>NC_091086.1:68737196-69040227 GCF_032405125.1 Capricornis sumatraensis | reverse complement strand
ACAGGCAAAGCAGGAGCTCCAACCATAATCCCCTTCGGGTGGGTTCCTCTTGGGCTCAGAGCCCTGGAGTCCACCGACCTGGGAAATGCTGTGGGAAGTGTGATGCTGGGGCAGAAGGGGTAGGGCGGGTGAAGGTCCTTGGGGGGCAGATTTCAAGGTTCATTGCCTTTTGGAATCTCTGGGATTTCTGAACTCCAGTTAATTTACCTAACTGGAGTCAAAGCCACAAGGACTGCCCCGAACTTCTGTTACTTATTACTGGTTCAGCCAGGCAAGCACTTTGGGTCAAAGTACCTTTTGGCCCTGCAAATCCCCCTCCATGTGTGCAAATCTGTGTCACAGTCCAGAAGCACATTGCAAACCCATTCTCTTCTTCTATCTGTCTGTCTACTTGACTGTCTTTCATCTGTCTTTAATATTTCTGTATGCATAAACCGAATAGGCACAATTCAAACCCATTTTCTCTCCTTTAATCTATTCATCTATCTATGTTTATCTGGTTGTTTACCTATAATCTTTTTACATGTAAAAACTGATGAGCACAATCAAAGACTGCTGCTGTTGCTAAGTTGCTTCAGTCGTACCCGATTCTTTGTGACCCTATGGACTGTAGCCCACCAGGCTCCTCTGTTCATGGGATTCTCCAAGCAAGAATACTGGAGTGGATTGCCATGTCCTCCTCCAGGGGATCTTCCCAACCCATGGATTGAACCCATAACTCTTATGTCTCCTTCATTGCCAAGCAAGTTCTTTACCACTAGCACCACCTAGGAAGCCCAAACATAGACACAAGTACCAATTAAATATTTAAAGAGTAAGATAACTGAACAACTATAAATATGCTTGCTAGTCAAAACATCCCAGCATTTATTTTTAAATCCAAGTGAAAAAGTGAAAGTTGCTCAGTCATGTTCGACTCTTTCCGACCCCATGGACTATACAGTCCATGGAATTCTCCAGGCCAGAATACTGGAGTGTGTAGCCATTCCCTTCTCTAGGGGATCTTCCCAACCCAATGAGTACTAATCCAGAATAGTGTAAGAAATTCTTGTAAAAAAGGAAAAAGGTAGGATTCCTGCTTCTTGATTACAAAACACTACAAAATGATAATCAAGACAGTGTGGTACTTATGTAGGAAAAATATAGAGACCAATAAAAGAGAAATATGGAGTTCCAGAAATAGACCCATGTGTCTGTGGTCAACTGATTTTCAACAAGGGTGCCAAGAGCATTCAATGGGAGAAAGAATGTCTTTTCGGGACTTCCCTGGTAGTCCAGTGGCTAAGACTCTGCTGAGACTCTGCTCCCAATGCAGGGGGCCTGGGTTCCATTCTCGGTCAGGGAGCTGGATCCCACATGCTGCAGCCAAGAGTTCGCATGCTGCAACTAAAGATCCCACATGCTTCAACGAAACCGAAAGATCCCAAGTGCCACCACTAAGCCCAGGTGCAGCCACATAAATAAATATTAAAAGGAGAATGTCTTTTCAATAACTGGAAGAGCCACAGGCAAAAGAATGAATTGTGATCTTTATCTTGTAAAAGTGAAAGTGGCTTAGCCATGTCTGACTCTTTGCAACCCCATGGACTATACCATCCATGGAATTCTCCAGGCGAGAATACTGGAGTGGGTAGCCTTTCCCTTCTCCAGGGGATCTTCCCAACCCAGGGATCAAACTCAGGTCTCCCGTATTGCAGGTGGATTCTTCACCAGCTAAGCCATCAGGGAAGCCCAAGAATACTGGAGCGGGTAGCCTGTCCCTTCTCCAGCGGATCTTCCTGACCCAGGAATCGAACTGGGGTCTCCTGCCTTGCAGGAGGATCCTTTACCAGCTGAGCTACCAGGGAATCCTGATCTTTACCTTAGACCTATTCAAAAATTAACTTAAAATGGACCAAAGATTTATATGTAAGAGCAAAAACTATAAAAGGAAACATATAAGAAAACCTTTTTGTTATTGGATTTGGCAATGGTTTCTCAGATATGACACCCAAAGTACAGGCAACAAAGGAAAAAATGTCTATAAGCTGCACTTGATCGTGATGAACGTGACAGCATCGGAAGAAAAGTGAAAAGACAACCCACGGAGACAGAGAAGATTCTGACAAAGCGACGTATCTGAGAAGAGTCCCGTACCCAGAATACATGAAGATCTCTAACAACTCAATAGTAAGACAAACAACCCAGTTTAAAAATGAGCAGAGGACTTGCATAAATATTTTCTCAAAGATGATATACAAATAGCCCACAGGCATATTAAAAGATGAGGCTTAAACTGAAAGGCAACATAATAATAATTAAAAAAAGGACAAAATGAACATTGTGTGCCTCCAGATGGAAGAATGTGAGAAGGTTACTTAAGTGTGCATTCTCCCCTCAAAATCTGAAACATCAGATAAACCCAAATTGCAGGTCGTCTTGGTGAAAGTTATATAGAATTTTTAATACTAGTCTCTGGCGACTCTCTGGCAATAACTGTCATGTTCTTTTATGCCCTTCAAAAATACCATTGTCATTCAAGATGAAGAGAAGGCTAACAAAAGAGGTCAGAAGAAAGACCAGACACACTTGGCAACTAAATCTAACGTGCATCCTGGACTGGGGGAAAAATGCTATGAAGGCCTCACTGGGGCACTTGGTGATCAGGAACAATATTCTATCAGTGACAAATTTCCTGACTCAGATAACTGCATTGCGGTTACAAAAAAGAATGTCCTTGTGCTTAGGAGATATATTTGGGAATATTTGGCTTCCCTGGTGGCTCAGATGGTAAAGAATTTGCCTGCCGTGCAGGAGACCTGGGTTCCATCCTGGAGAAGGGAATGGCTACCCACTGCTGTATTCTCTCCTGGAGAATTCCATGGACAGAGGAGCATGATATCTGAAACCTACTTTTAAATAGATCGGGGGAAAATTATATATTTATCTAGAAAAAGAGGGATGATGTGGCAAAATTGGGCAAAATGTTAATAACAGGTATGCATCTGGGTGAAGGGTATGTGGGAATTTTGGTACTGTTTTTGCCACTCTTCTGTAAGTTTGCATTTATTTAAAGAGAAAAAGTTAAAATAAGTTAATATATTATAAAAAAAAAATAAGTAAAAATATTCCCAGCCAGGAGGCCTGAGAACAGAGCAAACTTCCAACTGGCCCTGACGTCAGCAAAGAGTCCCTGAGGCCTGGAGTTTGCCCGGGAGAGAGGAGCATCACTTCCTGGAAGAAGGTG
The DNA here is from genome assembly GCF_032405125.1 of Capricornis sumatraensis. NCBI lineage: Eukaryota > Metazoa > Chordata > Mammalia > Artiodactyla > Bovidae > Capricornis > Capricornis sumatraensis. Next base: position 69,037,001 of record NC_091086.1, on the reverse strand, counting down.
AGGAGGAGGAGAAATTGCTTCTGAGCCCACAGGAGCTTCTAGAAGAATCCATGAGTCCAGAGGCTTCACATTGTCCTCAGCCTTAGAGGCCAGGCATGGCTTTCCAAGCCTGCTTCTTCCTGCCCAGGTGATCAGAGTTACATGAATTCTAGCCAAGGTGCATGGGTTGAGCACCTACTGTGTGCAGGAGCCACTGAGAGTGAGGAGGTCATCAGGGGAGGAGTGTGTGTATGCACGCACAAGGTATGTGTGTGCACGAGTGTGTATGTGTGTGAGTGCAAGCTGTGTGTGTAAGGTACGTATGTGTATGTGTGTGTGCACATGGTGTGTGTGTACGCATGTGTGTGTGAGGTGTGTGTGTGAGAGGTGTGTGTGTGAGATGTGTGTGTGTGAGGTATGTATGTGTGTGCATGTGTGTTTGTGAGGGGTATGTGTGAGGTACGTGTGTGTGTGCGCATGTGTGTGTATGTGAGCTGTGTGTGTATGCATGTGTGTGAGGTGGGTGTGCATGCATGTGTGTGTGTGAGGTGGGTGTGCATGCATGTGTGTATATGAGGTGTGTGTGACATGTGTGTGGGGGGGGTGTGTGTGTGAGGGGTGTGTGTGTGTGAGGTGGGTGTGGACACCCACAAGAGCTTTGCAGCAATGCTATGCATGGGTTATTACAAATTTGGGGAGTGGGGTGGGAAGGCAACCTCATTCCCTGGAGGAAACCACTTCCCCGTTCATGACCGTATCAACACGGGAAAGGATGGTGAACGCCTCACAGTGTTTACTCTGAGCCAGGGAACGTTTGAAGTATTTCACTTGTGTTAACTCCTAACAGCCCCAGGGACAAGGTCCACCATGGTCTCCTATTTCCTGACAGGAGGTTGAGGAATCCGACCAAGGCCCCTCCACTGAGGGCAGCTGCTACCAAGACCCGAGGCTCTTAGTCAAAACTGAGGTGGCCTCCCTAGCACGGGAAGACGCATCTCGCCCCTTTTTGATCCCATCCTGGGACTTAAGAGTTGCCTGCAGGAAACAGCTCTGAGCAAACACCGAGGACTTCTTCTCACCTCGGGAGACAAGCTGACAGTTTTGCAATATGGTGAGTTTGTACACAGAAGGAGATATAGCCCATCCCCACTTGGGCAGTGGGCTTATCTTGTCACGGTTTTATTGCTCAGTTATGAATAAACTGCTTACAGTGATCTTTGTGAGTTTCACACCAAATTAGAAAAAAAGAGATGGGTTCAGCCGCTTGGCATTTTAGGAGTATGTAAATATCCCGATGTACTAGCTTCAGCTTTTGCGCCCTACCAGGTGGCGCTAGTGGTAAAGAACGTCACTGCCAATGCAGGAGGTGCAAGAGACACAGGTTCGATCCCTGGTCGGGAAGCTTCCCTGGAGGAGGAAATGACAACCCACTCCAGTATTCTTGCCTGAAAAATTCCAAGGACAGAGGAGTCTGTCAGAATACAGTCCCTGGGGTCACAAAGAGTCAGACACAACTGATCAACGGAGCACGCAAACACAAAATTTTTAAGTTGCTGTTAAACATATTTTGAGCATCATTTGTGAAGTTGCCCTGCATGCACTGCGCCAGACCAAGGAAAAGCGAGTTTAAAGGGAGCCTCCTCCTGTCTCCCACTGGAGAGTCATTTTTAAAGGCCAGAAGTCCTTTGGGAAATGCTCTTGGCCCCTGCTCTTGAGTTATAATTCAGAGTTACAACCACACAAGGAGTCTGCATCTCAGTTCTTTGTTGACAGGCCACTACAAAGGAACACAGTAACTAAACAGGTTGAATCTGCACCATTTTTTTTCAGCACAAATAGCTACTTGTCCTTGGTCAGTGGGCAGGTGACTCTTTAAAAAGAATGTGTTGTGTCTAGCAGCCAGTGAAGGTATCATGTACCCACTTGGTTTCTGGAGAGGGAAGGTGGTCTAGCCCAGTGATCACAAAGGCCTTCATCTAACACAGGTGTTCTCAGACTCAGGAACCCTGAAAAAAACACCAGTGCTGGGACTTCCCTAGTGGTCTGGTGGTTAAGGCTTCACTCTCCCAAGGCAGAGGGCCAGAGTTTGATCCCTGATCGTGAAACTAGAACGCTTATGCTACAACTAAGAACCAGTGTAGTCAAAAAACAACTACAAAAACAAAATAAAACAACAACAAAACAAAAAAACCCCACCAATGCTGCCTGATCTCAGACCATTTTGACCAGACCCTGTGGGTGGGCCCCTGGGACCTGTGTTCTCAACAAGCTCCTCCATCAGCAGAAACTGGAGGATGGATTCTGGTCATAAATGCCCGGAGTTGATGATGTGAAGCAGTGTTGTTGTCTTCTATCACCTAAGTACCAGGAAAAACTCCAGGACACCACGAACAGGAGGCCACTGTGGGGAGCAGCTGGGCCTCTCTGATCAGGGCCCACTTTTGTTCCCGGTGGTATCACTCCTAGAAAACCCAGTCCACCCAACAGATGCTTGTATGCTACCCATCAGGGCTGGCTTCCCATTCCCAGGGAAACAAGAACACAGAATGGGAAATTAGTATCCTGGGACCAGAGGGTGAACTGTAATTGAGCTAAAAAAGTTTTTGGAGGAGGGAGGCCAGGGCTAGGCCGGTGAGTACAGACTGTGGTTTCCAAAGATGGCCCCAGGTCCTCTCCTATCTCTCGCGTTCTTCTGCAGTGAGACCTCGCCAGTCTCCCATCAAGAAGGGGGAGGGGCCTCCTCCTCCTTCCCCGAGGACCTTGGTTATCCCACACAGGGATGCTGTGTGATTCTGAGGCTGCATCCCAACAAGCTCAAGCTTCTGCCCAGTTCTCTTGGCAAGTTCCTTCTCGGTTCCTTTGGCAGGTTCCTTCTCAGTTCCTTTGGCAGGTTCCTTCTCAGGAGAGTCCTGCTCAGATCCAAGCTGCCCCCTGCAGGAAGCCCACAGCACCCACAGAAGTCACTTGCAGGCGTTCCATATGCATTCTCAGCTGAACCCACTCTCAAGTCAATCCCACTTCAGGTGCTAAGAGTGAAGAAGCATCCAGGTGACCCCAGCCCCACACCATTCAGGTCTTCCCTGCTGGGCCTTCAAACCATCCCCCCGTCCGCCTGTCGAAACTCTTGACCTACAGAATCCCTGAACATGATACGATGGTTCTTGTTTGATGTCATTACATGTGGGATGCTCGTTACACGGCAAGGATCACTGAACATCAGGGCAAATCCAGCAGCAGCGGATGACTGGGTGATGGAGGCCTGGGGATGGGGACCCTCGATGAGACAAGGCCCTCCAGGCTCTGGCTAAGAGAGTGGGCTCTTGGGCTGTCTGGGGTTGAATCCAGCCTCTGTCCGTCACCAGCTCTGTGACCCCGAGAAATATACTTAAACTCTCTGGGGAGTGGAGAGAGTAATTGTCCCCACGTGAGCAGGTTGCTATGGGGATGAGACGCGCAGAAGTGTGAACATCCTGGCTCCTGGGGACACTCTGTAAGTGCTGGCAGGCATTTCCGATTTGCATGGAAATCAGCCCCAAACTGATCACAGGAGGATTAGTTCTGATCTAACCGGCACTTATCCTCGGAAAGCAGTTCTATTTCTTTGTCACAGAGCCTGATGGGGGAAGAAAGACAGGTTACCTGGCTCTCACTGTCTGTGTGCTGGGGGCATGAGGCCTGAAGATCCTGTGTTTGGAGGAGGAGAAACTGGCGGGGTCCCAGGGAAAAGCATGCAGTGGGAATTGGGAATAGAGTCAGGCAGGTCTAGAAACTGCAGAAAAAGAGAGCCAGGCCTGGGCTGGGCGACGGTGGTGTCTTAGTGATGTGTGTGTGTGTGTGTGCGGGTGGTGGGGGTTGGCCCAAGGAACAGTGAGAGAAGCCCCCGGGATGTAAGCCAAGTTTAGACAGTGAAGGGCCGTGTAGGGGCACACGCCTTGTCTGGGTGCAGCCCAGAGTTGATGAGTAAAAGGGTTTTAAGCGAGGCCTTCACGAGAATCATGATGGAAAGCCCCTCTCTGCAGGGTCTCCGGCAGCAGGGTACCGAGACCAGGGAGGCCCTAGAACCACGCAGAAGCAGGACCCCCGAGTCTGTTCCCAAGAGCGTGGCACCTTCCCCATCTTCTGCCCTCGCCGGGAGAACCCTCTCTCTGAGATGGAGGGATTGAACCTGGTTCTCAGCACATAAATGAATATACACCGACAACGGGACCCAGCTCCCAGGTTGATTTTTCTCTTGGCCTTTCTCTTCTTGGGTGAGTGAGCTGGCTCCACTTTTCCTGGTCACCAAATAATAACAATTCCCTTGTAGCCAGGTCTCCCTAATCACCTGCCGGGGGGCTGACTACATTGGATGCCAAACCAACGTTATTCAGGCTTGCGAAATGCCGTCCCTTGCGGGGGGGGGGTGGTGTTATAATAGTTTAAAAGACCTTGAAATTACTCTGATGAAAGTACTTATAATAAACTTATAATGAACTCCTATCACGCCTGCAAATCTGTGTGTACCATCTGCCTTTATTAAAGATGATGATTTGATGGTTTTTCCATAAAGGATCGCAGACGCTGCTCTCAGGCTCACCAAAGAAGATTTATCTTATAATCACTCTGGGCTCCCAAACGGTTAAGCACCATCGTGCCAGTAGTTGGCACGTAGTGGGTACTTAATAAATGCTTGTGGGATGAGAGTGAATGAGTAATTGAATAAAGGCACTGGCAGGGATGATGACCTAATTAAATCTTGCTAATTTAACGATCTCAGCCCAGAGCAGCTGTGACTTCGAATGCCACCCGTGCAAGGGGCAGGCTTGCTCAGTGCCTGGATTTTGCAAACAGGAGGGAAAAAACCCAGAGCAAGGGACAGAGGAATGCCACCTGCCCTCTTAGCCACTGTGCCAGCCTGTCTTGGGGCATCTGCCACCTGGGCCCCATTCTGCATCCTTCTGCCAGTTTCCCCAGGGGGCTCCCAGGGCTCGAATGTGATAGTGGAATAACTCATTCCCCTGGAAACAGCACAGGAGTGGCTGAGTTGGCCTGTTAGGGACAGGTCCACGGCTGACCTTACCCAGTGTTAGCCCCGTGCCCTGGGAGCTCCTGACCTCAGAGGTCCCAGCGCCCAGCCAAGGATGGCTTGTCCAGCTCAGCATGTTAGTTCATTTTTCTCCATGTCAACATGTTCCAGGATCCAGCCTACTACTCACCTATTTTTATTTGTATTTGGGAACTCTTTTAAGCCTCCAAAGAGTCTCCCTGGTGGCTCAGATGGTAAAGAATCTGCCTGCAACGCAGGAGATCTGGGTTCGATCCCTGGATTGTGAAGATCCCCTGGAGGAGGAAATGAATGGCAACTCACTCCAGGATTCTTGCCTGGGAAATTTCCATGGACAGAGGAGCCTGGCAGACCACAGTCCATGAGGTCACGAAGAGTGGGACAGGACTGAAGGAGTAGTAACACTTTCACTTTTCACTTTGAGCCTCAAGGTACATATTCACCCTCTGGGCATTTCTCCCATGGGAGCTCGGGCTCCCCAGGGTGGCCAGCCCCTGGCAGGCCCATGAGCCTTCTCCGGAGCCCAGGAGATGCGTCACGGTTACACAGCAGATAGTTCACCTGCTGCAGAAGCAAGGACCCCAAAGAGAGTCACCTTGAGAAGTGACATGCATATTTCAGCGTCCCTAACACTTGGACTGCTTTCAAACCTTGTGGTAAATTGTCTACGATATATTATTAAAAAAAAAAAAAAAACCGCACAACTTCAAACGCTGAGGGTGATTTGAATTCTAGCAAAAGCTGAGTCATTCAGAGAAGATTCTGGGGAGAAAGGGAGTGATCAAATTTAGGTTAAATAAGGCATTTTTAGGTGAAAACTGAGGACTGCTTTTGAAAGCAATCAAACTGGTTTTCTTATGTGCCTCTTCACCTGGATGTTATAAGCACCACGTAGATGTCTCGGCAAAGGCAAGCTGTATTATTGAAAAGTAGGATGTGCCGACACCCCCACGACGAGCTCCTTTTAGATGGGCAAGTCTAGGCATGCTTTTCAAAAGCTTGTCGTTTTCATTTATTGTCACAAGCATTGTTTCCAAAACGAATATGAATGTACCAGAATGATCAGGGTATTGCTCTCTCCAAAACATTAGACCAAACTGTAAAACTGTCCTTGCTTTTAAAGAGCAATAGATTGGACTTCCCTGGTGATACTACTGTAAGACTCCACACTTCCCCTGCAGGGGGCAGGGGTTCAATTCCTAGCTGGGAACTAAGAGCCCATATGCAGTGTGGCACTCCAAAAACAGAAAAAAAAAAAAAAAGCAGATTAGTGTTGTATGTGTGTGTATGCTGACCATTTTCCACTTTCTTTTCTGTCTTCACAAAAATAATGGAGGAGCCTGAACAACAAGGCTTCTAGGACAGGGCTATCCCCAATTCCTGGCATCTCAGAAAGGCATCAACTTATTTACTAGCCCCTCTCCTAAATGGCTGCCTTCAGAACATTCTGAGTTTCTATGGCAGACTCTTTAGCAATCCATGCAAAAGCCCTCCCTCACCTCTGCCTTGTTAGCAAAATATGTACCCTTGAAGGAAGCAGAAGTCCCCTGGCTTTTGCAAAGTCTTTGGTGGCTTAGACAGTAAGAAATCTGCCCGCAACGTGAGAGCCTCAGGTTGGATCCCTGAGTCAGGAAGATACCCCTGGAGAAGGGAGTGACTACACACTCCAGGGTTCTTGCTGGGAGAATCCCATGGACAGAGGAGGCTGGCGGGCTCCAGTCCATGGGTTTGCAAGGAACACTCTTACTTTCCTGATAAAAGACACAGACATGGTCAGAGCCTCCCCTTTTCCCTTCTTGCTGTCTTGAAAGAAGATATGTTGTCTAGAGCTGCAGCAGCCCTTTTGAAACCAAGAGGCAACCAGAAAAGCCCACTGGACAAGAGTTGGAGAAGCCTGGGTCCCTGATGGCTTTGTCCAGCAGTCTTAGACGTCTGGGCTTCTGAGCACACAGGAACCACAAGGCTGTCTGTACTGGTGGTCAGGCTCTCTGCACCCAGCACCACTGGACCTCACCCACTGTCCACTCCCTTACTTAATGACCATGTGGCAGGCCCAGTCATCAGGCAGGCAGGTGGGCAGGCAAGCAAACATAGGCACTGGAGGCATTTCCAAGCCTGAGCTGAGGCTGTTTGTTTAGACGAAGGGTGGGGGAGAACCGCAGAACTTCAAGGCTGATAATTCTTGTCTTGACAGAATTCTAGAATCCAGAGTTCTAACATAATTATGAGTTCCTTATTTAAAAATGCATTAGAGCAGTTGTAGACTAACATTTTATATTTGCAAGTGACTCATGTGCTTGGGAGGCTGTAATTTCCTTGTGGGTAGTGGGGAGGGGATGGGAGGCTGGTTAAGACCCCTTCTCAGGGGAGGGGTGCAAGGGATCCAGTGTTTAGCGTGGGCCTGCTCTGTGTCAGAGACTCCACCCATATCACTTCATTTAATCCCCACACCCACCATGACAAGGAGGTTTTGTGCTCCCTCTCTCTTTTTTCTTATTAAATTTTTTTTAATTGTGAAAAAGTCACATAATATAAAAACATACTATGTTAACCTTATTTAACTGCACAGTTGAGCGGCACTAACTACATTCACATTGTGAACTCTATCGCGCATCTCCTGGATTTTTCACCTTCCTAAACTGAAACTCTGACCCCGTTGAACACTAACTGCCCAGTCCACCTCACTCCCAGCCTCTGGCAGCTGCCAATGAATGTACTTTCTGACACTGTGAATTTGACTATTCTAGGTGCCTCTTACACTTATGCATGTTGGCCGTAACTCTCAGAGAGGTTGGGTAATTTGTCCAAAGTCACACAGCTGGAGGAACAGATCCCTCCCACAGCCCTAATCTCTTGTCTTGTGCTTGGAAAGATTTGAGTCACAAGTTTTTGATGGAAGTCTATCAGAGAAGAGCCCAACCTTAGAAGCCTACAATTTTGGGGGCAGGGGAGGGGAGCCGGGGGCAAATTTGATAACTTCTTAGAAGGCTCTCAAATTTCTCCTCTTGTGTATTAGCTTAAGAAAATCGCTGCATTGCTCTCTGGAATATTTATGAAGAATGTGAATTAGGAACTGTTGAAAGAGACATTAATAGATGTGAGATTTCTATCATGATTAAACTAATGCTGCGCTCACAAGGAACAGACTGAAGGGGCCATCTGTTTAATCCTCCTCTCTTCTTGAGAGGATTTAGCAGATTTATGATTAAGTAACCCCGAAGACAATCACACCATAGTCTTTCTCATGTCAGATGTGTGGAAAGATAGCTCAAGGTCGGAGCCTCAGATACGGTGTAGAAATATCCATTACCTTACGGTCTTTTCAGTTAGCTTCATTTCTACCAAATGAATCCTGAAAGCTGTATCGTGACCCTGTGAGTGGATGTGGGGTATTTAGAGGAAGGTTTAGTGAGCAGTTAAGAGACGAGAGAGTACACAGTTGTCTTCTGTGCTATTGTCTCAAATGGCCCACCTGGCGTGGGGAGCTGCAGGGGAGAGAGAAGGTGAGATGCCCACGTTGTTGTTGTTCAGTCGCCAAGTCGTGTCCGACTCTTTGTGACCCCATGGACTGCAGCACACCAGGCTTCCCTGCCCTTCACTATCTCCTAGAGTTGGCTCAAACTCATGTCCATTGAGTCGATGATACCACCCAATCATTTTGATGCCATCCAACCATCTCTTCCTCTGTCGACCTCTTCTCCTTCTGCCTTCCATCTTCCCCAGCATCAGGGATTTTTCCAATGAGTCAGCTCTTCACATGGGTGGCCAAAGTATCGGAGCTCAGCTTCAGCATCAGTCCTTCCAATGAATATTCAGGGTTGATTTCTTTTAGGATTGACTGGTTTGATCTCCTTGCAGTCCCAGGGGCTCTCAAGAGTCTTCTCCAGCACCACAGGTCTAAAGTTGAATTTTGTCGAGCCTCCTCAATTGCTCAGTCAGGTCCGACTCTTTGTGACCCCATGGACTGCAGCCCACCAGGTTCCTCTGTGCAACGGATTTTTCTTGCAAGAGTACTAACGTGGGTTACCATTTCCTCCTCCACGGGATCATCCTGACCCAGGGATCGAACTCGCATCTCCTGTGTCTCCTGCACTGAAGACACGTTCTTTTCCCACTGACCACTGAGGAAGCTCTGCCCCAAATTCAGAGCTGAAGCCCAAAACTCTGGTCCCCAAGGATGTGACTTGACTCCGAGATGGGCTGGCGGAGATGCAATTAGCTAAGATGAGGTGATTCTAGAGTGGGGGGTGGTCCCTGATCCAATGGGACTGCTACAAAAAAGAGGAAATCTGCACACAGACACACACGTGGGGGGAATGTCACGGGAACGTGAAGACAGACACTGGGCTGAAGTGCCTGCAAGCCAAGGAACACCAAGATGGCCAGCAAACCTCCAGAAGCCGGAAGAGAGACACGGTCCAGCTTCTCCCCCACAGTCTCAGCAGGAATCAGACGTGCCCACTGCTGGACCTTGGACTTCTTTCTCCAGACCTGGTAGACGATACATTCCTGTTGTTTAAGTCATCCAGTCCGCAGGGTTTTGTTACAGCAGTGTGAGTAAACTAATACACCCCACGAGGAAAGAGATGTTGATAACTAAGATGTCACAAGGAGTTTTCCAAGTCAGAGATATGTTTGCTCATTTCTTCATGATTTCTGCCTTCATCTGAGAATAGCCATGGGGCCCTTTATACAGGCTGGGCACCTTGCTGAGCACTTCAGGAAACTGGTCCTGGCTTCCCTGCCCCCCAGGAATCCTAATTCTTGGGAAGAGAAAGAATCCCCGAACCTGATGTGTCCTGAAGGCTGTCTCCGTGCTGAGTGCTGGGAGATTGTAGAAGCATGCGTGTGTGTGTGCGTGCTGAGTCACTTCAGTTGTGTCTGTTTTTGATTCTATGGACTGTAACCCGCCAGGCTCCTCTGTCCATGGGATTCTCCAGGCAAGAACACTGGAGTGGGTTGCCATTTCCTTCTCCAGGGGATCTTCCCCACCCAGGGACTGAACCCACATCTCTTATGTCTCCTGCATTGCAGGAGGCTTCTTTACCACCAGCGCCACCTGAGAAGCCCGTGTGCATATGGGGAGCAAATAGGTATATGTAGGTGTATGAACCTGTGTCTGTTTGCATGTGTCTGTGTGTGCACATGCGTGTGAATGTGTAGATGTGGGTGTGTGAGTGTGTGTGTGAGCGAGTCGAGCAGCAGCTCTCACAGTAAATCCATCCCAGATTTTGTTCCTGTCACTCTAGAAGTGAAGCGGCATTCACCATTGTGGGAAAGGAAACCCACTGAACGGTCTCTGCTCTCCTGAGGGATAATATGATGGAATATTACGCAGTCACTGGAATTTCCATCTTGAGTTTTTAACACCTGGGGAGGCTGCCTGTGGTGGGTGGGAGACACCAGGGGGTGAATAGTAGCTATGGGGTCGTGAGGCTGGGCGTCTTCCTGGGGTCAAATTCAGGCTTGCCCTGTCCTAGCTATGTGTCCTTGGCAGGCATCTCAGTTTCTTCATCTGTAAAGTGGGAGCATTAGAGTGTCAACCCCACAGGCAATGGCATGAAGCTAAAGGGGCTCTCAATTCAAGGACCTTGACCTGTGGCGTCTCCTGGTTTCTGTGGAGGTAAATATTTCCATAATGACCATTTCAAGCTCCCAGTGGTTTAAGAACCGACTCACAAAATTCCCGAGAATGTAACAGTTACTCTCCTCACAAGCTCGTCGGGGTGATGGGGTGCTGGCGGAGCACACCACGGCCGAGGGTACGATAGGGATTCAGTGAACATGCGCACGAAACACTGGGAGCAACGCCCAACGCAAAAGACAGGCATCAGCCGTCATCGCCATGCAGTTATATTCTGAGACACGTGACAGAAGTGAAGTAGGAGAAGCAAGGCACCACGATGCTGTGCTGGCTTCCCTGGAGGCTCAGCTGGTAAAGAATCTGCCTGCAATGTGGGAGACCCGGGTTCGACCCCTGGGTCGGGAAGATCTCGTGGAGGAGGAAATGGCAACCCACTCCAGCGTTCTCACCTGGAGAATCCCATGGACAGAGGAGCCTGGCGGGCTACAGTCCATGGGGGTCGCAAAGTCAGACACGACTGAGGGACAACCACTACCACGATGATGTGTGCTGAACCAAGGGTGATGATGGACCTGAATCTGTAAATCCCGGGTCCAAAAACCAGTCTTCATTTCTATCTTTTATTGAAGTGCGGTTGATTTGCGGCGTTCTGTTACTGTCTGCAGCTCAGCAAAGTGAGTTGGCTATACATATACATTAATATGTTCTTTTTCATATTCCTTTCCATTACTGTTTAGTCCAGGATATTGAAAATAGTTCCCTGTGCTCTACACTGGGACCTTGTTGTTTATCCGTCCTATATATACTTGTCTGCATCTGCTATTCCCAAACTCCCACGCCTTCCCTCCCCCAGCCCCTCCCCCTTGGCAACCAAAAGTCTGATTTCTGTGTCTGTGAGTCAGTTTCTGTTTCGTAGACAGGTTCATTTGTGTCGTACCAAAAAAAAAAATTATCTTTTAAATAAATGGATGACTTCATTGCTTGACTTTGCTCTATTTATTCATTTAGTTTCATTTTTGACCGCACCCTGTGGCAGGGGGGATCTTCGTTCCCCGACCAGGAATTGAAACCACACCCCCTGCACTGGAAGGCGGAGTCTTCACTGGAACCCCAGGGAAAGTACCCACCCCAAAAATAATCTTCAAATATTTAAACATGGCTTAAGTGGAATCCACCAGAATGCTGAGTGGTGAGATGTGTAGTCAAGCGTGGACGTGTGAGAATTTGTCCAAGATTTGCACAATGAGCAGATAGAATGATGTAGTCATTTCACTTAAAGATGGGAGAAGTTCTAAAGATGGGGACAGCATCTCTTGGGGGGAAGACAGGGAGGAGAGCCCCCAGGGTATTGGGAGAGGCTGGGCCAGAGGAGACACGGTGTCCAGAGTGAGGGAAGCTGGCTGCTGGAGGGCCCAGCCCCCGACCCTGGCCTTCAGGTGACTCAGTCTTCATGACCCCTCCATGCCCTCGGATCTCAAGACTTTGGGCACGACCCAGCTCTTGGACACATCCTGTGAAAGGAAACCGGCCCCTTTCTGTCTGGAGCTGGGGCTGTTACTGTTGGGTGTATGGAGTTGACTAGTGTCCCCTGTACCTCCAACTCCTGTCCAGTTGGAACCTCAGAACACGGCCTTATTTGGAAGCAGAGTCTGCAGATGTAATCAAGTTGAGATTGCAGAGGGTCATGCTGAATGAGAGAGGGCCCCTCACCCAGCACGACCAGCATCTTTGTAAGAAGGCCATGTGGAGACAGCCACACAGAGGAGAAGGCCACATGACGCTGGAGACCAGGCTGATGCTTCCGCAAGTGAGGGAACCCCAAGGATCGCTGGCAGCCCCCAGGGCCAGAAAAGAGGCAGGGAATCAACCCTGATGACACCTTGATCCAGAACTACGAGAATTCGTTTCTCTTTTTTTAAGTGATGGTGACTGCAGCCATGAAATTAAAAGATGCTTTTTCCTTGGAAGAAAAGTTATGACCAAACTAGAAAGCATATTAAAAAGCAGAGACATTACATTGCTGACAAAGGCTCATTTAGTCAAAGCTATGGTTTTTCCAGTAGTCACATATGGATGTGAGAGTTGGACTGTGAAGAAAGCTGAGCACCGAATAATTGATGCTTTTGAACTGTGGTATCGGAGAAGACTCTTGAGAGCCCCTTGGACCACAAGGAGATCTGACCAGTCCATTGTAAAGGAAATCAGTCCTGAATATTCATTGGAAGGATTGATGTTGAAGCTCCAATACTTTGGCCTTCTGATGTGAAGAACCGACTCTTTCTTTGTAAAAGACCCTGATGCTGGGATAGATGGAAGGCAGGAGGAAAAGGGGATGACAGAGGAAGAGATGGGTGGATGGCATCACCGACTCAGTGGACATGAGTTTGGGTAAACTCTGGGAGTTGGTGATGGACAGGGAGGCCTGGCATGCTTCAGTCCATGGGGTTGCAAAGAGTTAGACATGTCTGAGGGACTGAACTGAAGTCAGCCAGTTTGTGGCCCTTTGTTACAGTACTTGAGGAAACGAATACACAGGGTCCAAGTGGAGGAAGCTCCCATGTGGGTGCTGTCCTTGGCCTGGCCCCCAGGGCGGCGCTGGGGAGCTGGGGCCCCAGCTCAAGGCTGCCCTGAAGCAAGCAGGGGAAGCAGCTTGGTGCCTGAGCTCCAGGCAGGGGCCGAGCACAGCTTTCTGAAAACACCTTACTTTTCTTCAGAAACCTTCTGATTTGCACAGAAAATGAATTCTTCCCGACAAACATGATGCACTGCCAGCGTGATCCTAGGTGAACGATCCCCCAGTGATGCTCAAAAGAGAAAGCGGAAGAAAAGATGCCTCAGGGTGGCGCACCTGACGCTGGCCCAGCAAGCTTTCCCCGGGACGGTTGGGGATGCCGGGGGCACCGGAGCCCAGGCCACCCCCTCTGGCTGTGTCTTTCCAGCTCACAGGGGCTCCTCAGAGGCTGGGTGACGGCTTCCTGCGCTCGGGCCCACACCCCGCCCCTTCCCCGCCCCTTCCCCGCCTCCCCCCGCCTCGGCAAGGATGATCGTCCTAACCCAGCAGCTTAACAGTCACTTCAGAACTAGACCAGGCGGAAGATTAAGGCTTGCTAATTTGGAACCAGGACTGATGTTCTATAAAAAGCGGAGGCTTTGGGATCTGTTTGGCTTTTTAAAAAGTAAGCCATTTTAGAAACTCTTCCTACATGAAAAATGATGAAGTCAGTGCAATTTGTCCCTTTCCACACCCGCTTCTTCTTCTGTGCGCCCCCTCTTTTTCCAGCATCACCCTCATATGCCCCTGCCCCAGGCTCGGGATGCTGAGGGCACAGCGGCCACACACGGAGGCTCATTCCGGGCAGGTCAGTGCCTTTAAAGGATGTGCCCCACCCTCATAGGAGTCTAAGATCACAGAGGACGAGATGGGTGGGGGGGACCCGTGACCGTCTGGGGTGCGGGCCCAGGGCCAGCGGTGGACGGGGCGACAGTAGCTGCAGGGAGGGGGTGACTGACCCCAGAAGGCCCTGCCCAGAGTGGCTGCCTTTCAGAAAAATGCCACAGGGAGAGGAGCCCTTGGGAATGGGAGGAGCCTGCTGGAATCTCCGAGCCCAGGTGAACCACAAGGACCCGGAGGCCTTCCCAACCCCTGGGAAGTAACCCCCCCCCCCCCCCCCCCCCCCCGTACGTGCTCAGGGCCGGGCATGGAGTCAGGCCCTTCTCCAGACTGGGGCCTGGGCCAAGCAAGGCCAGGGAGACACACGGCCTCTTCACACTCTACAGTTCAGTTCAGTCGCTCCGTCATGTCCAACTCTTTGCGACCCCTTGAACTGCAGCACACCAGGCCTCCCTGTCCATCACCAACTCCCGGAGTTTACCCAAACTCATGTCCATTGAGTCAGTGATGCCATCCAACCATCTCATCCTCTGTTGTCCCCTTTTCCTCCCGCCTTCAATCTTTCCCAGCATCAGGGTTTTTTCAAATCAATCAGCTCTTCTCATCAGGTGGCCAAAGTATTGGAGTTTCAGCTTCAACATCAGTCCTTCCAATGAACACTCACGACTGATCTCCTTCAGGATGGACTGGTTGGATCTCCTTGCAGTCCAAGGGACTCTCAAGAGTCTTCTCCAACACCACAGTTTAAAAGCATCAATTCTTTAGCACTCAGCTTTCTTTATAGTCCAACTCTCACATCCATATGTGACTACTGGAAAAACCACAGTCTTGACTAGATGGACCTTTGCTGACAAAGTAACGTCTCTGCTTTTTAATATGCTGTCTTGGTGGGCCATAACTTTTCCTTCCAAGGAGTAAGCGTCTTTTAATTTCATGGCTGCAGTCACCATCTGCAGTGATTTCGGAGCCCCCCCAAAATAAAGTCAGCCACTGTTTCCCCATTTATTTGCCATGCAGTGATGGGACCAGGTGCTATGATCTTAGTTTTCTGAATGTTGAGCTTTAAGCCAACTTTTCCACTCTCCTCTTTCACTTTCATCAAGAGGCTTTTTAGTTCTTCACTTTCTGCCATAAGGTTGGTGTTATCTGCATATCTGAGGTTACTGATATTTCTTCCGGGAATCTTGATTTCAGTTTGTGTGTTACTCTTCCAGCCCAGCGTTATTCTACATGGACCCCAAATCTAAAGAGGAGGCAGCTCCACATGGTGCAAAAATGAAGAATGCTGAGGCTGCCCGGGAAATGGAACTTGACTTCCTTTCTCATCTCTATGCATTAGAGAGCAATTGGGCAAGCAGAGTAATTCTGCAAAGTAGCTATGTGAACACACACCCCCACACCCCCACACCCTGAAGAGAAAATTTATGGTTTTCTCAGCTCCAGAGTGAGCAAAATTAAGTAGGATCTGGGAGCCTTGAGTGAACCAGTTTCAGCTCCACTCTGGGGGCAGGAAATAGGTAGTCTTTTTCTTTTTGGCCGTGGCATGCAGCATGTGAGCTCTTAGTTCGCCAGCCAGGGACTGCCACCACGCCCCCTGAAGTGGAAGCCGGAGTTTTAACCACTGGGCCGCAGGGATGCCAGGCTTTTTGTTGAGATTCACCCTCAACTTGCTTGCCTGTCCCACATGTTTTTCCTGCATCAGCCAAGCTATTACTCCCGGGAAAACTCACACACTGCGAGGAGGCCTCCACTTTCTCAGTGGTAAATTCCAGGATGTGCTTTTAGGGGTACAAGTGTCTGGTGTGTAGCTACCGAGTGAAATGATGAAAATGATGTAAAGCCCAGACAGCAGGAAGACCCATGACACAGTGTGGAAAGCAGAGGTCTAGACCACAGGTCCGGCCACGATCAGCGTCACCACAATTAGGAGCTGGGACTCCTGTGCTGGGGGTCTCTTTGCCTGAAGATCTCCTGTGGAGCAGGCACCTCCGGGCGGTCCTGCCTCTCGTCCACAGGGACTTGATGCTGCTCGGTCTTCTCAGATACAGCCGAGAGGTGTATGGGTGCTGGAAGGGACAGAACCGGGTGGACGTCTTGGCCAGGGAGACCCTTGAGGGTATTCTTATTTATTCCAATGTCCTTTTGTTCCAACTGGGGTGGGGTGAGTTGCCCAGAGGGTCAAAGTCCCTCGCTAACAGTGTCCTGTGGACGGGGTGGACAGGTAGCAGCTTCGCTAGGAACAACCCTCTCCCGCTCTGATGTTTTCTTTTCTAAGTCAGCTCATTGAAGTGTCAAACCATTTACACATTACAAATATAATTTATAGACTCATATGATAGTATTATTTTTGTAGATACAATAATAATTATGTAGTATAATTTATTCATAGATAACTTATTTATATATAGTATTTTACAGAAAGTGCAAGTTGCTCAATTGTGTCTGACTCTGCAACCCCATGGACTGTATAGCCTGTATTATCCAGGCCAGAACACTGGTGTGGGTAGCCTTTCGCTTCTCCAGGGGATCTTCCCAACCCAGGAATTGGACCGGAGTCTCCTGCATTGCAAGTGGATTCTTTACCAACTGAGCTATCAGGGAAGCCCCTGATTTTACATAGTACAATGTAATTTATAATATTATGTAACTGATACCATATACTGGTATATGACTTTTTGCAAATGTGGACAATTATGTAATGATGTCATAATCAAAATACAGACCAAACTCTCACTTCCTGCACAATGATGCCCCTTTGGGGGGTGGCCTTCCCTGCCCCGCAGTCCCTCACCACCCTCCTCTGCTTTCTTCCCGAGGTCCTCTCGAGCCCGGCTACTCTTGGAGCCGGAGCCGCGGTCACAGGCACTGAGCCCCTGGATTTCCGTGTGCAGCTTTCTCTGAATCCTATCCCTCCTCTCGCGCGGTTGTTATTTTTTTTTTCTTTTTAAGCTTAAATATATTATTTACACCCAAACCAGACTTAATTTTAATTTTGCTTTCCAGGCTTTAAGGGAAGCAAACGCAGTTGTAATATTGGAAAATATACTTCTTAGCTTATCTTGTTTTCAGCTGGGAGAACTGCTGCACTTGACGACCAGTCAAGACCCGGTGAAGATCTTGAATCCTCTTTAATTCACTTCAGCTTTCTGAAATGTGCTTTGCAGGACCCTGCTATGATTAAAAACAAAACAAAAACAATAAATAAACAAACAAAAACAGCATAAATCCAACAAGCCCCACAGAATCAAAGTCCAATTCCAATTCCAGATCTAAATTTAGATTGGAGAAGGAAATGGCAACCCACTCCAGTATTCTTGCCTAGAGAATTCCATAGACAGAGGAGCCTGGTGGGCTACAGTCCATGAGGTCACAAAGAGTCGGACACGATTGAGTGACTAACACACACACACAAATTTGGATCAGATCACCCTAAGCATGGTGAGGATGAGATGGTTGGATGGCATCACTGATTCAAAGGACATGAATCTGAGCAAACTCCAGGAGATGGTGGAAGACAGAGGAGCCTGGCGGGCTGCAGTCCCTGGGGCTCGAAGAGTTGGACATGACTGAGCAACTGAACAGCAACAACCCGAAGCAAGGGCTTCCCTCCTAGCTCAGTCAGTAAAGACTCTGCCTACAATGCAGGAGACCAGGGCTCGATTCCAGGGTTGGGAAAATCGCCTGGAGAACGGAGTGCATCCGGTATTCTTGTCTGGAGAATCCCATGAACAGAGGAGCCTGCAGGCTACAGTTCGTGGGGTCACAAGAGTTGGACACGACTTAGCAACTGAAACCACCAACCACCAACCCTGAGCCAAGTTCCTGCAGTGTCCATTGTCTGTTCATCCTACACCTGACCAGAGCCACTGCGGTTCCTGAAGGGCCCCTCCCAGAAGACGGGCCCCTCAGCCACCTGGTGGATGCTCCCTGTCTGAAAGGAATGAGACTCACTACTACTAATTAAAGATTCCACATCACATGTTCCACCGGACGGTACCCGGAAAGCACTGCACGCCCATCCTTGCTGATGTTCCTATCCTTGACTGTTTTAAGCAAACGCTTACATAAGGCAGCGCTGGCTCCGGATGGGCCCTGCTCACTCCCAGCCCCCATCAGCAGGCTGGGTGACAGCACCCTGGGGCTCCACAGGCGACGGAAGGAGGCAGACATCTCGGGAAGGAGGCCTGGCCGCCCAGCTACTGCAGTCTCCTGCAATCGTCCCAGCTGGAAGGTCTCCTTTCAGGCCAGCGGAAGGCTCCTCCTGGGTGCCCCCTTCCCTCTGCCCCCTGGGGCAGTGAACGGTTTCAGGGTGAATCAAATTCCCTCCCCTGGGGCTTCCCATGGGGGGCTAGTGGTAAAGAACCTACCTGTCAACACAGGAGACGTAAGAGATGCAGATTCAGCCCCTGAGTCTGGAAGATCCCCTGGAGGAGGACATGGCAACCCACTCCAGTATTCTCGCCTGGAGAACCCCTATGGATAAAGGAGCCAGGCAAGGCTACAGTTCATGGATGGGGTCGCAGAGTCCCACAGGGCTGACCTGACTTAGCACACAAATCCTTCCCCTAAAGGCGGTCCCTCTCTCTCTTTAGTGGCTAAGTCCTGCCCAACTCTTGCGACCCCATGGATTGTAGCCTGCCAGGCTCCTCTGTCTATGGGATTCTCCAGGCAAGAATACTGGAGTGGGTTGCCATTTCCTCCTCCAGGGGATCATTCCAACCCAGGGATTGAACCCAGGTCATCTGCACTGCAGGCAGATTCTTTACCAACTGGGCTATATTCCCAGGGGCCCTGGGGGCCCTGGGGCTCTGGCTCGTTGCTGCTGCTCTAGGTGAGCATACTCACATGCCAGGGGAAATCTTCCCTGGCAGTTCCCAAGGTACCACCCCCATTCCCCCTAGATGTCCCACTGTCCTTCTGCAATAAAGACCTCGTGAAAGTTGGGCTCAGCCTCCTCTGCCCTGGCCAAGCCTGCTCTGGGCTGTGTGAGGCGCAGAGGAAGGTGCGATTGGGGGCGGCCAAGCCTAGGAAGGAGAAAATTCAAGGAGGTGGGGGGGAATGGCACCCACTGGGGAGGGGGGGCGGGGAGGAAGAAAGACAGATGCTTGTGACTCAGGAAGTTTGGCTGCAGCAGCCTGGAGAGGAGAAGGGCGGGAGGGGGCAGAAGGGGAGAGAGAAGGGAAGAAGGGGGAAGGGGAGGGGTGAAAGTGGGTAGAGAGAACATCATTGGGGGCGGGGTGGGGGAGGCGGAAGTGCGGAGAAGAGGCAAGGCGGGGCTGGGAGCTGGGAGGTCCTGCTGGGGAGCTGGGGGGGTGTTCCCTCCTCCCGCCCTTTGCTTTTATTCTTGCCGCCCAAGGACCAAGCGAGGATTCAGGATGGGGGAGGGTAGCAGGGAGAGGGGGGCGGACAGGGGATGGACCCCGAGCCCCGCCCGCCAGGAAGCGCTGGTGCTAAGAAGGGAATAAAGTTCCTGCTGGAAGAACACGCTGTGCGAGTGGAAAGGAACAAACAGCCGCTCCCACGCGGCCGCCCGCGCGCGCGATGCTGGCAGCCGGAGGGGCCGGTGCCGCCGCGGAGGCAAGAGCTGGCTGCGGGAGCCGGCCCCCACGCGGCCCTGCCTGCACCTGGTTAGTGTTGATCCTTATTACTGGGTGCGGTGCGCTGACTCCAAGGAGTCTCTGTAAACACGCCCCGTGTCCCTTCACCCCCACTTCCCTGGTGGCTCAGACGGGAAGGACTCCGCCTGCAATGCGAGGAGACCCGGATTCTGTCCCTGGGTCGGGAAGATCTCCTGGAGACGGAGATAGTAATCCACTCCAGTGTGCTTGTTCGCAGAATCCCAGGGACAGAGGAGCCTGGTGGGCTGCAGCCCCTGGGGTCGCAGAGTGGACACGACTGAGTGACTTAACAGTTTCACTTTTCACTTTCACCCCCACTTGACAGGCACAGACATGCAAAAGGACTCCTTTAAGAACAGACTGATAAAATCCCGTCTGGAGGAGCACACAGGAGACAGCTTCCGTAGATTTTATCAAAGCAGATTCCCTGAAATAGGTTGAACGGAGGTTAACGTTGCATGGAGGAATTTGTCGGAAGTTGAACGGAGAGGTGATGGAGTTGAGGTGTTTGCAGGCAGAACCTCACAGTGGACCACCCTGCTGGTTTGATCCCCACCGCCTCCCTACACACACACACACACACACACACACACACACACACTCACTCTGACTTCTCTAGATAATTCCAAAAGCTTTGTGACTGAATTTCAGCTGTGAATTAGGCCAGGCTGTTTCTAGGTGTTCAGGTAACATGAAGCCCGCTTGCTGTCTCGGGGAACTTGCCCCCATTCCAGGCCCTTGCTGACCGCCTTCTGGGCCTCAACTGAGTTGGCCAAGGGTGAGTGGGCTACCAACACAACAGAAGTGCCTCTGGTTGTCTGCAAAAGGATCGGCACGGAGGGCCTTGATGCAAAGAGAGTCCCAGGTTGATCAGCCTCCTGGTTTCTGGAATTCATCCAGCAGAGTTAAAGGCCAAGGTGAAGACATCATCAGCTGGTAGAGCAGGGCCATGGGGCCCCAGGCCCATCTGAGTGCTGTGAGGGGGAGGGGGGAGGACCAGAGAAGGATGTGGGGTGCAAGGTAAAGAACCCAGTGATGCGGACGGCTATGGGGAGAAAGAGAGAGATGGCCAACCTGCCAGGGGCATCCCCAAGGCCAGTGCCAGTGTGGCCAACGCCCAGCCCAACATGTGTCCTGGCCTTGGACTTTTAGGAGATCCTGTGGCTTCCCTGGTGGCTCAGAGGGTAAAGCATCTGCTTACAATTTGGGAGACCCAGGTTTGATCCCTGGGTCAGGAAGATCCCCTGGAGAAGGAAATGGCAGCCCACTCCAATATTCTTGCCTGGGAAATCCCAAAGACTGAGGAGCCTGGAGGACTGCAGTCTGTGGGTTGCAAAAGAGATTCATTGCCCCTAAGACAATAAACTCCACCCCTTGACCTGAGGGACCTGAAAGAGTTTCTGCTTCTTGGTTGGGGTTGAGGGGCAGGGCGGGGCGGGAGTAAGTAAAACCCAGGTACCTAAGTCAACTTCTGCCAAGTAGGATTTTTAAATGCAGAATGGGACGAGGTCAGTCAAGATCAGAGCCCAGCAGATTTCTCTGTGTCTCTGAGATGTGGAAAATAAAAAAGGTCAGAGCCCTGGCCTCTGGCCACTCCTGCGGGTGGATGCTCACCAGCCCAGCCCATCTCGGTCGGCTCCTGCAGCTCTGGTCCTTACACGCCTACCAGCATCCCGAGTGGTTTTATTAACTCTCAGCTAAAACCCAGTTCTACTCTGAGTCTTCAAGGATTCATCAAGCGCCTACTGTGTGCAGGGCACTGGATAGGGCCTGTGGGAGATGCAGGGGTGACGGAGCTGCAGTGCCAACCTTCTACCAGCGCAGGTGGCATCCAGGGAGGCAGATGGCCTGGGGGCCCTGAAGCTGGTGTTAGTGGTCACAGCACTTTATCGCCTACAGTTCTCTGATCTCTGGAAACAGACTAAATAAGAACAGTACACAGTGGAAAGGGGGACCGGGGAAGAGAAATGGTACAGGAGTAAGACTTGACAGCTGCTTCCTTGGCCGAGCGACCAAGGTCAACATCAACAGTGATAAGTCATGCTGACAGTGTGGACCTTTGGAGGTGATGAAAACGGAATTTACCTCCGTGACCATCCTCCCCCAGCCCACCCTCCATGTCTAATCATGAGAAAAACATCAGGCAAATCCTGATAGGCAAGCATCCTACAGTCAGCCCAAGGAGTTCCTCAAAACTGTCAAGGTCATCACCATCAAGGAGAGTCTGAGAAACTGTCACAGCTGAGAGGAGCCTGAGGAGACCTGACAACTGAACGTAGTGTGGAATCCTTGATCGGATTTTTCAGCAGAAAATGAATACAAGGCAAAATCTTTGGAAATCTGAATGATCTACAATCATCAGTTAATAGTAGGTATCAATATTGGTTCATTATTTTTAATAAATGCCATCGTTGTTCTGTCCCTCAGTCGTGTCTGACTCTTTGCAGTCCCATGGACTGTATCACGCCAGGATTCATCTGTCTTCCATTACCTCCTGGAAAGTTTGCTTAGATGCATGTCCGCTGAGTCGGTGATGCCATCCAACCATCTCATCCTCTGTCGTCCCCTTCTCCTCCTGCCCTTAATCTTTCCCAGCGTCAGGGTCTTTTCTAATGAGTCAGTTCTTTGCATCAGGTGGCCAAAGTATTGGAGCTTCAGCTCAGCAACATCCAATTCAAGGCTGATTTCCTTTAGGATTCTAATATTAGATTTTATTAATAGGGAAAATGGTACAGGTCTTATAGGAACTCGGTACTTTCTGCTCGACATTTCTGTAAATCTAAAACTGTCCTAAAAAGTAAAACCTGTTAAAAAGAACCCTGCAGGGATGAGGTTTGGGATGGCCAGTCTGTGAACCAGAACCTCTGCTCTCCAGGCATTTCAGTGAGTTACTCAGTGTCTTTTAATAAAGCCCTCTTCGGTTTAAGGGTTTAAGCTAGCTGCAGTGGGAGTTCGGTTGTTTGCAATCAACAACCTAGATGAATGCACACATTTACATACTTAGAGCATTTAAGAAAAGAGCTGCAGGAGATTTGGTGTCATTTTCCATTTTGAAGCACAGTCATTTTACAAAGGCAAGATAATGTGCAAAAAATATCTAAGGGTAGAATCAGAACTAATGAGATCAAATCTGCAAAACTCCCTGGAGCTTCTAAAAGGCAAGGTACAGGTATTATCATCATGAGAAAAAAACAAGCTTTGAGAACTTTGGCAGGGAGGTGGCTAAAAGTGGAAATCAGTTCAATTACTTCTTCTTTTAAAATAGACAAGTTCTATAAAAGTTAGATAAGTGATTTTTTTTTCTTGGTAAATTGAATTCCTCCTTACTTCTTCAAACATTGCTGTCTGTTCTATGATCTCTCAATTATTTTTGGGGCTGGGCTCCCTCCGACAACATATCCAAGCAACTTGAGTTTTCCTGCTTACAGATTCTCCAGCAGAATATTCTCAAACTTCAAAATCTAACCTTATTTTTGAGGGGAAAAAAAGCATATGCTTTCCTTTAATGTTATTGGAAATTTCAAAACAACATGATTAAAAAAGATCCAACCAATACAAATGGTAATGGTAGAAGAAAGTGATGCTTTTGTCTCTAAAGATGCATTTTAAAAATTGTCAGCTCATATAAACACTGCAGTTTTTGTCCCTCCTACAGGAGACAGAGACTGGAGCTCATCATGACCTTTAGACACCAGGTCTGTTGTGCTGTTGTTTTCAAAGTCTGCAGTAAGGAAAAAAAATAATGAAATACGTGTGGGTGAAAAATGAGGTCACAACAGGAATGCTTTCATATTTTTTAAAGGAGAGATATTTTACCTCCAAGTGTTCAAAGTCATCATGTCAGTGAAGATTCTATCATGATTAACAGGGATTATCAGGTCTCATTCCTCCCGGTCCACCTTAAACCCCAGCTGTATTTCTTGTTTTTGTTTTTCCTTTTAAAACCTTACAAGAAGCTATAAAAATTGGCCAACACATTTCAGAACATTCCCTACTAAGTTCCCAGATTCTATCTCGGTGGACACATGGCCAGTTTCCCAAGATGTAATTAAAGACAGTTTGACCATTTTGCAAGCATGTAGCAAGAACTGTTTCAAAACTGGGCTAAAGACCACTGGCGCCCTTCTCTCCAGGCAGTTTGGTGTCTCACAGTTTCTGAATTTGCCACACTCGCCCCCAGGCGTGAAATTCAGATTTAGCAAAGATTCTCTAGGTGGCAAGTAATTAGAAATCCAGCTGAGAAGACCCAGGGGATTCTGTGGCTCCCATAATGGAAGTCCAGAGGTGCGCAGATTTTCCTGAAGGTTGATGTGGGAACCCCAGCTGTCTTCTCTTCTGGAGACCGTTTTGTCCCGAGTTCTGTTCCCCTTGTGCACTTGTTGAAGTCAAAGCCATCTTCTTCCTCCTTCACATCCAGAAGGAGACACAGTGGGTCTGTCTGCAAATCCCCAAGAAGGTGGAGGGTCACGTGATTGGATACTTTCCATCATAGGCTTATTGCTGGTCCGTCCCATGGTGTGACCGGGATGCTGTGCTGGTTAACCAAAGCCCAGCCTCTGGACATGGTATCCCCAGCCCACCCCCAATACCAGGCTTCCCCAGGACAGAGGGCGTGCACCCCAGTGAAATCTGCTACCCCTAGAAAGAAGGAAAGGTCATCCACTGCCAGGACTTCTGTTGTGATTTTTGAAAGTTACCTTTGGCAGAAGCCTAAACAAGAAGCGTTTCTCCTTGGCGATGTTTTCTGGCAGATACGGAATATTAGGGGAAAAGGGAATTTCTCGATGAACTCTGAAATGAGATTGTTCAGCCATGTCACCTAGAAAGTAGTTCCTGAATTCAGCCTAGACACACAGTAGATGCAAGGTAATTTTTTCCGTGGAATATTTAAAAGAAAATGTAATTATTTACTTTTGACTGTGCTATGCCCCTGTTACTGAGCGGCTTTTCTCTATCTGTGATGCAGAGCACACGGTCTGGGCGCACAGGCTTCAGAGGTTGCGGCTGCCAGGCTCTAGAGCACAGTCTTAATAGTTGCGGTGAACTGAGCTAATTGCTCCACGGTATGCAGGATCTTCCCGCTTCAGGGATTGAACCCATGTCTCCTGCCTTGGCAGGCAGAGTCTTTACCACTGAGCCACCAGGGGAGCCCTCTAAGAAATATTTCTCAAGAACCTTGTCTTTGAAAATTTTAGGTTGAAAAAATATAAAAAGACAGTTTTAGCCATGATTTCTCAACGTCCGTGACTTGGTTGGGGGCGCTAAGTGTTTTAATAAGGGGAAATTTATGTTCAAACTTGCAGGTATAGTTGTCAGATAGGACAAGATTTGTTGGAAGATGTCATTTTAAGAAGTTCACAGTCATATGTTTTTACCCTTGTATTCCACACATAAGACACCCACCTCCTCAGCAGGTAAAAATGTTTATTTCCCTTTGCCAATCATCAAACCTCAGTGGAGAGCTTTGTGACTGGCATTCAGATCTTCATATAGAGCAAAGCAAATCACCAGAGGCAACTCTCAGATGCATAGCTGTTCATGTAATTGATTACTGTTGGTTGAGTTTTGCTTATCAATTCCTGGGCAGACTTTTGAAATGTAATGCTGGTGATGTGTGATACAGAGCATTCCAAAAATGAGTGATTTCCTTTGATTTTCACTCTGTATCTGCAAAGCCCAGTATTTTGGGATCACCACCAGGGCAGAACCTCACTGATGCTTTTTTTGCAGTTTGAATCATTTACTTTGGAGAATTTTTACACAGCTTCAAAACTGTCATCAGCTTTCTTGATGATCTCTAAAACCACATTTCTTTTCCAACAGTATCTTGAGCTGTTGTGCCTCATCAAATTATTAAGCTCTTTTCCAACAGTATCTCAAGCCATTATGCCTAACCATATTATTAAGCTCAATTTCCTCGATTAATTTAAGTAATAGGGAAAAGAGGGTCATTAAATCAATATCTTGCAAAACGTGAAGTTTGATATCCTAAGCTCATTCGCTAATGACTATTTGATTGAAAAATTGAACTGGCATGAACAGCAATCTGAATCTTTTTCTTAGATTCTTCTCCAGAGGAAACTTGGGCGGCAGTAAGAATGCAAATTTTCTCGCATTTCTTCACCATGAAAGGTGGCTTTGGTTGTTAGTGTTGTTTTAATCTTAGTAATGGAAAAAGCTGAATCATACAAAACCTTCTGTGCTTTGTCAATTCCCGATATTATATTCTAGTTCTGTCCAATCTTATGTGCAGCTGAAAGTTCTCCTTTGAAGGAAAAATAAATGGATAAAAATAAATGTCCTCTGAAAATATTTTGACTAAAATATCATCTAAATCAAGAATTTCTGTCATAATTACACAGTACTTCTGGAACTCCAACGTACTGGAAAAAAAAAATACTCCACCCCTTTGCGTGAATCCATATATGACAGTAAACACTGGCAAAAAGTTTTCATGGCATCTTCAGTCACCCAAAGTTAAAAAGGCGAGTAAGCAAAAATGAAAGGTGTTGATGGAAATACCTGGTTCCGCACTTGTAGAGTGACGAGGGGTGTGGTGGTGGGTCCAGACCCCCAGGGCGGTCTGAAGTTTAGAACGCTGAGATCACTTTCAGTTTCCCAGCACCGTGCCCTTGGCCTAGGTCCACCACATTAGACGTCAGCATTGTTGTCGTTCAGTCACTAAGTTGTGTCCGACTCTTTTTGACCTCGTGGACTGCAGCACGCCAGGCTCCTCTGTCCTCCGCTATCTCCCGGAGCTTGTTCAAATTCATGTCCACTGTGTCCTTGGCCTAAGTCCACCACACTGAATGTCACCATGGCAAGATTTAAATAATCTTTCTGGATAGAAGTCTAATGTTGCCCACTCAAGTTCAAGGACAAGCACTAACTTAAAACAGAAGATGGTCCCAGAGTCTCCTTTTTTTTCTTTATTCTGGAGTCTACTTCCATACTTTATTACATTATCTATAAAATCCAATGTTATTATTATTGCTTTTTTTTTTTTTTTTGCAGCACCACATGCTTTACATCGAATTCATGTCCCCCTGCAGTGGAAGGATGGCGTTCTAACCACTGGACTGCCTGGGAATTACTTAAAGAAAAAAAAGGTGAAGGGTGCTTCCCAGGTGGCACTAGTGGTAAAGAATCCACCTGCCAATGCAAGAGAAGCAAGAGAAGCGGGGTCCCTCCCTGGGTGGGGAAGACGCCCTGGAGGAGGAAATGGCACCCCACTCCAGCATTCTTGCCTGGGAAATCCCATGGACGGAGGAGCTTGGCAGGCTACAGTCCACAGGGCCACAAAGAGTTGGGCACGACCGAGCGACTGAGCACACACACATTTTAAAAAATATATGCACACTTGTATTTAAACAGCAAACTCACATACGGTGAAGTAGGAAGCAGCAGAAGAAATTAGATTTTATAATCCAGGTGAACAGAATATATTGTGTTAACATATGAAAGTGAAAAGTGAAAGTGAAGTAGCTCAGTCGTGTCCTACTCTTTGCAGATCCCATGGACTGTAGCCTAGCAGACTCCTCCGTCCATGAAATTTTCCGGACAAGAATACTGGAGTCGGTCGCCATTTCCTTCTCCAGGGGATCTTCGCCCCCACCCAGGGATCGAACCCAGGTCTCCCGAATTGCAAGCAGATGCTTTAACACATGAGTTTCCTCTAAAGCCTTTCTTGCTTTATTTTCTGCCTATATGCACCATTCAGGAGACTTATTTGTTCTCTGTAATTTGTATTATGCAATAAATATATTTTTAATTTCCCAAATATAACATTTGATTAGACTACTTAATATGTTTCACCGAATTTCTCATACCTGCCAGCCCTTATTCTGACATTCTCTCCGACTCCCACTAAATACTTCTGAAGAAAGAGTCCTTGGGAATTAATTCCCTGGTGACTCAGTGTCTAGGACTCCACACTTCCACTGCAGGGGGCCAGGTTAAATCCCTTACTGGGGCACTGAGATCCCAGAAGCCATGCAGTGTAGGCCAAAAAAAAAAAAAAAAAAGTGCTTAACATGGAATGACCCAGCAATGAATCTCAGAGAACCAAGAGTTATCTGGTGAATCTCGACTACCCTGATTTTTTTTAAATGGACGTAAAACCAAATTTTAAAGTAGGCAACCCTCAGGTTAGGAAGATAGACATGTATCAAAACGCAATTTGTCAGTTTTTTATTTTTCGGTGTGGAGAATCATGTTTGCATTAAACAATATGTTACAAAGGGTGCCTCTCCAGTGTCCTATATACATGGGAATTGATTTATAATAATCAAAGACTCAGGTAGATTTAAAGCAGGCTATCCACAAGTTTGGATGCTAGGGGCAGGGAACTTTAATGGAATATAGGAAAACCCTGTCTACCAACAGCACAACCTTCCAGGTTGTCTGATTCTAGTCTTTCGTAGTCTTGGAGCTGTTTTCTATCTCAGTAAG
Source organism: Capricornis sumatraensis (assembly GCF_032405125.1). Taxonomy (NCBI): domain Eukaryota; kingdom Metazoa; phylum Chordata; class Mammalia; order Artiodactyla; family Bovidae; genus Capricornis; species Capricornis sumatraensis. Next base: position 69,008,934 of record NC_091086.1, on the reverse strand, counting down.
TTGTAGGTTCCTATGTTAATTTCTCAGGACTATTGTAACAAAGTGCTGCCAACTAAGTAGCTTAGAACAGAAATGGGTTGTTTCAGAGCTCTGGAGGCGAGAAGTCAGCAATCAAGGTGTCAGCAGGTCCACACTCACTTTGGAGGCCTTGGGAGACCTCTCCCCGACTCTCGCAGCTTCTCACTCCAGCCACCAGCCACGCTTGGTGATCCTTGGTTGATAGACACATCACTAGTCTCCACTTCACAGGAAGTTCTTCCTGGGCATCTGTGTCCAAACTTCTATTTCTGAGGATAGAAGTCAAATTGGATTCGGGGCTCACCTTCATCCAGGAGGACCTCATCTTAACTCGATTACATCGAAAAGATCCTTTTTCCAAATAAGGGCCCATTCACAGGTGCAGGGTGGAGGTGAGTTTTTGGTGTATGCTCTTCAGCCAGGTACAGTAACTGAGAGCAATGCAAACAGTTCGTGTTTACAGACATGCAAGTCTGTCCTGTTCAGAAGAGGTTCAACTGCCTTCTCTCCCTGCACCTCGAGCCACCAGTGTTTCCTTCATTTGCACATTCATTTCAATATTCTTGATGTATAAGAGGGTTAGCTCTTCGGAGTCTCTTTTAAACACGTTCCCATGTGTGCCTGGTTCCTTCATTTGTTGGGTGATATCTTTAACAAGCATTTAATTTAATATGTATGTGAACTCATGGTATTACTTTTTTTAAAAAAATTATTTTCTCCCCTATTATCTGAAATGATTATTCTAATACATTGAACAAATCAAAGACAGTGCTGAATGTAATAGAATATGAAAAAGGAAATGGCAACCCACTCTAGTACTCTTGCTGGGAGAGCCCGGAGGACAGAGGAGCCAGGCTACAGTCCATGGGTTTGCAAAGAGCTGGACACGACTGAGTGACTAAGCACAGCACATATACAGGGTTAGAGTCAGAGAAGTGGATTTGGCATCTGGAACATTTCAAAGATCTAAAACTGCCTTAAGCCCAGGGAATATCCGTGGTTGCACCTTGGGTGGCTTTTCCATCTTCAAGGTTGGCAAGCAGTCCCTCTGGCAGGAAAGACTAGGCCTGCCCCAAGAAGGGATTGTCAGCGAGTGGAGAAAGGTCGGAGACCCAGTTTCCCCACTGAGAGCTGAGAGCAGGAAGTCACTGGGGCTTCTGGGTTTAATGGTGGGAGGGAGCTGACAACTCCAGATATGGCCTGTGGTTGCAAAATTGTGGAAGGTTCTGGAAGCTTTTCCATGTATTTCTGTGCTCCCATTCTGGGCCACACGGAGAGAAGGCAGGCAGGTTGGAGGTGACCATGTCCCACTGCGCAGCTGTGCCTGGGTATGGAAGGGTTGCCAGGGCTGTGTTAAAGTGGGACCTACTTAAGGAAGGTGACACCACTTGCCACAGCTGCTGGGAGGTGGCTATGAGCTCCCTCAAGGTATAGCAAGGAACCTTTGCATTCTGTTACACAGTTCAGTTCAGTTCAGTTGCTCAGTTGTGTCCGACTCTTTGCGACCCCATGGACTGCAGCATGCCAGGGTGTCCATCACCAACTCCCGGAGCCCGCTCAAACTCATGTCCACCGCTTCGGTGATGCCATCCAACCATCTCATCCTCTAAGTTAATCACTAAAGGGATGTTGCCTATAAGTTTATATTGTACAAAACGGCCTATCTCTGGGAGCCCTGCCTCCCAGGTAATGAGCATTAAGCTAAAATATCTTTGTTTAGCTCACAGGAAACATTCTGACCAAGCCCACTTGTGAATAACTACAGGGAGGAGGAAATGAACACATTCCCTCTGGAGGCTGACCGGAACCAGGAATATTTGAGTTTACTCCCCAACCCCCACCCTTTTTAGTATAGAAAAAGCCTGAATTCTAACTCAGGCAAGATGGTTCTTTGGGACACTAGTCCGCCAGCCTCTTGGAAGCTCTATTCCTTGCCCTCAAAACTTACCTGTTGGTTAATTGGCCTGTGGTGCAGTGAGCACTATGAGCTTGGCCTTGGCTACAGAGATGATCCAGGACAGGTCCCCTCAATTTTGTGGTGCCTGAAGGTACTGGAGGTTTGGAGGGTATGATGATGATATGAGTGTGTGCTCAGCCATGTCTGACTCCTTGTGACCCCATGGACTGTAGCCTGCCAGGCTCCTCTGTCCAAGGGATTTTTCAGGCAATAATTCTGGATGGGTTGCCATTTTCTTCTCCAGGGGACCTTCCCAATGCAGGGATCAACCCGGGTCTCCTGCATCCCCTGCCTTGGCAGGTGGGCTCTTACTGCTGTCTTTGGGGAGCCCGTGGCGATGACGTTCCTGCCTAATCTCTTTACCATCTGGTGCAATCAGTTTTCAGTCTTCCCGGACTGTACCTGCGTCTCAGGTGGCTGATACTCTCGGCGAGTTCTAGTCTGCGTCTCCAGTCCCTTCTTCCAGAATCTGGAACCACTGGAGTCTATTCGGAGCAGAGGAAGCCCACAGCTCACCCTTTAGGATAGTTAAACTGGAGGAACCATGAGCTTCTGTTCTGAAGAACAACAACAGTAATGCCAGCACTAAGGCATTTATTCTTATTATGTGCCAGGTGCTGTTTTAAGCATTTTACATAAATTAGCTCATTTACTCCTCATTAAGAAAACTAAAAAGAAGGCACTATTACTATTCTCATCTTTACAGACAGAGAAACTGAAGCATAAAGAGGTTAAACAGTAGCGGGAAGACTATCCTACTTGCCAAGGGAAGCTCATTGTTTCCTTTAGGTGGGGTGGGGGTTCATAATGTCCCCCCAACAAGATGGACAGTGTTTATTTCCAGTGGACCTGTTGAGGATGGGGAGCTGCTGGGCACAATCTTCATCGTCAGTGTCATTCTTTGGGTTAAAATGTGTGGTAATAGGTCAGAGGGACAGACACACAGTCCTAGCATCCTCTCATCCTCTCATCGTCCTCTCACAGTCCTTGCAACCTCTCATTCCCCAAGACCTGGCCTTGGGGAATTGGGGGTAAACGACAATATGAGTAGAATGAGGAATGGTTGAGCTTCCAAGCCAAAGAGAAATGCCTGAACCATGAGTAGCCTTAGAAACAGTCTTGCATTCCAGACCCCCAGAAGGCCTGGAGCTGTGAGGGCCCCACCTCATGCCACCGCAAGGCTGAGTGGGATGGAGACATGAATTCCATTCTCAGTGGGAGGTAAGAGGCGGGGTGGGCAGTACCCCCCAAGCTTCCCAGGAGGACTTCTTGGGGGGCACAGCCTCCAGTTACAAGGATTAAAGGAATTTCTGGGGTGGGGAGAGAGCTGGGACTCTGAGTTTACTGAGGGCTAATAATAAGAATAGCAGTAGTCATGTATGGATGTGAGAGTTGGATCATAAAGAAGGCTGAGTGGTGCAGAATTGATGCTTTTGAACTGTGGTGTTGGAGAAGACTCTTGAGAGTCCCTTGGACTGCAAGGAGATCAAACCAGTCCCTCCTAAAGGAAATCAGCCCTGAATATTCATTGGAAGGACTGATGCTGAAGCTGAAGCTCCGATACTTTGGCCAGCTGATGTGAAGAGCCAACTCACTGGAAAAGACCGTGATGTTGGGAAAGATTGAAGGCAAAGGGAGAAGGCAGCGGTAGAGGATGAGATGGTTAGAGAGCATCACTGACTCAATAAACACAACTTTGAACAAACTCCGGGAGATAGTGGAGGACAGAGGAGCCTGGCAGGCTGCAGCCCATGAGGTCAGACACGAGTCAGCGACTGAACCACCACCACCACAATAAGCGTGCCCAGTCTCCTGCTGGTGAACGTGTGCCTTCTTCTTTCTTTCTTGTTTCCCACCTCCTTCTCTTCCTGCCTCCTCTTTCCCATGAAGGAGAAAGCTTCTCTGAAGAGCCCAGTCTGTGCCTTATTGGACATCTGCACACGTTTGTGCAGGCTGCATAACCAGGAGTCGAATTACTGAGTCAAAGGGTTGATTCTAAGTAGCATTTTGAACCCTGATGTACCAACCCTAAACTTAATCATCCTGCCGTGAGCCCCACTGTGCAAAATGGACAGCACCACGCTGGGGATACAGAGGTAAGACCCCAAACAGGTGTCTTGATGTTGAGGGGGAAGGGCAAAGAGGCAAGGGTGGGGAGCACAAGTGATGCTAGGGAAGGCCTGGGAGTGAGGAGGAGGATCGAGTCTCTGACTTGGGTTTCTGGGCAGTAATGGCGTCACTAAGCGTAAGAAGGGCAGAAGGAAGAGCCAGTTTGGGGGAGAGGAGTGGGTTCATAAAGCTTAACTCGGGAGCCCTGTGGTGGGAGAAAGCCAAGGGGAAGATGTGATTACCTGGAGAGGATGGATACAGAGCTAAGAGCCTTGGGCATCCCTGACCCTGGAGGGTCAGGGTGCCTGCTGAAACCAGGTAGGCTTCAAGGGGGAGAAAGTGGTGAGTGTCTAGAACCGCAATGGATTGGACAGAGGATTATTGAGGGGCTCTAAGACTCATGCCCAATTCAAGGTGGAGACCACACCCACGTTGGAAAGACCCCCTGATGGGTGGTACTCAACAGCCTTGGTGATGGTCTGGGCAAGGGGTGGTGTGGATGACCCCAAGGGAAAGATTACATGGTTATGGGTGGTGGAGGTCAAGGTGGAAGGTCAAGGTGGGATCTGGAGGCAGAGTCTGGTTCGAGAAGAGTTTGGGTGAGACCTCGTAAAGGTGACCTGAGATTAGGAAAGAAGAAAGAGCGGGAATGACAGTCAGTGCTGGGTGAACCAAGAAGGGGTTGGAGGGTTCTGGGGTCTGGTGAGGTCTAGGAACCAGATCAAGTGAGGCATTAAGAGCTGGGGTAGGAGTGAGACTGCCTGAGTGTCCACAGCTAGAACGAAAAAAAGGCAGCCTTGGACTTACAGCAAATGTGTTCCACCCGATGTGTAGAACTCAAGTCGTTTTTGCCGCATTTTAACTTTACTCTCTAGTGTCTGCTCCAGCTGAGTGGCAAGCGTTCACACATGACCCTGTGGCAGAACCAGGGGAAGTATTGTCACTAGAAGCATTTGCAAGGGGACGATCCTGCTTCGTTTGAGAGATCTGAGGCTCGGGCTCACGGTGCCTGGGGGCAGAAGGACACGTTCCGATTTTCTGGTGTGTGGGTTCAGTCCTATTTTCCCCTTGGCAAGAGTCATCCCCAGGGCTTCCCTGGTGGCTCAGTGGTAAAGAATCTGCCTGCCAATGCAGGAGACACGGGTTCGATCCCTGATCCAGGAAGATCCCACATACCTTGACTATTGAGGCTGTGCTCTAGAGCCCGGGAGAAGACCCTGATGTGAAGGCAGGAAAAGAAGGGGACAGCAGAGGTTGAGATGGTTGGAAGGCATCACCGACTCGACGGACATGAGTTTGAGCATCAACACCCTGATGTCGCAGGGGACACCTGTTCAGTTACTGGTCGGGGAACTGATATCCCACAGGGTACGTGGCAATGGCCAAAGATAAAAATAAAGAATAGAGGGATATAGTTCAGATATCTTTAAAAGGAGAGACTATCTGAGACTCTTCGGCTGGAGAGCAATTTGGTTCCATTCCCCTGACAATCTCATAAAGGGCAATCTGGGTCCAAGACCTGGGGCTCGGAGAGTGAGTGCAGACTGACATGGTGAGGGGCAGAGAATCACGGTCAGAACTACTGGGGTCTCTGGCCTCTATGCTGTGGGTGTGGGGCTCAGGGGACAGATACTCCCCTCCCCAGCTCAGCACGAAAGCTCTTCTGGTTGAGACTGGAGGGTTTGGGGCAAGGGAGGTGGGGACAGCCAGAGTCCACCATACTACAAGACAGCAAGGACCCAGGTCCTCCTTCGTGACTCAGCAGCAGACACACACAGGCTGAGGCTCCACCGAGGTTGAAGGGAGCTGAAATACCGACTCTCATTCTTCCAGATCTAATGCCCACCCACTCAGTCAACCGGCGAGGCAGTCACTGTCTGTCCCCCTTGCCTCTGGTTTGGGTCATAGAGATTCTGTTTGGGCTGCTCCCCCACAAGACAAATATTCGTTGGGCTCTACTGTCTGAATTGGAGACAGATTCTGTGGGGGAGTTGCCATGGTTTCCTGCTTCAGTTGTGCTTGGAGCATTGGGCCTGCGACCCCCACCCTAGCCGGTCCCTCAGAACCAGACCTCCATCACCCTACTCCAGGGGCCCTGCCATCACCACCAGGACACCCACATGCCCCCGGTGCACCAGCAAAGACAAGATTCCAGATCAGCCTGGAGTTCCCCACCTCCATCTGTGCCTTGTCAACTTTGACCCGATATGTAGCTTGGAAGAACTTTCCCAAGTACTTTCTTCACTGATCTCCCATGAGGAGAATGAGAAACTGATGAAGCTGCAGAGCCAACGAGGTGGCCAGATCTTCCTCGAGGAGGTCAAGAAACTGGGCCGTGACGACTGGGAGGACAGGCTGATTCCACTAGTGGTTTAGCCGCTCAGTCGTGTCCAACTCTTGCGACCCCGTGGACTGTAGCCTGCCAGATTCCTCTGTCCATGGAATTTTCCAGGCAAGAATACTGGAGTGGGTTGCCATTTCCTTCTCCAGGGGATCTTCCTGACCCAGGGATCGAACCCAGGTCTCTTGTGCTGCAGGTATTCTCTTGCATTGCAGGCAGATTCTTTCCCAACTGAGCCATCAGGGAAGTGAGAATCCACTGGGGCATGCTTTTTACATTGGGAAAGAAAATGGTAAACCAGTTATTACCAGAACTGCACAAACTGGCCACTGACAAAATAACTCCCATTAGGATTTCCCTGGTGGCTCAGACGGTAAAGCATCTGCCTACAATGGAGGAGACCTAGGTTCGATCTCTAGGTTGGGAAGGTCCTCTGGAGAAGGAAATGGCAACCCACTCCTGTACTCTTGCCTGGAAAATCCAATGGATGGAGGAGCCTGGTGGGCTACAGTCCATGGGGTCGCAAAGAGTCGGACACAACTGAGCAACTTCACTTTCACTTTAGGGTAACTTCACGGAGACTCGTGACTGGATGAGCAGGTGAAATCCACCAAAGAGCTGGGTGACCACGTTAGCAACTTGTGCAAGCGTCCCGGCTCAGGCACGGCAGAGGGTCACTTTGACAAGTGCATCCTGGGAGACAGTGATGTCAAGAGCTGACTAAGCATTACGCTGGTTTCCCATAGACATGGGGGTGACCTGGTCACCAAGGCGGTGCATGTGTTGTTGGGGTTCAGTTCAGTTCAGTTCAGTCGCTCAGTTGTGTCCGACTCTTTGTGACCCCACGAATCGCAGCACACCAGGCCTCCCTGTCCACCACCAACTCCCAGAGTTCACTCAGACTCACGTCCATTGAGTCCGTGATGCCATCCAGCCATCTCATCCTCTGTCGTCCCCTTCTCCTCCTGCCCCCAATCCCTCCCAGCATCAGAGTCTTTTCCAATGAGTCAACTCTTCGCATGAGGTGGCCAAAGTACTGGAGCTTCAGCTTTAGCATCATTCCCTCCAAAGAAATCCCAGGGCTGATCTCCTTCAGAATGGACTGGTTGGATCTCCTTGCAGTCCAAGGGACTCTCAAGAGTCCTCTCCAACACCACAGTTCAAAAGCATCAATTCTTCGGCACTCAGCTTTCTTCACAGTCCAACTCTCACATCCATACGTGACCACTGGAAAAACCATAGCCTTGACTAGACGGACCTTAGTTGGCAAAATAATGTCTCTGCTTTTGAATATACTATCTAGGTTGGTCATAACTTTTCTTCCAAGGAGTAAGCGTCTTTTAATTTCATGGCTGCAATCACGATCTGCAGTGATTTGGGAGCCCCCCAAAACAAAGTCTGACACTGTTTCCACTGTTTCCTCATCTATTTCCCATGAAGTGATGGGACCAGATGCCATGATCTTCGTTTTCTGAATGTTGAGCTTTAAGCCAACTTTTTCACTCTCCTCTTTTACTTTCATCAAGAGGCTTTTCAGTTCCTCTTCACTTTCTGCCATAAGGGTGGTGTTATCTGCATATCTGAGGTTATTTGTATTTCTCCCGGCAATCTTGTGCTTCTTCCAGTCTAGCATTTCTCATGATGCACTCTGCATAGAAGTTAAATAAGCAGGGTGACAATATACATACAGCCTTGACGCATTCCTTTTCCTATTTGGAACCAGTCTGTTGTTCCATGTCCAGTACCTATGGCTAATTCATGCTAGTATATGACAGAAACCAAGACAATATTGTAAAGTGATTATCCTTCAATTACAAATAATTAAAAAAAAAAAGAAAGAAAGAAATTCTGTCAATAGACTTCCCTGGAGGTCCAGTGGCTAAAACTCTGAGTTCCCCCACACAGCGGGCTCGAGTTCCATCCCTGGTCGGGGAACTAGCTCCCACATGCCCCAACAGTGACAACGAAAGACCCGGCATACGCCTATGACAATCAAAGATCCCGTGTGCCGCAACTGCGACGCTGCGCAGCTAAGAAAGTACCCAGATAAAAATAAATATTAAAAAAAAGAAATTCTGTCAAGGAGGGTGTTTGTGAGGGCTGGCAGGGGAAGAAAGAGATCTGTCTGTCTCAGAAACCAGGTCTCGAAGGGGTGCCGGTCCCTGTAAGCATCCTTGCAGTCTGGTGAGGGGGACTCCGAGCCGAATGTTGCCGCAGGGACGGTGGGCGGAGTCACCAGCGGGGAGGAGTCCGTGGAGGAGTCTGCGTTAAAATGTGCAGATTGAGATGCTGAGTGTGCATCTGCTTCCTCAGTAAAACCAGGTGACTGAATAACTGCCCATGAGAGAGGGAAGAACAGAACTGTGTTGGTTTTTTAGCATCGTACACGGGGGGGATACTTTTAGTCCAAGAATAAAATGCCAAAATGTTGTGGTGAATTCTTGAGACAACCTATACCCTCACAGCCAAAGAGGAAAAATGAGCTGATAAAATGTTGCAACTGTCGACTGCACCTCCTATTGTAAGAGAGGGGCGTGTGGTTCCCAAAAACTTTGTGCCCAGGGTGGCTTCGGAATTGGTGAGCTGATTGCTTCCGGGTTTGGGTAGGATAATCTAGGTCGGGCAGGGTGGGAGGGTTGTTTTAGGTTTAGCAGCTAAAGAAAGCTGGGATCGAGATTGCTCAGCCATCTCTTTTATTTATTCATTCAGGAACAGGAGGCATGAACGGATGAGGACCCCACGGCTGGCACAGCTCACGCTCTCGCTGCCTTTCTGTCTTAGTTCCCAAGCTCCTTCCTCAGCGGGACCTTCTCTAGCTCTCTCAACTCAACCTGTAACCCCCGGATCCTTCCCATTTCGCCGTAATACTGTTTCCCGTGCTATGCATTTCATGAGCTTATGTTGCTTATCCTATCTCCCCAACAGAACGGAGGCGCTCCGGAGGCAGGAGTTATGGACTGAAAATGTCCCCCTAATGCTGAAGGCTCAACTTCCTGGTTCTCAGTATGTGCCCCGGCTTGAAAACCAGTGACACATCTAACTAGTTAAGGTGGGGCCACTGGGGAGGGCCCTACTCCAGCATGACTGGCATCCCTTAAAAAGGGCCGAGATTCAGACCCCCAAACACACACAGATGGAGGCAGAGGTGGGGTGATGCTTCTAGAAGCCAAGAGAATCAGAGGCCCAGCAAATCCACGGAAACCCCGGGAGAGCAGAGACCAGATCCTGTCTCACAGCCTCAGAAGAAACTCACCTTCTGACACCTTGATCTCAGACCTCTAGCCTACCCAACCATGAGAGAACACATTCCTAGTGTTTAAGCCACCCACTTTGTGGTGTTTTGTTATAGCAGGACTGTAAATAAACTAATGTAGCAGGGAATTAATTTTTACTTCTGTTTAAAAATATTTGCCCAGTGATTCTCCCATCACGCACTGCATGTTCAGCCTAAATTCTCTCTGCCCTTAGCTTTGACCTCCTGGGCATGGTTTGACAGGAAACCCAGCCAGAGTTAGGCCAAGTGATAGGTGTAAGCTGTGCTGAATGATTGATGGTACTAATTTTAAAATTCTGGTTTAGTCTTTGCTTTGATTACAGGATTTATGCTCGGTTTGGGACAGTGATGGGGTCTGGAGGCCCTGCCCTAAGGACTGGTGGGTCCAGGCTCAGAGCCGTGTGTATCACCCCATTCCTCCTGACGGACAAGATGCACCTCTAGAGGCGGGACCACCAGCACTGGGTGAGACCTGAGTCTCCTTGGTATGTGGTCCCAGCAGTCTGAGTATGGTGGTTACATATGGCAAGATATTAATCTGGCTTTTTAGAGAACCACTGATAGAAGTTGGTACAGAGTCCAGACATACCCCCAGGGTCCTATTTAGACAGGAAGGGAGTAGGGCACAACCTTTAAAAAAAAAAATGACATAGCCATTGGATACGACATAAACTGGTTAGACCCAACTAGGTCCAATATGGTGGTTGATTTGACTTCCAAGACACCTTGAGCCTTAGTATTTTGCTGTTGCTGTTGTTTAGTCACTAAGTCTCATCCGACTCTTTTTCAAGCTCATAGACTGTAGCCCACCAGTCTCCTCTGTCCATGGGATTTCCCAGGCAAGAACTGGAGTGAGTTGCCATTTCCTTCTCCAAGGAGTCTTCCCAACCCAGGGATCAAACCGCATCTCCCGCATTGCTAGCGGGTTCTTTACCTCTGAGCCAGAGGGAAAGTCCTTTGAGCCTTAACATACACTTACTGTAACACATCAGCAAGCAAAATGACGCACCCACAGATGCCTTGACTGTTCTGGAGCTGACCATAAAAGGCCAGGAAATGGGCAGTTGTCCAGTTCCTGGAAATGCCCACCACTTGCCCCAACTAATTGGAATAACACTCCCACTTTTAACCTATGAAATTATCAGCTTATAAAAACTAACAACCCCACACCCTGGAGTCACTCTCACTTTCTGTCGATGGAATGTGTTTCTCTCTAAATAAACTTGCTCTCACTTTACTATGGCTTGCTCTTGAATTCTTTCCTGCGTGAAGTCAAGGATGCTAACTTGGTAGCCTGACCCAGGGACTCACCCAAGGTCTGGGATGTGACCATCTTGTTACAGCTAATTTTTCTTTCCTGAAGCACTGTGTCTTCCTACCTTTGATGTTATGTTGGTTTTTAATTCCTGAAGGTCTCAAGACTTAGAAGTAGCAAGTTCAGGTTGCTACTTTGTATCTGATCTTGTCTAAATTCAGAAGGTCCCAAGAGATGGCAGAGGCTGGTTTAGGATGCCAAGTCTTCTCCTGGTGGCTCAGAATGGAAAGCCTGCAATACAGGAGACCTGGGTTCGATCCCTGGGTCGGGAAGATCCCCTGGAGAAGGAAATGGCAACCCACTCCAGTATTCTCGTCTGGAAAATCCTGTGGACAGAGGAGCCTGGTGGGCTACAGTCCATGGGGTCGTAAAGAGTAGGACACGACTGAGCAACTTCACTTTCACTTTCAATCAAGATGGTCAGACATCCTCTTAGATGCTGAAGGTTAAAAAACTAGTAATAAATTAAGTTCCTACAGTATAGCACAGGGAACTATATTCAATATCCTGTGATAAGCCATAATGGAAAAGAATATGAAAAAGAATGTCTATATAGCAGAATCAGTTTGCTGTACAGGAGAAATTAATGCATTGTAAATCAACTATACCTCACACACAAAAAACAAACTAGTAAGACCTGGTCCTTGAATTTTGTGAATTCTCAGGTTATAAGAAGAAAGACAGTTTTGCAAAAAATTGTTGGAAAACAGTAATAGAAACTATTATAGGTGCATGGACAAAGGGATAATGATGGGGAAAAATAGGTATTTGCCCTGTTCCTAGGGTAGAAGGCCAGGGTGGGTCGTGTAGTCTTCTGCTGAGTAGTTCCTTGAATAGCTTTTTATATCACATATGACTCCCTAAGTTAACCTTAAAAATCCAACCACTTTTATTCAGATGAGGAGCCAAGACTTTTGTCCTTGAAGGAAACATGGCTTCTCTAGTTATACCCTTTTATCTCTAATTCCCATCAAGAGCAGGAGCAAGGCAGAAGGGTTGGCAGTGAGGAGCACACATCCATATACTTCTTGCAGATATTTACCCACAAGGGCAGAAACCTCCCTAAAAGAAAATGAAGTTCTTAAATGGCTACACCAGTCCCGATTACAGCGGGCAGGATCTCATCGCTGTCCACTGAATGGAGTTAGAGGCAGAGGGCGGTTAATCTCTTTAATGAGGAGAGCCAGAAATACACAAGAGGCTGCTCCTTAGATCTCTAAGTAGGTCAGATGGATAATCTGGCCCAGTCTTTCTGTAGATGGACTCCAGGACACACTAAGTTACTTCTATTTCATTGCTGAAACCATGCAAATCAGATGGGACGTAAACCAAGGGCTGGGGCTGGAACCTGGCCAAAACCCAGATTGGGGCTTGAAGGTGCAGTCTTTTTGTTGTTGTTGTTAAAATATTTTATTTACCTGTTTTATTTATTTGTCTGCATCAGGTCTTGTCTTGGCACAGGGGATCTTAATTGCATCATGCAGGATCTTTCATTTCGGGCCTCGGACTCTCTAGTAGTGGTGTGCGAGCTTAGTTACCCTTTACTTCCCCAACCAGGAATCAAACCTACGGCCCTTGTAGTGGAAGCACAAAGTCCTAATCATTGGACCACCAAGGAATTCCCCAAGCTCAGGCTCTTGACATCTTGTAGCAGAAAGAATTCAGTGAGAGACAAACTGATAGGTAAGAGTTGGATTTATTTAGAAAGATACACATTTCATAGACAGAATGCAGTCTATCTCAAAAGGCAAGATAGGCCTTGAGAGAAACACACTCCACAGGGTGTGGACCCTCTCAGAAGGTGAGAGGCCTGGAAATTTTGGATGGTTAGTTTTTACGGGCTGAATACTTCCATAGGTGAAGGAGTGGGAGAGTTAATTCTATTTCAGTGAAGGGTTGACAGTTTTCAAGAGTTGGGATACCCCCAATTTTGGGCCTTTTATGGTTAGCCTCTGATGAACTGTCATGGTGCTGGGCTTCCCTGGTGGCTCAGAGGGTAAAGCATTTGCCGGAAATGCGGGAGACCAGGGTTTGATTCTCTGGGTAGGGAAGATCCCCTGGAGAAGGAAATGGCAACCCTGGTAGGCTACAGTCCATGGGGTCACAGAGAGTTGGACAGACTAAGCAAATTCATTTTCACTTTTCACTTCACGGTGCTGGTAGGGGTGTCATTTAGATGCTAATATATTATAATAGAGGTTTCCTTGTTGGATCAAATGGTAAAGAATCTGCCTGCAATGCAAGAGACCCAAGTTCGATCCCTAGGTCAGGAAGATCCCTGGAGAAGGAAAGGGCCACCCACTCCAGTATCTTTGCCAGGAAAATTCCATGAACAGAGAAGCCTGGCCATGGGCACATGAGTGCATAATAAGCAAAATGAGCACATATTATAATGAGCGCCTATTATAATGAGCATGTGACGAGGCTCACAGTCCCCTGGAGGTTGAATCTTCCGCCATCTTGGACCTACTTGGTTCTAACCAGTTTTTGCCGTGTCTTCATGGCTGTGTCTTTCTTCCAAAGGTTGTGCCCACCCTCCTTGCCTCCTGTTTCAGGTGCTGAAATAAAAGCACAGAATGTAAAATCTGCGAGTTAAGTTTTATCGAGACCTTACTGAGGATACAGTCTGGGAAATAGCCTCTCAGATAACTCCGAAGAACTGCTTTGAAAGAGGTACGGAGTGGAACAGGAAAGTGCTGGTCATTCAGTCATGTCTGACTCTTTGTGACCCCATAGCCTGTAGCCTGCCAGGCTGCTCTGTCCATGGAATTCTCTAGGCAGTACTGGAGTAGGTAGTCACTCCCTTCTCCAGAGGCTCTTCCTGACCCAGGGATCAAACTTGAGTCTCCTGCATTGAAGGCAGATTCTTTTACTGTCTGAGGGACCTATATGTATAATTTGCTGGAAAAAACCATGGAACTGAGCGTCAAAAGATCACTGTGAATCACAAAGAACAGACATTTCAAATTAACGAGTTTAGTGCTTTTTTCTCCGTATGGAAAGATGCAAGAATCTAGGATCATGGAAACTTTTCCTTAGATGTGTATCTTAACCATCTGGGGGCAGATATCCAAAGCATAAATTTTTTTTTTTCCCCTTTCCATTCTGAATTCCCCTGTCAGTGGGTGACTGCAATGCCTTATGACTTGATCCTTGTAGAACTGGAATGGCCAGCAACATTTTTTTTTCTTTACAGATACAGTAAGAAAATTCTGGGAATATCCTAAATATCAAGACTAGGAGTTGGTCAAATACAGTTGTAACTCAGTCAAAATCTAGAACTATTACGATTGCAACTCAACAGTGGAGATGTCATCAGAAGTCAGTTTGTCAGATAGCACAGTCTGCACTTTATCCCAAGGTGCACTGCCTTCCAAGAGAAAAAATGAAAAGCATTTGTCATTCACCTCACGTGGGTAGTTCTCTTGGCAAATAGGGCAACACATTTGGAGCACCCGATGCTGCAGAGTAGTTTATGTCATGTGGCGAATGGAGACGCTAACTTTCATAGTAATGAAAGTCAAGTTACTGCGTGCCTAACTTCAGACATATGAAATGCTTAAAATCATTCTGCCATTCATTCCATTCTAGAGGTTGGGACCTTGGTTATTTGATGAGCAATGAACTCACCTGCCAATGCAGGAGACATAAGAGACGTGGGTTTGATCCCTGGGTTGGGAATATCCCCTGGAGGAGGGCATGGCAACCCACTCCAGTATTTCTTGCCTGAAGAATCCCCATGGTCAGAGGAGCCTGGCGGGCTGCAGTCCGTGGGGTTGCACAGAGTCTGAAGTGACTGAAGCGACTCAGTGCACATGCATGCACGGGGAGGGTTCATGCATGGCTCCACCATGAGGTCATCTCACTTTGCTTTCGAAACAAATTTTGTGGGGAGTGCGCCATTACAGGTGCATTCAATTTTCAGTCTTTAAATACACTGCTTGTAATTTTTTAAGACCTTCCTGTTATAGCTATTACAGTTAGGTGGCCTCTTTGAGAAATATAACTAAAATAGTGAATCTTTTTTTTTTAATAGCCCAAGGACAAATTATTCAACTGAATCAACTAGCTGTTTAATTGCCATACATATATAAAACTATCACAACATTGTCAATTGGCTATACCCCAATACAAAATAAAAAGCTCAAGAGAAAAAAATAGAATATTAATATTAAAAACAAACATCATCAATCAAAAGAATTGAATTCAGCTATTCCATTGAAACTTAACTATCTTGGATCAAATACTGTTCTGTAAAATGTTACCTATTTAAGAGTTCTCCTGAGTGTGTTGGCAGTTTTGATAACCTGCTTTCTCCTTGGGTAGATTTTGTACGTATAATGTTGACTTAAAATCCCCAAGGCCTAGTTGTGTGTTCTCTCACAACACTGAGCATCTCTTGTCTTTGTGGTAAAATGGGAGCATTTCTAAAAGGGAAAACGGGTTTGGTTTGGAGTTGGATCCCTCACAAAAGGCTAGTTTTTATTTGGAGCTGGCCATTTCAGAAGTTTACCTTTAAAGGTTACATCATGTAGTGATATTTGCAACCAAATTTCCAAGGAAGGAAAAGAGGAAGTGGTGAACTCTGAAGATAGAGCTTAACTTTGGTGGTGAAATACCCAGGGATGAGGACTGAGGGGTTGCCCACTCCTTGGGGTCCACTTCCCCACTCCAAGACCACAGCTGGGGGAAGGCTCCTGCCCCATCCCCGGGGACCCCCGTCCTAGCCCTCTGGGTACTTGGATACCACACAGCTGGCCTGGGCTGAGAGGCAGGGAGGGTTAGCAAACTCATCTCTCTGCCTGGGCAGAGGGGGAGGGTCACTTCAACTTGTAAAAATCCCCTGACTTCATTTAGCCTCTGGAAACACCAAAAACAGCGGTCAGTCTTAAAAGGTGGAAATTTCCAGTGGGGATTTATGTAAATATGGCTACTTAGAAAAGAAAAAGCGAACTCCGACCCGGGGTATTTTTGGCTTCTGAGAGAAAGCCCCGGGCTACAGGAGGCCGGGCGCCCGGGTTCACTTTCGGCTCAAGGCTCGCTCGGGCGTCCATCGCTCCTGTCCGCAGCCCCACCCCGTCCTGCCGACCTCGAGGATGCCAGGTTCCCGGTCAGCCCGGAGGACACTGGAGGCCTCGGGGATCACCACCGGCGCGTTGCACAGAACGCCAGGGCTTCAAGATGCAGAGGCCTAGGCAGTTGGAACCTCACTCAGGCCCCGCCAACCATCCCCGGTGGTGTCTTTGACCGCGTTCCCTACTGTGGCGCTCAGCCTGCCCGCCCAGGCCTGGGATCCTCTAGTTTGTCCCCAGCTCCCGCGGCCGCCCGGTTTTGTTCACCTTTGCTCCCCGAGGGCCTCTCAGGCGCTGGCCCCTGGTAGGCACGCTGTCCAGAGCGGTGGAAATTAAAGAAGGAAAGGAGAGTGAAGAGACAGAAAGAGGCGCTGTTTCACCCGTGGGCTCCGCGTCCGCCCCTGGACCTGAGGTGCTTTCTGTCCAAGATGTGACGCCCCGCGACGGTCCCAACCCTCACGGCACATCTCCCCCATCCTGAAAGCTCTTTCCATGAGGATTTGGCCCACGGTCCCACGGTGCGTCCTCCTCTAGGAGGTCAGAGGCTCCCCGCGGCGGGTCCTCACCGCCTGCGCTGGGACCGACCGGGGCGGGGTGGCCGGGGTAGGCCCGGCTCCGGCCCGGGGGGACCAGGGTTGGGGGCGTTCGGGGATGGGACCCGGGCCGTCGCTGCGGGCCGGCTCTCTGCGTTTGGCAACCAGCCGCGGAGTCTGAGCCGGGGTGGTGGCTTCTGCCCGTGAATCCGTCTCGACTCCGCAGATAAAGGGACCCCGGCCAGGGGTGAGGGAGGGGGGAACCCTTCGGGCCTGGAGCCGCCCCTTCCCACCCAAATGCCATCCCCCCAACCCCGGCGGCTCCAGGACAGCGGCTCCGAGGCGTTCGTTGAGAAGCCATCTGAAAGGGACCGCTGACCCAGGTCCTCTCCCGGGTCCCCCGCGCCCCCTCGGCCTGGGATGTCCCCGGGGGCAGCCCGGAGCTCCCGGTCAGAGGGGCAGAGTCCCCAGCTGGCCACCATCTCCCACGCATCCACCCGTCCTCCGTGCCCAGGGCCGTCTTAACCCGGGAGCAAAGTTGGCCTCAGAGCCCAGACTCCCAGAAAAAATGCACAAACAGGCTGGGTGTCTCGGACACTGAGAAACTGCCCACCTCCCAACCCTCTCCCCACCCCGCCACCCCAGCCCGCAGGCCTGACGCCCGGGGAGGCTCCGGGCCCAGGGATTTGGTGTTCCCGACGGCTGAGCCCGCGGCATCCTCCGACCCCCACCTTCACCCTCATCCCGAGAGCAGGGGCGGGGCCGCCAGCCACGAGGGCGTTCGGGTTCTTTAGTTGTCGCTTCTGGTTCTCCCGCGTGCGCATTTCTCAGCTCCCGGGCACAGCAGCCGGCTGCGCCGAACCCGCGGGGCCGAGGCGCCCCCTGCTTAGCTCTTAACTTTTGCCAGGATCGCGCCGGGTTCTGCGGGGTGGGGGTGGGGGGTTGGGGGGGGTGCGGCGCGGGACCCCGGGCGCGCGCCTCCTCGGGCTCGGCCACCCCCGCCCGCTTCCCGCGCGGTCCCCGCCCGCGCCCGCCCGCCGCGCTCGGAAAGCCCCCGCGGCTCCTCCTACCCCCGAGGGGCTTTCTCCAGCCTCCGGTGTGACTCGAGTCTTGGAGCGCGGCCGCCCGGCGCGCGTTTCCGCCGAGCTGGAGCGCGCAGAGCCCTCTTGCTTTTCTGGGGCCGCCGGGGACAAGGGGCGGTGACCTCGGTGCGCGCCCGGCGTCCCCGGCTCCCGGCCCCCTCCCCGGCCCCCCGGCCCGCGCCCCGGCCGCCGGCATGGTGCTGCTGGCCGGGCCCGGGCCGGAGGGCGGCGGGGCGCGCCGCGTGTCCCCAGAGCCACCGTCCCCACCTCGGGACGCGCAGGCCGGGGAGGACCCAGCTGACTACGAGGAGTACGAGGACTTCTCGAGTCTGCCCGACACCCGCAGCATCGCCTCGGACGACTCCTTCTACCCTTACGGAGATGAGGAGGAGTACAGCTCGGTGAGCGCGGAGAGCGCTCCGGAGGCCGTTCCGGAGGGCGTCCCGGAGGCGGCAACCCTCCTGCGCGCCGCCTGCGCCAACGACGTGGGGCTGCTGAGGGCGCTGGTGCGGCGGGGGCCCAGCGCGGAGGAGGTGCAGGAGACCGATCGCAACGGCCGGGTAAGAGCACGCCCGCGCGGGGTTCGGGGCCCCTCCGCCCTCCTCGGCCCCGGCCCGGCGATGACTTTGCCGCGGCCGAGAGCGCGGTTTCCCGGCTCCATGGGAGCGCGGCGCGCCCGGCGCCCTGGGCGGCCTGCCCATCCCGGCCCGGAGGGAGCCGCACAATTGCTCCGAGGTCACAGCGCCGCGGGGACCGTCGCCAGACCCGCGTGCTCACCGCAGCCCCTTCTAGTTTCCCGCCCGAGGAGTCTTCCGATGCTCCCCTGGGGCCCGCGCTGGGATCTGAGTTGGGGCGTCTCGCGGGTCCCTTCACTCCGGGTCCCCCTCTGACCGTCAACCCTCCTCGCCTGCAGGGGAAACTCCTTCTGCAAAATGCCCCAGTCGCCCCCAGTGCCCCCAGGGTTCGGCCCTCTCGCTGCCCCTGCGCTTTGCCTTCCATGCCCGAGCGCGGATCGGCTTCTGCTCGCCTCCCGGGTTCGGAGTTGGTTCTGGGACGCCCTGCTTCCTCGCATCCCTCCCTGTGCTCAGGCGCGGCCGCGCCCGGTGACCCACGCGGTGGCCGGACAGCGCGATCTCCGCCTGGGCTATCCGCACGGTCACCGCGGAGAGCCGGGGGCCATCGCGCGCTCCCCTCCCCCGGGCAGGTCCCCGGAGGGGAGCACAGCTGGGCGGCGGGAGCACAGCCGCAGGGCAGGCGCGCGTGGGGGTGGGGAGAAGCACGAGGGATTCATGAGTCATGACAAGACTCAGGGACGATGAGAAACACTGAGAAAAAAAAGAAAGAAAAAGTTGGCTCGAGAAAGACTGGCTCTCGGAACGCAGCCCTCCAAAGCCGCGGGAGGAGACAAGCCGCAGGGTGAGGGCAGCGGCCAGGTGCCCGGGGTCGGTGCCAGGGGCGCCGTCTCCCTGCCTGTTACTGTCCCCGGGTCCCGCGGGATGGGCAGTCTCTGCCTGGCGGGCAGCCAGAGGAAAGGTGCCTTTGCTGGGGAGGTCCCACACTAATGGGAAGGATGTGCGTCTCCTTGGAAACCGGGGGAGCCGGGTGCCTTTGGTTTATCGCGGGGCCGGGGAGGGGGACGCGGGGGTGTTCCTCCTCTGCCTGTGGTCTGGGCCCTGCTCAGGCAGACTGGAGCTCCTGCAGGTATGCTCGAACTTGACACCGCAGTTGAACTTGGGGAGGGCTTTCCGCTTGGTGTTATGTGTCCGGTGGTGCTGGCCCCTAGGTCCCGAAGGCTCCCAGAGCTGGAGAGGGGCCCGCGTGGGCAGCATCACCCCGGTGACCCTGGGACACCCCGGGGATGCCTGCACCCCAGCCCTCCCTCTGGCCGCCAGGCGGCCCTGGCTGACTGTGCAGCTCTGCTTTCGCTTTTACCAAGGTGACTTTTCACAGATGTTCACGGGAGACCTGTTTCCTGAAGCTGGTAACCAGGGGCTGCCTTAAAGGAAGCCCCACAAGGGTCAGGAAGGGTCAGGGATGGGGTGGATCTCTCCCCTGTTGGAGGCCGCTTGGGGTCTCCTGGGGCCTGGGTTGCCCAGCCCCCACTCTGGGCTCCACTAGGCTGTGCTTTGTTGTGTTTCCTTTGGGGGCAAAAGAGAAAGTTGGAAAGCAACTGCACTGGAGACCAGCGAGGACCACGTGAACCATCCCCAAGGGGCTTGGGTCTGTCGCACTAAGTTTTGCCGCCTCTTGTGAAAGCCTCGAGGGCTTCCCTGATAGCTCAGTTGGTAAAGAATCCACCTGCAATGCAGGATACCGGGGTTCGATCCCTGGGTCAGGAAGGTCCCCTGGAGAAGGGAAAGGCTACCCACTCCAATATTCTTGGGTTTCCCTTGTGGCTCAGCTGGTAAAGAATCCGCCCGCAATGCGGGAGACCTGGGTTCAGTCCCTGGCTTGGGAAGATCCCCTGGATAAGGGAAAGGCTACCCACTCCAGTATTCTGGCCTGGAGAATTCCAGGGACTGCATAGTCCATTGGGTTGCAAAGAGTCGGATGTGACTGAGCAACTTTCACTATGAAAGCCTCTCCCTCAGTGCAGAGTCAGGGGTGGCCAGCTCCGGTCTCTCAGCACCTCTCTGCCTCAGTTTCCCCGCTATGATGTGGGGCTGATGGCAGCTTCAATCTGCCAGGCTACTGGGCACTAGATCCCTAGCACACAGCTCTCTGATGTGGCCGTGTTTACTGTCTTGCCCGGTTTTTCACTCACTTACCTTCTCCATCCTCCAGGTTTTTTTTTTTTTTTTTCTTGAGATCAGGCAAAGCTATTTTTCTTTGTGCTTTCCCCCTTGATTACAGAGTCTCCCTTCATTTTTCTGCTCTGAGCCTCCTCTCTGCTCCCCACCAAATCAGGATGGAGAAATGGCCCACAGCCCATCAATGACAAAGGCTCACAGCCCATCAAGCCCTTTTATCTTCTGATCAGAAGGAGCGGGTACTGTGTTCTGGGCTTTGAGGGGGTGAGGTGAGAGCTTCTCTTCTTCCCGGTGTCTTCTTGATCCTGTTATCAAACAGCCTCTGTCTTTCTGAAGCACTTTGAAAGAATGAAGTGTCACAAGGGCCAAAACACAACCCTGTAGCAGATGGGGTAGTGAGTCACTGATGAGCATTCACTGCAGACCTGTGTGCCAAGCACGAGTGGGCACTGCAGGGTCTCCTGAATCAAACGGTCTCTGCTTTGAGAGTCTTTACCTTTAAACTGAGGAAGATCTCAGAGTGATAGTACCCGGTGCTTAGAGAATAATAATAGTACCCAGTGCTTAGAGAGTACTAGCGCCCAGTGCTTAGAGAGTACTAGCGCCCAGTGCTTAGAGGGTAATAGCGCCCAGTGCTTATAGCCAGAGGCAGGATGTGAGAGGAGCTCTACAGAAGTGCAGAGCAAATGTTTTGGAAACCTGGACCTGAGGACAATCAGGGAAGCCAGTGAAGGGCGACTTTGGAGGTGGTGGTGGGAGGACCTTCTAGGCAGCCAGATGGCACCAAGGCAGTGGTCGGTCACGGTGCGGGACAATGTGGTCGCTGAAGCCAGAGGGGCTTTCCGGGGCTAGCTGCTGAGGGGCCGGCCCGGAGCCGCTGGTTAAGAGATGGGAAGCTGGGAAATCTGGTTCCAGTGGGCTCGTGTCCGGCCTCGGGGCTGTGATATCCCTTCACACAGGGCCACTCGACTCGGCCGCTCACAGCCTTCAGCTTCAGGTCTTCAGGGCGTCTCCTCAGGGAAGTCTTTCCTCCCATCCCCAGCCAAGCCAGCAGCTCCTGGAGCCAAGAGAGGACAGTCCGGGTGTTCAGCATTTGAGGGCTGCAATGGGAGGTAGGGTGGGCATTCGAGAGAACAGGTGACGTTCTGGCAAAGACGTAGAGAAGACGGCTTCCTTGGTGGCTCAGGGGTTAAGAATCCCCCTGCCGATGCAGGGGACACGGGCTGATCCTGGCCCGGGAAGATTCCGTACGTCATAGGGCAGCTAAGCTCGTGTGCCACAACACTGAAGCCCGAGTGCCCTAGAGCCTGTGCTGTGCAACACGAGGAGCCACCTCAGTGAGAAGCCTGCGCGCTGCAAGGAGGGAAAGCCTGACTGTAGCCATGAAGACCCAGCACAGCAGAAAAAAACAAACAAACCCAAAACCGGAGTCACATTACTGAAAGCGAAAAGATGCAGAGAAGAAAACTCGGGAAGAGCACTTCAGGAAGAGGCACAGCAAATGCAAAGGTCCTGAGTCCAGAGATGTTCAGGGGCTGGTCTGTGATCAGCAGCAGTAAAAAGCTTATGGAAAGCCTGAGCGTTTTTGCTGGAGGAGAAGGGAAATTGCATTAAGTAGCAGACTACTCAGGCCTTCCTGGTGAGTCACTGGTAAAGAATCCACCTGCCGATGCAGGGGCCGCTGGTTCCATTCCTGGGCTGCTGGTTCCATTCCTGGGCTGGAAAGATCCCCCAGAGAAGGAAATGACTACCCACTTCAGCATTCTTGCCCGGGAAATCCCACAGACAGAGGAGCCTGGCAGGCTATACAGTCCATGGGGTCGCAGAGTCGGGATAAGACTGAGTGACTAGATAACAACAACTGAACTGCTCACAGGCTGCAGATAGCAGCTTCCCTAAAGGAAAATGTCTCTAAAGGCTTTTTAGGGGTTTGTGTTGATTGAACTGTCGCTCTCTGGTCCATTGAGAAGAGAGTTTGCCAAGGTGAGAGAAGTTTCATTTGGCTGGAGTAAACTAAGGATCAGACTTATTTTGTTTAAGAAGGTCTGTTCTGGGGACTTTGCTGATGGTCCAGTGATTAAGACTCCAGGTTTCCAATGCAAGGGATAAGGGTTTGATGCCTGGTCAGGGAACTAGATACCCTGTGCTACGCTGCATGGCCAAGAGAAAAAAAAGGTGTGTTGTTTCCTGGTTCCTGAGATCCGGTAGAATTTTGGACCTGGCTCAGCAGAGTCTTCTTCTAAAATATTTATTGTTCTAAAAGGATTGCATAACTGAATATGCAACATGTAAATATTTGTCAAACAATCCTTCAGAAGTATTCAGAGTGTGCTCTGCTGTCTTGTAGGTTTATGCCTGTTTTGTTCCCGCTGACTCGGGGACAATTCTGCTTCTTAATTCTTCACTTCTCTTCTGAGGCAAGGCCCTGACGACTCTGCAGAGAGGACTGCAGCCAAAGGAAACGTTGGTGCTGTGTTCACTGTTACAGAACGGCGGCTTGAATGTCAGACAGCTCTTGAACCAGATTAGGCCCAATTCTGCTACCTTGAAAATATTGTACTCCTTCCTTTAAAAAAAAAAAATTAAATTTATTCAAGTCATGCCACGTGGCTTATAGAACTTAGTTCCGTGGCCAGAGATTAAACCCAGGTCGTCAGCAGTGTAAGCAGAAGCCCTAACCACTTGACCACCAGGGAAGCCCCCTCCTCTCTTGATGGGATTCTTCTCTTACATGTCTAAGTTCCAGCTCCTCTTGCTGAAATGTTTCAAAGACCCCTTCACCCATTTGCTCAATTGGCTCAGAAATGGCTGCAGTCACCATCTGCAGTGATTTTGGAGCCCAAGAAAATAAAATTTCTGTTTCCATTGTTTCCCCATCTATTTGCCATGAAGTGATGGGACCAGATGCCATGATCTTAGTTTTTTGTATGTTGAGTTTTAAGCCAGCTTTTTCACTCTCCTCTTTCATCTTCATCAATAGCCTCTTCAGTTCTTCACTTTCTGCCATAAGGGTGGTGTCATCTACATATCTGACGTTATTGATATTTCTCCCAGCAATCTTGATTCCAGCTTGTGCTTCATCCAGCCTGGCATTTTTCATGATGTACTCTGCATATAAGTTAAATAAACAGAGGGACAATATACAGCCTTGACATATTCCTTTCCCAATTTGGAAACAGTCTGTTGTTCCTTGTCCAGTTCTAACCGTTGCTTCTTGACCTGCATACAGCTTTCTCAGGAGGCAGGTCAGGTGGTCTGGTATTCCCATCTCTTGAAGAATTTTCCGCAGTTTATTGTGATCCACATAGTCAAAGACTTTGGCATAGTCAATAAAGCAGACGTAGGTGTTTTTCTGGAATTCTCTTGCTTTTTCAGTGATCCAGCAGAGATGTTGGCAACTTGATCTCTGGTTCCTCTGCCTTTTCTAAATCCAGCTTGATTATCTGGAAGTTTGCAGTTCATGTACTGTTGAAGCCTGGCTTGGAGAATTTTGAGCATTACTTTGCTAGCGTGTGAGATGAGAGCAATTGTGCGGTAGTTTGAACATTCTTTGCCATTGTCTTTCATTGGGATTGGAATGAAAACTGATCTTTTCCAGTCCTGTAGCCACTGCTGAGTTTTCCACATTGAGTGCAACACTTTCACAGCATCATCTTTCAGGATCTGAAATAGCTCAACTGGAATTCCATCACCTCCAGTAGCTTTGTTCATAGTGATGCTTCCTAAGGCCCACTTGACTTCGCATTCCAGGATGTCTGGTTCTAGGTGAGTGATCACACCATCGTGATTATCTGGGTTATGAAGATCTTTTTTGTATAGTTCTGTGTATCCTTGCCACCTCTTAATATCTTCTGCTTCTGTTAGGTCCATACCATTTCTGTTCTTTATTGTGCCCATCTTTACATGAAATGTTCCCTTGGTATCTCTAATTTTCTTGAAGAGATCTCTAGTCTTTCCCCATTCTATTGTTGTCCTCTACGTCTTTGCATTGATCACTGAGGAAGTGATTTTTTTTTTTAATGTTTATTTATTTGGCTGGGCTAGGTCTTAGTTGCAGCGTGTAGAATCTGGTTCCCTGACTAGGAATCCAAGCTGCGCTCCTTGCAGTGGAAGCGCAGAGTCTAAACCACTGGACCACCAAGGAAGTCCCCCATTTCTTTCATTTTCTGGTTAAAAAAGGACAGGACGTCCCTGACAGTCCAGTGCTTAAGACTTCATGCTTCCACTGCAGGGGGCAAGGTTTGATCTTTGGTTGGGGAACTAAGATTTCACATAGTGTGAGGCGTGGCAAAAAAAACACAAAGTGGGGAAAAAAAAAAAAAAGGACACTATGTTTTTAAGAGTCATTTTAGGTTCACAGCAAAATTGAGGGGAAGGAGCAGAGATTTCCCTTACATCCTCTACTCTCCCGAGGCACATCCTCCTGCCCCCATTGTCAACATCCCCCACCAGACTGGTACCTTTGCTGTAACTGATGAAGTTACACTGATCCATCACAATCAGCCAAACCCCATGGTTTACCTGGGTTACCCTTGGTGTTGGACATTGTATTGTTGTTTCCTTTCTGTGTCATGTCTGACTCTTTTGGGACCCCGTGGATTGGATAGAGCCCGCCAGGCTTCTCTGTCCGTGGGATTTCCCAGGCAAGAATACTGGAGGGGGTTGCCATTCTGTGGGTTTGGACAAATGTGTAATGACTCGTATTCACCACTGTAGTATCATAAAGTGTCTCTTGTGTTCCTCATGTAAGTGTATCAGTTATCTATGGCCACAGCAATGCTGCATAACAAATAACTGAAACCTCAGGGGTGTACACACCAGTCACATGTTGCTGAGGGTGGCCAGCCCAGCCCATCTCAGCCGAATATGCTATTAGCAGGGGGTTGGCTGCAGATGGCAGGATGGGGACGGTCTTGGCCAGAGTGGCTGGTCTCTGCTCTGTGTGGTTTCTCCTCCTGCAGCAGGCTGGCCTGGGCCTGTTCTCCGTGGCAGGGGCCGAGTTGCCGGGGAGCAAGCAGATCAAGAAAGGTTCAGCGTCAGTTCTGCAGAAGCAGGTTACAAAGCCAAGCCTGGATTTATTCTCTAAGTGTGAACTTGCTTTTGCTTGAGTGGATGTTGTTCACTAACCCTCAACATTTCTGTTTATTTAAAATTTATCTTTATTGAGGAATATTTCAGATAGGTGCCCGAGTAGAACGTATTAAGCACCTCTCATGTCCTAACCGTCCAGCCTCAGTGAGTATCAGCTCCTGAAAACCTGTTTTAATTTTGATGGACAGGGTTATATTTAATGCTGCTTTTGGTCGGGAAGATTCCCCTGGAGAAGGAAATGGCAACCCACTCCAGCATCCTCGTCTGAAGAATCCCATGGATGGCGGAACCTGATGGGCTACAGTCCACGGGGTCGCAAAGAGTCGGACACGACTGAGCGACTTCACTTGGTGTGTGTGAGTGTTTCAGAAACCTAGGAGAAGCATTATCAGGGGGTTTTGAAGCCGGGATGGATTTTGGAGGTTGGTGGTTCCTATCATTTTTTAGTAGAAGAAAGTGGGGCTCAGGGAAGAGGGCCTCTAGATATGTCAGGAGAACTGGGTTCTAGAATGACCCGGCAGCTGTTCATGGTGAGCTGTTCATGACCCCTGTGAGCCTCCCCAAGGGGTTTCTGAGCCTTCCATCTTGGCCTCCTGGCTGCACTTGAGGAATGGGCAACCCAGAAATTCTGTGGGCTGATTTTACACTGTTGATTTCTTTTCCCTCCTATGTTTGTAAAGGAAGACTGAGACAGAGGTGTTATAAGAATCTAAAGCAGTAAGAGGGTTCAGAAACTGTTTCTGAGTCTCATTTACTTGCCCTGCCTTCAGGTCAATATGATAAGTGAGCTACTGTTTAAAACTATTTTGAATGACAACTTCTTGTAGATGTGGCTATAGTATAGGGAAAGCTTTACAGTATGGGGAAAGCTTTAAGTGTGATTTAACTAATTTTAAGTTACTAAAATTCAGTTCCTCTGACCAGACCTTTAGGTCAGTAACTGATGGTTATAGGATTATTCTGATTTTCTCTTTCTTCCTGAATCCATTATGGTAATCTCTGTTTTTTAGGAAGCTGTTCCATTTTTTTCTCCTAAGTATTAAAGTTTAGTAGTATGAGCTTTTTACAGAATTCTCTTTTTAATCTCTGCTATAACATATTATATCCTGTATTTTGGCACTTTTTGCATTTAAGCTGTTTCTCTTTTGTGGTGTTGCTTAGTCAATCAGTCACGTCCGACTTTCTCTCTTCAAAAATATTTTATTGTCTTTTCAGAAAATCAACTTTTGTTCTGGATCTATTTCCTTCTTCGCTATTTCATTAATTTCTGCTTTCCTTTTTATTATTTCCTTCCTTCAGGTTTATTCTACATATAACTTTCAAAGTATTATTTTCATTTTTCCCCACAAGTTTTGGTATGTAACATTTTATTATTGTTATGTTCTCATTTACATTAATGATTTCCTCTTTTTTTTGACCTAGCAGTTATTTAGAATGGTATTTAATTTTTTAAATATATATTGTTATTCTTTATATAAAATAACCTTTGAAGCCTGATTCAGAGACTATAGTCTGCGAGATACTCTGAAAATTTTTGAAACTGACTTTATAGCCTATTGGGCCAGTAATTCTAAATCATAATGAAACTCGCTCAGTCACGTCCGGCTGTTTGCGACCTCATGGACTATACAGTCCATGGAATTGTCCAGGCCAGAATACTGGAGAAGGTAGCCTTTCCCTTCTCCAGGGGATCTTCGCAACCCAGGGATTGAACCCAGCTCTCCCACATTGCAGGCAGATTCTTCACCAGCTGAGCCACAAGGGAAGCCCAAGAATACTGGAGTGGGTAGCCTATCCCTTCTTTAGCGGATCTTCCCGACCCAGGAATCGAACTGGGGGTCTCCTGAATTGCAGGCAGATTCTTTACCAACTGAGCTATCAGGGAAGCCCCAAATATCTAAATCATAACCATGTGATATTTTATAATTTATCCAAATTAAGTCAAAATAATTCCATATGTAAAAAAATATGTAATTTCCTTTAACTAAAAGAAATAAGAAGGATATAGAGAAGTTGTTAAACTATGTGAACAAAGGAAATATGTGAACAAAGGAAATATGTTTCATTTTAGATGGTTGGAAAATTATTCTTTTAGACAGTTGGTAGAATAATGGTGTATGTATGGCATGTGTGTGTGTTTATGAGTTCAAATTTTATGATGAAGTAGGATATTAAAAATCCTTGATGTCACTCGATGTGTGTGTACAAAAAGAATAGAGACTATTTTTTAATGGTATTTCTGAATTTTAAAGACAGTTGAAGGTGGCATTTATTTATTTCTACTAAGTCAGAGACACGGAAATGAAGCGAGACATGAAATCCTGAGTGACAGTTGGGTAGGTGGCAAAATTGGATTGGAGGGGTGGGATTTGAGAGCAGTTTCAAAGGATCAGAAAAGCAGTGTATGCTTCTAAAGGCATATCGATGTCAGCCCTGAATGAGTTTAGATCCAGGCAGGCGTGTGATGGGTAGGGGGAGATGGAGGAAGAAAGCATTTCCCTCGGCTTCTGTTTCTGAAATGTATCTGGCTCCTGGGCGAGAGGTTACACCTGGCGAGGGACATCCCAGCGGAGAGAGGTATGGAGGCGAGGCCAGGGGAGAGGCAGGACCTCTGCTCAGGGCCGGTGCCTGCCGATAAAGGGTATCACATTTATAGCAGCACACTTGCTGGGATAAGGAAAGACACAGGAAGTCAGTTGAAAAGTGAAGGGCTTCCCTGGAGGGTCAGTGGTAAAGAATCCGCCTGCTAGTGCCGAGACACAGGTTCGGTTCCTGGTCTGGGAAGCCCCCGCATGCTTCGGGGCATGTAAGCCCCTGGGCCCCGAGGGTTGAGCCTGTGTGCTAGAGCTCATGCTCTGTGGCAAGAAGGCAGCGAGAAGCCTGGGCCCACAACCAGAGAGGAGCTCCTGCCTGCTGCAGCTAGGGGAAAGCCTGCGCAGCAGTGGAGACCCAGCACAGCTGAAGAAATGAATAAAGGAAGGAAGGGAGGAAGGAACGTGGAGAAATTAGGCTGAGTGAAAAAAAAAGTCTCTAAGGATTATATGCCATGTGGTTCTGTTTATGTAATCTTCCCGAAGTAATGCAGTTGTAGAGATGAGACCTTCTCTTGGGCTTCCCTGGTGGCTCAGCTGGTAAAGAATCCGCCTGCAATGCGGGAGACCTGGGTTCGATCCCTGGTTTTGGAAGATCCCCCGGAGAAGAGAAAGGTTACCCACTTCAGTATTGTGGCCTGGAGAATTCCATGAACTGTATAGTCCGTGGGGTCGCATAGAGTCGGACACGACTGAGCGACTTTCACTTTCAGAGATGGACAACAGACTGGGAGTTGCTGGGTTAGGGCTCTGTGGGGAGGAGTGGATGGTACTCTGGCTGGGACAGGCCTGCTTCTAGATCGTGGTGGTGGTTACCTGGAGCTGCATGAGGGTTACAACGGCAGAGGACCACACACAGACACACAGAGACACACAGAGACACAGACACACAGACACACAGACACACAGACACACAGACACACACACACACACACACCAGGGACACCTGAACAAGCTCTGAATGAAGCAATGCCCCTTTCATGATGCTTTTGTACTGGAATTATGCAAGAAGTTGATACTGGGGAGACAGGCTGAAGGGGTGGCTTCATGTCAGTTGACCACTATTTCAAAATCAAAAATTTAGTAAAAATGAGGGAAGGCATGCATTACCTTTTATCTGTAGCTCTACCACATGAATAGGCTGGATTTTGGAAGCTAAAGCAGGATCAGTAGTTAATATGGGGAGATGGAACTGATGGGAATATTGGGTGTTTGAATGTTGCTACTCAAGTGTGGTTCAATGAGGTGGTCATCTAGGGTTTTTCCCCAAATGCAGGATTGCAGGCCCTCCCTAGATGTACAGAACCAGAGTCTGCGCTCTTGGTGATGGGCATGTTCACCTGTGGGAAGAGCTATGGAACTTTATTCTGAGAGGAGGAAGCAAGTGTGGTGGCCAGAGATGGTAGCCTTCGGTTGGTCATATGACCCTGGACAAGTCACATGGGTTCCCAGCCTCAGTTTCCTCTAGATGCCCATCTAGAAAAGGGGGTGCTTTTTATGAGGCTCACAATAACCTCATGGAAGTTCGAGGCAGAATGAATCAGTGGGTGCTCAGTGAGGGCAGCCGTTGTTTCTGTGGGTGAATTAATCTCAAGATGGGTTTCTAGTCCTGTAGTTTCAATTTCGACCAAGGGAAAAGATGGGAGCATATTAAACGTCTAGCTAGAGGAGCGGTCAAGCCAATCGTATGTCTGTCACTTGGTAAGGGCCCGTTTGTAAATGTAAACGTTGGTTAAGAGGGTAGATCTGGGGTTATGCGTTCGTACCTTGAGGGCAGTGGCGGCTGGGGCCATGGGTGCAGGCAAAGCAAGGTGGGAGGGGAGGCAGGGGACTGGGACCCCATCTCGGGAGCACCTTTGACTGTGGGCCGTGGCGGTGGTAGCTTGCAGGAGAATGGGCAGAGTCCAGACTCATTTCCTGTGGGTTCACGGTCGTGCAGAGCCCTGGGTGGAAGCGTAGTAAGTACGTCCTGGAACTCTCAGGGCCTGACCCAGTCTCGACGTTCTGCTGTGAACAAGCAGCTGCGCTGGGTTCCTGAGGTCCCCTTCCACTTCTGTTTCACCTCCCGGGCGTCCCCAAGGACCTGGCCCTACCTGCTCTGGGCAGGAGGGTCAGGCTGCATTGCTTCCTTCTAGACCTTCCAGCCTTTGTATTTGGAAACACAATGGTCATGTGCTAAAAATAGCAGCGGTGACATAGCCGCCTGGATGGTTTTGTGGATCTGTGAGTCAGGCCTTTTTTCCTTGGTCATAGGAAATGGGTGGGTTTCTAGGAAATGAATTCTGTGTACGGTAGCGCCGGGATGGTCCGACGGCTGGACCAGGGCGAGGAGTCCTGGTGTCACCCAGAGATGCTCCTGCCTGCTGTCCGTCCTGTTTCAGAGGACCCAGTTCTTAGGGGAGCCGGTGCCTCCGAAGTGCAAAGGGACATAGAGGACACTATGAAGCAGGGGAGGGAGTGACTGATGCATCATTACCCGCAGGCCCAACTCTGTTGAGGGGTGCTGGCACAGGCCACCTCTGAGGTCCCCAGGCTCACCCTCCATGTGCGTTGGTGGGTGGGAAGCACCCACTGGTGCTGAAGGGGGATCGGGTCTCTCCGGTCTGCCCAGAATTTCCTTGTGTTGGCATCAAAGTCCCACATCCTGGGAAACCCCGGTGCCCCTGGCCAACTGGGATGGCCAGTCACCGTGCCTAGAATGTGTGTGTACTGGGGCCACACACAAAGCGTCACCTCACAGAAGCTGAAAGGCCCACTGACCACGGAGTTCCTCCTTCAGCAGAACCTGGAAAAGCTACCTGGGAGGAAAGCTGTTGCGTTAAGTTCTAGTTGGACCACAGAGAAGTGTGAGTGCCGAAGAATTGACGCTTTCAAAGTGTAGTGCTAGAGAAGGCTCTTGAGAGTCCTTTGGACAGGAAGATCAGGCCAGTCAATCCTAAAAGAAAGAAAGCCTGAATATTCATTGGAAGGACTGATGCTGAAGCTGAACTCCAATCCTCTGGTCACCTGATTCAAAGAGCTTACTCACTGGAAACAACCCTGATGCTGGGAAAGATTAAAGGCAGGAGGAGAAGGGGAGGACAGAGGATGAGATGGTTGGATGGCATCACCAACTCAATGAACATGAGTTTGAGTAAACTCTGGGAGATGGTGAAGGACAGGGAAGCCTGGTGCGCTGTAGTCCATGGGATCACAAAGAGTCGGATACAACTGAGTGACTGAACATCAACAGTAGTATCTAGGGCACGTCCACAGAGAGGGAAGCATCTGCCTAAATGTAGTCGCTTAGACTGGGTCCTTTGATCTCACGAGAGAGCTGCCAGCCATGGGGGACACAGCACAGATGCATCTTCCTGGGAGGATTTTGGGAGACGGGGGAGCCCTTGATCTGGGTGGACCCATGGCAGGAGGGCCTGGAGTGGGGTTCCTCTCCACTGCCATACCTGGAAAGCAGAATAAATGCATTTCTCTAAAAAATTCAGTGACTTAATCGCATAGACATATATACACTACCATGTGTAAAGCAGGCAGTCAGTGAGAAGTGGCTGTGTGACACAGGGAGCCCAGCCTGGTGCTCTGTGATGACCTAGAAGGGTGGGGTGGGGAGAGAAGGGAGGCATAAGAGGGAGGGGGTACATGGATAATTATGGCTGATTTGCACTGTTGTATGGCAGAAACCAACACAACATTGTAAAGCATTTTTCCTCCAATTAGAAAATAAAATTTAAAAAATTCAGCTACTTGTCATAAAATGCACCAGGGAATCTCTGGTGGATTTTTTTTAAACAGAAATAACGATTCAAAAATGTCTGGCGTAAACAAATCTAAATCCTTTGGTTTGTTTAGAATGAGGTACAAGTACATGGGGGCCTTCCCTGGTGGCTCAGATGATTAAGAATCTGCCTGCAGTGCAGGAGATCTGGGTTCAATCTCTGGGTTGGGAAGATCCCCTGGGGAAAGGAATGGCAACCCACTCCAGGATTCTTGCCTGGAGAATTTCATGGACAGAGGAGCCTGTTGGGCTACAGTCCGAGGGGTCACAGAGTCAGACACGACTGAGCGACTTAACAGGCACGCAGGCAAGAAGAAACGAGAACTTTCCCTACCCCCAAAGAAGTGGATATTACTGAATGTTAGCTATTAAAACCTGTTTTCATCCATTTGGGCTGCTGTGACAGAACACCAGGCTGAGTGGCTTATAAAAATCAGATATTTATTTTTTCACAGCTCTGGAGGCTGGAAATTCAAGATCAGGGCCTTGCAGATTCAGTGTCTGGTGAGGGCTTGATTCCTGGTTCACAGATGGGCATCTTCTCTGCATCTTCACTTGACAGAGCCAGGGAAGGAGCCTTGTGGGGTCTCTTCATAAGAATACTCATCCACCTTCATGATCTAATGCCCTAAAGGCCCCACCTCCTAGGACCATCACACCTGAGGGTTAGGATTTCAGCATATGAATTTGGGGGGACACAGACATTTAAACTATAGCAAAACACATCAACTGCTGAAAGGATATATATACATATATATATATTTAAATGCATTTAAAGTGTCTTTCCACTTACAGACAAGGCACATAGTTTTTTTTCTTTTAATATTTGTGGAAATATATGTGCAGGTCTTTTACTCAAAAAATTCCAGAGTCTGTATGAGGACCATGGGTTGGGTTTACATATAGAGACTCTCCCTCTCTAAAAATAGAGAATCCTGCTTTTCTGGGATTCTAAACAGAAGTTTAGATGCGTAAAATGAAACAGTTCAAAATCAAGTGGTCAGAATATGCCTAGAAATAGAAAAAAAAATTCTCAAAGGAAACTAAACTTCTGAAGTTCTACGTGATGGGAAATCCCCAAAATGCAAAATTAAAGGAAGTAATCTGAAAAGGAAAGTGAAGAAAATGTATTTTTTTAAAAAAAACAGTGTTGATATATAATTCACACAGTATACAATTCACTCATTTAAAAGTTTACAATTCAGTGCTTTTTAGTATAGTCACAGATGTGTGCAGTCCCCTTTAGAACATCCATCGAGGAAAGAAACCTTGTACCCGTCAGCTGTCTCCTTCTATTTCCCGTCCCCTCCAACCCTAAGCGACTAGTATCTCCTTTCAAGATCTTAATTGCAAATTTCTGGTAAATTACAGTATATGGTAAGAAATCACATTTTTAAAAAAAGTATGCAAAGCCCCAAATTTTAGCCTTGTCACCTTGATCCTTGGGTGGAGCTGTCCTTTTATTCATCTCTGCTTGTGATCTGCCTCTGAGGTCCTCAAAGTGTGGCCCCAGTCCAGCAGTGTCCGTGGGGACCTGGGAATTGGGAACCCTCCAGGGGGTTCTGATGTACACTCTGGGCACTCCTTGTTCAGTCGCTCAGTCATGTCTGACGCTTTGTAGCCCCATGAACTACAGCACGCCAGCCTTCCCTGTCCTTCACTATCTCCTGGAGTTTGCTCAGACTCATGTCCATTGAGGTGATGGTGCCATTCAACCACCTCATTCTCTGTCACCCACTTCTCCTCCTGCCCTCAGTCTTTCCAGCATCAGGATCTTTTCCAATGAGTCGGCTCTTTGCATCAAGTGGCCAAAGTATTGGAGCTTCAGCTTCACCATCCAATGAATATTCAGGGTTGATTTCCTTTAGGATTGACTCCATCTCCTTGGTGTCCAAGGGACTCTCAAGAGTCTTCTCCAGCATCACAGTTTGAAAGCATCAATTTTTCAGGGCTCAGCCTTCCTTATGGTCCGACTCTCAGATCTGTATGTGACTACTGGAAGAAAACATAGTTTTGACTATATGGACTTATATGGGGATTCTCGAGGCAAGAATACTGGAGTGGGTTGCTATGCCCTCCTCCAAGGGATCTTCCCAACCCAGGGATCACACCCAGGTCTCCCACATTGCAGGTGGATTCTTTACTGTCTGAGCCACCAGGGAAGCCCTTGGTACCCCTGGTGGACTGCGTTTCCACCTCCATTAATGTTTCTGCCAACTCCTCCTGAAAGAGTGTGTGCCTGGGCACGGCCTCGCTGTCTGGTCTTAAGAGAGGCTGGAGGTCCACGTCCTCAGGGTTTTCTGGCTTCCCCACCTTTTTGCCTCTCGCATCAGGGGATAATGGTTGTGTTGTGAGCAAGGCCAGCCTGGTTTTGTCCTTGACCTGGTCTCCGGGGCCGAGGACTTGGGAAGTGCTCAGTGAAGGCCTTGGATGGCTTGTCATCGCCATCCCTGCCCCGCTGAGAGAAACCCCTTCCAGGGTGGACTTGGTCCCCACTTGCTCCTGCCTTGGCGGCTGTCCCTCAGCGCCTCTCGTGACCTTTTCCACCTTTCCCTGCGCTAGTTCTTCCCCTTCTTCTTGCAACATCTTTGGATCTCTCTGGTCCTAAAAAAGAAAACACGCACACGCACCAACTCCAAATCAAAGAAACCCACGACTCACTTGCCCGCAGGCACCTAAACTTCCTCTGCTTCTGAAAGCCAAGGGCATGTGGAGCTGGTGGGTACTTGCCCTGGTGACCGATGCCCAGCCTCGCCCCGGGGGCTGGGGGGCTGTTCCCTGCACGTTCTCTGGTTGCCCCTGCCACTCAGTCTGCGGTTTCATCTTTGGGCGTCAGAAAGCATCCTTTCCTGGGTTCTGGCTTCACACTCTTAAGCTCTGATTTCTTCCCTCCCAACCCACCCTTGGCCTAGGACAGGGCTGCCTGTGCCTCGAATTCCCGTCCCTACCACCAGCATTATGGAATCAGAAACTGACCCCCCTCCCTGGGGAGCTGAGGGGTGGGGTAGAGTGCCCATGGCAGGAGCAGCCCACTGCGTGATCAGTGGGCTGACAGTATCCGGTCCCTGAGGCTGGGATCACACCCCCCAAAGCCACCTCCTGAGACTCCTGGGTCCCCCGCACACTGCCCACTTCCAGTCTGCTCTGGACCTTCTGGTTTCTACTTATTTGGCCTAAGGCTCTTTTAACCAGCTGTCTCTCTTTACTCCCTGGCTGTGGTTATTTTTAAGTGTCAGTGTGGTTAGGCTATCGCACCTAGTTATTTAACCACACTAGTGCTGTTTCAAGTATCTTGTGCACATGGTTAACAGCCACCATCCTCCGGCTTGAACTCAGGATGACCACTGACGATCTGGGTGGGTCTCGTCCAATCAGTTGAAAGCTTCAAGAGCAAAAACCGGGTTTCCAGGGAAGAAGAATTTGAGCCGTGAGACTGCAGCATCGGCTCCTGCGTGAGTTTTCAGCCGCCAGCCCCCGCCATCATGTGAACCAGTTCCTTAAAATACATCTCTTTGTGTCTCTATCCCCAGTTGGTTCTGTCTCTGCAGAAGCCATTCCTTGAGAATCTCACCTGCTGGCAGAACCCCCACCCCGCCCCCAGGCTGGTCTAGCTGATGCCAGCTCTCAGCCCACGACTGCTCTCCCGAAGTCAGCCTTGCAGTCAAGATCAGCTGCAGGGTTTCTCCCGCCAACCTCCCAGCAGCTCGGACTTTCCGTGAACTCATCGTGACCCCCCCAGCCCCAACTTTTCGGCACTGCTTCTGTTGCCAAGCCTCTGTGGGCATATAACCGCCGCAGCCTCGGGGTTCTGTGCTTGAAAGGGCCCATGTTTGGGGTGCTGCTCTGCTTTTGCTGTCCTGAAATTCGTAATGATTTTGAATCTGGGGCTCCTTATTTTCCCTTGGTGTCAGGATTGCAAATTACGTAGCTGACTCTGGTTGCTCCATGCTGCTGGCTGCTCATATTTGCAATTCAGCAGTTGACCCACCCTCACTCACCTCATATACAGTCGTGTTCTAAGCTGGTGACGGTGCCCCACTTTTCACTGGGGTCTCACTGCCTCTCTAATGTGGGGCTTTGAGACATCTCACCTTAACAAACGTGGTACTTCCCCCGTGGATCTCCCCACCGCATCTCACCGTTTTCAGTCTGTTCTGCTACCACTGGATTTATTTTCATTTGTGTAGCTTGTGTTACAACAGCATCATCTTCAGAAGCTCGCTCTTGGACTTCTCAGGGGGCACAGTGGATGTGCAATGCAGGGGACATGGGTTCAATCCCTGGTCCAGGAAGATTCCCCATGACGTGGCGGTGACTAAGCCTGGGCGCCTCAACTACGAAGCCCGAGAGCCAGTGAGCCACAACTAGCGAGGCCCGCGTGCCTAGAGCGCTGTGCTCTGCAGCAGGAGAAGCCACCGCAATGAGAGGCCCACGCGCTGCAACGAAGGTTACTAGATCACTGTAACTAGAGAAAGCCCGTCTGCAGCAACTAAGACCCAGTGCCACCAAAAAAAGGTTAAAAAATAATGAAGCAACAGCCTTTCCTTGAAGCTTCCCCAGCAATACTTGATTTTCCACTGTTTCCTTCTGTGTCACAGAAGCAGGTGACGTGCTGTCCCCAGAATCCCGGCTGATCCTTATTCTCCATAGGACAGACACATTCCTTTCTTACTATTGCAAGGCAGTCTCAGGTGCCACCTTCTCTGAGAACTCCCACCCCCCTCGCTGGATGGCTTCTCTCTGAGGCTGGAATCTCATCACTGTTTGCAATTTGTTCATGAGATTCCTTTCTTTCTGCTGTGTTTTTTAATGATTGGTTGATATCTTTCTCTATGCTTGATGAGCTCCGTGAGGGGAAGTCCTTGGCCTCATTCAGCTTGTGTTCTCTTGAGTCAAGCAGAGTTTGTTGCAGATAGTAGGTGGTTTATATCTGCCGGTTGGATAAAGTTTGGCTACTGTGTCTTGCTGCCAGTTATAGAACCTTGATTTGAAAGTACAGTTTCACGTCTTACGTTTAAGTTGTTAATCATTTTGAATTGATTTTTGTGGTTGGTATAAGATAAGGGTCCAATTTAATTCTTTTGCAAGTGAACACAGTTCCCAGTACCATTCATTAAAAAGACTATCCTTTCTCCATTGTGTATTCTCATTGTGTATTCTCCATTGGTGTCTTTGACTAAAATTAGTTGACCATACCTGTTTGGGCATCCCTGGTAGCTCAGCTGGTAAAGAATCTGCCTGCAATGAGGAGACCCGGTTTGATTCCTGGGTCGGGAAGATCCACTGGAGAAGGGATAGCCTACTTACTCCAGTGTTCTTGGGCTTTCCTGGTGGCTCAGGTGGTAAAGAATCCGCCTGCAATGTGGGAGACCTGAGTTCGATCCCTGGGTTGGGAAGATGCCCTGGAGGAGGGAACGGCTGCCCACTCCAGTATTCTGGCCTGGAGAATTTCAAGGACTGTATAATCAGTCCATGGGGTTGCAAAGAGTCGGACAAGACTGAGCGATTTTCACTTTCACTTTCACACATGGTTGGGTTTATTTTGGGGCTTTCTATTCTGCTCCACTGATCTATGTGTCTGTTTTTGTACCAGGATTATACTGTTTGGATTACTATTGCTTTGCAATAGAATTTGAAATCAGGAAGTGTAATGCTTTCAACTGTGTCTCCTTTATCAAGATTGAATTGGCCGGTTGGGGTCTTTTGTGGTTCCATATAAATTTTGGGATTGTTTTCTCTATTTCTGTAAAAAATGCCATTAGAATTTTGATAGGGATTGTGTTGAATCTGTATGTCACTTTGGATAGTGCGGACATTTTAGCAACATTAATGCTTCTGTATCTTTCCACTTTTTTGTGTTTTCTTCAATTTCTTTCACCAAAGTTTTATAGTTTTCAAGGTACAGATCTTCACCTCCTTGATTAAATGTATTCCTATGTATTTTATTCTTTTTGATCCCATTGTAAATAGGATTGTTTTCTTGATTTCCTTTTTTTGGATAGATCTTGATTGATATAAAGAAATGCAGTTGATTTTTGCAGGTAGATTTTTTTATCCTGTAACTTTACTGGACTTGTTTTTTTCTAACAATTTTTTGGTTTTTTTTGGTAGAGTCTTTAGGGCTTTCTCTATATAAGATCGTGTTGCTGTTGTTGTTTAGTCATGTCTGACTCTTGTGTGACACCATGGACTATAGCCCCCCAGGCTCCTTTGTCCATGAGATTTCCCAGGAAAGAATACTAGAGTGGGTTGCCCTTTCCTTCTCCAGGGGTTCTTCCTGTCCCAGGAATCAAACCATTTGCAAACAGATAATTTTACTTGTTCCTTTCTTATTTGGATGCTTTTTATTTCTTTTTCTTGTCTGATACTTCTGGCTAGTACTTCCAGTAGTGTCTTGAATAGATATGGTGAGCGTGGTCATCCTTGCTTTGTATCAGAAGTTAGATAAAAGGCTTTCAGTTTTACCCCATTGATTAAGATGTTAGCTATGGGTTTGTTATAAATGGCCTTTATTGTATTGAGACTTCTCAACCTTGGCAGTACTGATGTTTGGGGATGCCTGATTCTTTGTTGTGGGAGCTGGCCTGTGCATTGCAGGTTGGCGAGCAGCTGCCCTGGCCTCCACTCACTGGCATATCTGTCCTGCCCCAGGGTGACAACCAAAAATGTCCCCAGACATTGCCAAATGTCCCTCTATAGGGAAAGAGAGCAAAACTACTTCCTGCTTGAAAACTACTGAAATGGAGAATAAAGGCACTGAAATTGTTTGAATTGTATGTAGACATGAGTGCTTTTTTATATGGAGAAATTCTTGAGGCTGTAGAAGGATCTAGAGTATTTGGCAAGCCTGGTTGCTCTCTCCTCCCTCATCTCAGTGAAAGTTTTGTCAGATGCTTTTTATTTTTTAAATTAAAAAAATTTTTTTTACTTGCCAGTTTTCATTATATGAAATGTGTAAGCTAGAGAATTAATTTTATATGCTTTTTCTTTTTTTCCAGTTGCACCATGTGGCTTGTGGGATCTTAGTTCCCTGACCAGGGATCGAACCTGGGCTCTTGGCCTCAAAAGTCTGGAACCCTAACCACTGGCCCACCAGGGAATTTCCTGATTCCCTGTCAGGTGTTTTTTGGAGGGCTTTTTTTTTTTTTTTTTTTGGTATTTTTTAAAGTTAAAGAATTTACATGGTGACTGCAGCCATGAAATTAAAAGACACTTGCTCCTTGGAAGAAAAGTTATGACCAACCTAGACAGCATGTTAAAAGGCAGAGACATTTCTTTGCCAATTAAGGTCCCTCTAGTCAAAGCTTTGGTTTTTCCAGTAGTCGTGTATGGAAGTGAGAGTTGGACTATAAAGAGAGCTGAGCGCCGAAGAACTGATGCTTTTGAACTGTGGTGCTAGAGAAAACTCTTGAGAGTCCCTTGGACAGAAAGGAGATCCAACCAGTCCATCTGAAAGGAAAGTAGTCCTGAATATCCATTGGAAGGACTGATGCTGAAGCTGAAGCTCCAATACTTTGATCACCTGATTCGAAGAACGGACTCATTTGAAAAGACCCTGATGCTGGGAAAGATTGAAGGCAGGAGGAAAAGGGGATGACACAGGATGAGATGGTTGGATGGCATCACCGACTCAATGGACATGAATCTGAGTAAACTCTGGAAGTTGGTGATGGACAGGGAGGCCTGGCGTCCTGCAGTCCATGGGGTCACAAAGAGTCAGACACGACTGAGCGACTGAACTGAACTGAAGTGACTTAGTAGGAGATTTGTATTTACCAGCTCTTCTGAGAGCTCCTATTCCATGAGAAAGAAACCTCTGAGTAGAATGCCCAGCACTTGTAAACACTTCTCAGTTTCTTATTTGAAGTGTTTGTTGTTAGAATCTTGACATTTGACTGTTATTTTCCTCTTGAAAAATACTCGTAATTGGACAAGTAGTGCTTTTAAACATGTAACATGAGGAGGTTTTCCGCAGAAGGCATGACCCATTCACTCCATATCTACTGAGCCTGCCGATCATGATGATGACTCCATCTTTATCCTTGAGCCAGAAGGACCTGGGAGGCAGCACCCACATGCTCGGTGGAGATTCAATTGCTGGTGAAGCATATGAGGAGCCAGAGATGGCCATTTCACACCTAGAGGACAGTGTGCGGCACATTCTACCAGGAAAACAAGCAGACGCTGGGCAGCAGTTCCTCCTTTAAAAAGAAACATCAGGATAAAGTGTGTGCCCTGCACTGGGCACTGTTCTAGGGAACTGAGCGCTGAGTAAAGGGGAAATTCCCATTCAGATGGAGCTCCGTGCTTTTGGGCAGGAAGAGGGGGGCTTCCCCTGTGGCCTGGTTGGTGAAGACTCTGCCTGTGATGCAGGAGACCTGGGTTCAGTCCTTGGGTCTGGAAGATCCCTGGAGAAGGAAATGGCAACCCACTCCAGTATTCTTGCCTGGAAAATCCCCATGGACAGAGGAGCCTGGCGGGCTACAGTCCATGGGGTCCTAAGCATCGGACACGACTTAGCAACTGAACCACCACCACCAGGGGTAGACCAGCAGGTCACGGGTTACACAGCGTCGGCTGGATGCTCTGGAGACAGCCTTTGAGTACAGACACTGCGGAGCTGAAAATCTTTGGGCATGAGCATCTAGAGGAAGAGTGGTCCAGACCGAGGGAGCAGCAGGAACAAAGACTGTGAGGTGGACGACCTGGAATGTTTTGGAACAGCCAGGAGGCCAGAGAGTCTAGAGCAGAATGAAGTGGTGGAGCCAGCATAAGCAGAGATGAAAAGTGACCGACGACCTCACTCAGAGACAGACTTGGGTAACGTGTTAGAGGAGAAAAGACTTGCTTCCACTCTGAAGTGTAAGTTTCAGTAACATCTCCCTGAAACTGGTGCTCTTTTAGGAGGACAGAGTATTCCAGGCTAGAGCTTTATAAGGACTGGTGGTGAGCTTGCCTCTTATATTATACTTGACTGGATTGATGCTTTTTCAATATTCATGTCCCCAGATCATCAAATATTTCACAGATGCATACGGCATTTGCAACTACTTTCCTCAAACACTGTCCTTGATTGACAAATCCCTTTTTTGGCTTGCCATCCAGTATCCTTAAGCTTTGGTTTTTAGTTTTATTTTTCTGTTATTTTTTTTGGCCCAACGCAAGGCCTTCAGACTGACAGGCTTCTCGGTGTCAGAGCCTGGGCAGGAGTCCCGAGGCCCCGGAGAACTACACATCCTCGGGCTCTGTCTTCAAGGAACCGGATCAATGAGAAAGTGGTTTGGAAAGTTTGGCCTACAGCTTAGCACCATGCTGAGTATTATGGTTGACCCTTGAACAATGCGGGGTTCTACCAGGGATTGAACCCCTGCAGTGGAAGCTTGAGGTCTTAACCACTGGACCACCAGGGAAGGCTCAAGCTTTGGCTTTTTATTTTGTTTTGGGGTATAGCCGATTATATATATTGGAGTATAGCTGAGTCTCTTGGACTGCAAGGAGAGCCAACCAGTTAATCCTAAAGGAAATCAGTCCTGAGTATTTATTGGAAGGACTAATGCTGAAGCTGAAACTCCAATACTTTGGACACCTGATGAGAAGAACTGACTCATTGGAAAAGACCCTGATGCTGGGAAAGACTGAAGGTGGGAGGAGAAGGGGACAACAGGTGGTTGGATGGCATCGGCGACTCAACGGACATGAGTTTGAGCAAGCTCCGGGAGTTGGTGATGGACAGGGAGGCCTGGCGTGCTGCAGTCCATGGGGTCTCAGAGAGTCAGACACGACTGAGTGACTAAACTGAACTGATAGCCAATGAACAAACAATGCTGTGATAATTTCAGGTGAACAAGGCAGGGACTCAGCCGTACACACACATGTATCCATTCTCCTCCAAACCCCTGTTCTCCAGGCTGCAAGCTCTGACTTCTCAGATCTCACTGCAGATCTGGGTCGTCATTTCCTCTCCACACAGGAAATCTGAGAATGTGAGATTATGTGAGTCTGTGGAGCATGAGGCTTCGCTCTTGTGAAAGGAAACCCCAAGAAAACCCCCTTAAATTAGAAAGCAGTTCCTGGGAGCTTGTGGCTTCCCTGGTCGGCCTGTGAGGTCAGCCCCAGAGGCTGTCTGCCTGAGAGGTATGATGGGCGCCCCCTTGGAAGGGGAGTTGCTGGGCCATGTGTTTGATGGGTTTCCACCAGGGGTTCAGGGCTCAGATGCGTGCATCAAGCACAGAGATAGTTCTGGGGCCAGAGATAAAGGAAGGCACCTCTGAGCACAGCGACCCCCTCCCACCTCCTTGCTCTCCTACATGGATCCTTCCTGATGCCTTCTCAGGGTCGCGGCCTGGGCAGGAGTCCCGAGGTCTGGAGAGCTACATGTCCTCAAGCTCTGTCTTCAAGGAACCGGATCAATGAGAAAGTGGTTTGAAAACTTTGTCCTTTGGCTCAGCGCCATGCTGAGTAGTACAGTTGACCCTTGAACAGTGTGGGGTTAGCGGCTCCACCCTCTATGCCGTTAAAAATCCGCCTGCACCTGCCATCTCTGCCTCAAAAACAAAGGAATTGATAAGTGACTCACCCAAGGGCAGGAAGGTGAAATGGTCTGGACAGTCTGCACTCACACCCTAGCTGTTTTGCTTCCATACATTGTAGTGCCTCACGGGACAGAAACTTTCCCCTCACACTTACTTGAGTTCAAGATCTGTAAAATGAAAATACACACTTTATGAACTGTATTTAGTACGTGTGTAAGTGGACCTGGGGCTTCCCAGGTGACTCAGAGGGAAATCCCATGGACAGAGGAGCCTGGCAGGCTACAGTCCATGGGGTCACAAAGAGCTGGACATGATTTAGGGACTAACCAGCAACACAGGTCCTGTGGACCTGTGCGGTTCAGACCCGTGGTGTTGGAGGGTCAGCTGTATTTCTTTTTTCCATCTTGTGACAGTGGGAATCATGCAGCTCTGCACGAAGGAGAAAGAGCCAGGAGGTCTTTAGCTGGTTGGAAATCATTGTCTGAACCTGATACACTGTGAAACACCGTGTGTATGGACTCTGTAACTCAGTGTGTGTATGTATGTGTGAAATGCTTTCTTATCTCTATTTTCCATCCACTTTATTACAACATTAGACCAACCGAATGGTTCTCATTTTTTCATGCTAAGTTTTTTGGTGTGCTCTCTTAATGCATAATTGAAGAAATTGCTATTGGTCTCCTGTAGTCAGCAGATTCAAACAGGGAAGGATTTTTTTCAGTGCAAATGCGGGCCTTTTCCAATACGTTTAGATTTCTCTGGACATTATTCTTTGCTTCCTGGCTTTCAGCAGCAGTATGTGCTTGGCTAGAG
Organism: Capricornis sumatraensis; assembly: GCF_032405125.1. NCBI lineage: Eukaryota > Metazoa > Chordata > Mammalia > Artiodactyla > Bovidae > Capricornis > Capricornis sumatraensis. Next base: position 68,965,684 of record NC_091086.1, on the reverse strand, counting down.
GCTGGGAAAATCTTCTGCTTGCTAGATTTCCAGGGGCACTGAAGTTGGGGGTCCCAGAAGTTTTCACTGTGGCTGATGCTTCTGATACGAATGATTTGTGAAGGCTTTTCGAGATAGAACTTGATTTTTCCCTGTGAATGATCACACCAACCTCTGTTAACATTTGATGCAATCTGTCAGTCTGTGTATCTCTAAAGTTGATTTATAGATACAGTTCTGGACCCTGCCTTGTTTTTTTTTTTTTTTTGCTTATGAGCATACCCTGAGCTCATTTCTATATTAAACGCACTTTGGAATCTTGAGTTTTCAAAACCCATTTCTGTATACATCATCGTTTTGTTAGTCATTTTGGGGGTATTTTGGTTGTTTCTGAGATTTTGCTGTATGAATAATGTCCTGACAAGTGGATGTCTTAGTATATTTTCTATTGGCACTTGGAGCACATTCCTTTTCAGATCAGTCTTAGAAGGTATATTATTAGTTTAATGAGTATGAGCCTTTTAAAGGCCATCTTGCTTTCTAGTCAGATTGTACTAATTTCTCCTTCCACCCGCACACTATAAAATTGCCTGCCTCTTTTGCCGAGTCCTCATCATACAGCACATTGATTATCAAAAATGTTGAAATGGCTTATTGGTCTTTGCAACTTTAAAAGTCATACACACTTATTGTAAATAGTCAGATAACATAGGTAGGTAGAGTGTCAAATATGAAAATCACTGATCTTGAGAAATTAAACTTTTTATATACCTTGAGTCATTTCTTATAATACTTATCATCTGCTTTTTTCCTTAGCAGCTTATTGAGGCTATGTTTTCATATCTGCATATACACATCATTATTTTTCATTACTGCAAGATATCCTGTTTTTTGGATAGTTTTCATTTTTAGAAAGCGCGTGACTTCCTTCTTTTTTAGAGTTCGGCATAAGAAGTGAGTCATAATTAGTCTTTGGTGCAGGATTCACAGTTTCAGTGAGTTCTGGCTCAGGCAAATACACAGGAGAGGAAAGTGAGACTGAGGATAAATACACTCAACTTTTACAAAAGCAGAAAGATTAGAGCTCTTTTACTTAAACACAATAAGAGGTGATTTCTAGTTTGTCATTTATGGGTAGTATAGTGGTCTGCATGTATCTTTGCCAATGGATCTAATTATTTTTAAGGAAATTGTTGGGTCTTGAGTTTGGAGCCACATGGAGGGTTCTATTATTTTCACAAATACTCCTGTCTCTCCCGGGAGCAGGGGTAGACTCCTTCTCCTGTGGCGTCTCACTTGGGCGTGCCTCTTGCTTTGGCAGATTCAGTGTGAGATCTGATTTGTGTAACTTTGGCCATGATTTTTAAGACCCAGCATATGACTTGCCATACCTTCGTTTCCCTCTGTGAGGAGACCCATGGTATTCCAAGCAGAGGGAGAACTGGGAAAGAGCCCGCCTGCAGTGGGCATGTCCTGTGGGAAAGTAGACTTTTGTCATAAGCCTTTGAAATGTGCAGGCTGATTGTTACTGCCATGCAACCTACTTATCCTGACTGACTGGCTGTAACACATGGTAACTGATCGCCTTCAGAAGAGTAAGCCTGCTTGCAAGTTACAAGAGTGCCTTTTCTTCCATTTACCAAAGCTAGTTATGTCCACTCTTTTTAATCTCTTCTAACTCATGGTCAGAAAACGGTAACTCACTTTAATATGTGTGTCTTTGATGGCTACTGAGGGTAAAACATGTTTCCTAGCCATTTACATCTCTTTCTTTTACTTCTTTATAGCCTTTGTTTTTTTTGTTGTTAATCTGTCTTTTCTTCCTGAGTTCTAAGAACGTTAAAAATATGCTAAAAGTATTATTCTTGGTCTACCATATGTTCTACACTGCTTTTCTAGTTTGGGTTTATTTTCTAAACCTTATTTGGGGCTTGCAGAATTTCTTAAATTTATGGCTCTATATCTTTTGTCAGTTTGGGAAAATTCTCTGCCACAGTCGTGTCAAATATGGTTTTGTCCCATTCTCCTCTTCTCCCCCATCCTGTGACACCACATTCCAATACATTAGAACTTTCTAGCATGATCCATTTCTTCCCCCTTGTCTTTCCCATCCTTTCCCCGCCCCAGTGTCTGGGCATTTCTGGTTAACTCATCTTCCCGTTCACTGACTCTCTCTTCACTTTAATCTACTTCTTCGCTCCTTCTAAAATTCTTAGTTTCAGTTACTCTAGACTTTATTATTCTGCTGAAATTCTCTGCTTGTCATTGTGTTCTGTTACATGTGAATTACAGCCTCATACCTTCACTATACAGCTCTTAGAGATGTTTTCTGTCGTCTGTTTTTCTCTTGGTCCTTTCACCTGATACTTCTGGTAATTGTTTTTAACGTTAGGTACTGTAAATGAAAAATCGAAGTCGCTCTAGGTGGTGTCATCTTTCTCCGGAGAAGCTTTAATTTGCTTCTGGCAGCTGGAGTGGGACAGATGATAATAGGCTGCGTGGGTCTCTGTAAGGTCTGGTCTGTCTCTGGCTTGCCTTTCTTGCGGGCCTAGCCCATCAGGCTTCCTAAGAGAACGTAGAATGTTCAACAGGCCTGTCACCCTTGAGAGGCCATGGACTCCAGTGGCGTCTCCTTAATTCCTGGGACAGTGGTTTACTCTGCTTAAAGCCTTTGGTCATCGCTGCTGTTCTCTGCTTAGTTTCTCTTAGTCTCTCACCTCTTGTTGTTGTTTAGGTGCTAAGTTGTGTCTGACCCTTTGTGACCCTATGGACTTGTAGCCCACCAGGTTCCTCTGTCCATGGGATTTCCAGACAAGAATACTGGAGTGGGTTTCCATTTCCTTTCTCAGGCGATCTTTCTGACCCAGGGATCAAACCCACATCTCCTGCCTTGGCAGCTGGATTCTTTACCACTGAGCCACCAGGGAAGCCCCTCTCCGCCTTTATGAATCAGCAGATACCGCGACGGGAAAAGATAGGAGAGTGGAAGCTCATCTCGGAGCTTTCACCTGCTTTCTGGGATGTCAGGCCCACAGGTCGCAGTTGTCTTGGAAGTCTGATGCCTCCAGATAGATTTAAATCTATTAATTTAAATCTACAAATTTTTCCCTCTTACTCATTGTTTTCAGTGGGAGAATGGATCTCTCGAAGCAGGGTTTTCATGGCTGGAACGGAAAGTTCCTATCATTTGCCTTTTACTTTCTTTAGACTGTTTTGCTGAGAAGGAATAGATTTCTGTTTAGTCAGATTTCTCTTTTTCTTTATGGTTTCTGGCTTTGCTATCATGCTTCAAAATTTTTTTTTTTAAAACAATTTTATAGAAACAGTTATCTAAATTTTCTCCCAGTGTTTTTATGGTTGTATATTATTTAATGACTCACTTTGGCATAAGACATGAGGTAAAGATCCAACCTTATCTTTTCCCATATGGCCAGGGCATTTGTCCAACACCATTAATTGAGTGATCCATCTTCTGTGAATGTCTGAAATGCAGTCTTTTTTGTTAAGTATGCGGTGTCTCATTAATATTTTAATTTGCTAACTAGTGATTTTTGTTTAATATTTCTGTTCTTTATCCACTTAAAGTGTTGTGCTTTTGGTATATTTATACTGATATTTAATACATTTGTGCTTCTCAGTTGCTCACTCATGTCTGACTCATTGTGACCCCAGGGACTGTAGCCCACCAGGCTCCTCTGTCCATGGAATTTTTCAGGCAAGGGTACTAGAGCAAGTTGCTAATTCTTATTCCAGGGATCTTCCCAAGCCAGGGATCAAGCTTGCCTCTCTTGCGTCTTCTGCATTGACAGGTGGATTCTTTACCACTGTGTCGTCTGGAAAGCCCCCATACTACGCTTGATCTTAGTCAAAAGGCCAAGAAGTAATGTTTGTATGATTACTTAAATAATCCTGTGTTAACTTTGGTTGGTATTTTAAAATTTCCTTTTAATCTTGCTTATAATTCTTTCTGTAAATGAAAGTTGTTTTGTGTACAATAAAACTTTTATCTTTTATTTGATATTTTATTCATTGTTATGCTATTGAAACCTTTCCTGTCTCATCAGTTAATATTATAGAATATAAATGTATATGTATTTATTTATTTTTGCTCTTAATTTTTTAGTCCTTTTAATCTGTGTCTTGATACATGGAATGTGTGTGTTTCCTGCTTAATAATCAATTTTTTCAACAATGTTGGTTAAATAACCTATCCACTTTCCAGATTCTTCCTTAAATACACCTTGACCTTTGATGATAAGGATCTTATTTTGGGCCATCTGCTTAGTTTTTACCATTTAAGATCCTTTGTTTTTCATTCTTAGTACTTTGCTCTCCTCTTCCCATTAAAAAAACGCTGAGCTATAATTGACCTATAACACTATATTAGTTTCAAGTGTACAAAATAAAGATTAAATATTTTTATATACAGTCATCTTTCTGTATCCATGGGTTTTGAATCTTCAGATTTACATCCATGGATCAAAAATAGTTGGAAAAAAAATTCCAGAAAGTTCCAAAAAGTGAAACTTGACCTCGTTGCCAGGTGGCAACCATTTATATAGCATTTACATTGTGTTTATAGCTATTTACATAGCATTTACACTGTGTTAGGTATTATAGGGAATCTAGAGATGATTTGAAGTGTAAGGATGATGTGTGGGTTATATGCAACACTGTGTCATTCATATAAGGAAATTTGAGACTCTGCTGATTTTAGTATCTGTGGGTGTCTGGGAACTGATTCCCTGTGGATACCGAGGGACAACTGTATTGTGAAATGACCACCACAGTAAGTCCAGTTAACATCCATCACCACACATAAGCACAATACTTTTTTTCCCTTCTGATAATACAGTGTTTAAGATCTTCTCTCTTAACAATTTTCGAACAAAAAAATAGAACATTGTTTGCTATAGTCACCATGCTGTACATTACATCTTCATGGAGCATCTATTTCTTAACTGGACGTTTGTGTCTTTTGATCTCCTTCCTCCTTTTTTTTTGTTAAAATCGCTCACACACACAGTGGAAAAGAGAATCTTACAGATGGGCTTGCGTGAACAGCTGTGGCTGCTCACCCCAGACCCTTCCCTCTTCCGTCTGCTTCCCAGACCTGATAACCATCCCCACTTGCATTTCTTCTGGCGGCCATGCCCTGTTGATGGACAGCTTGCTTGTAACAGGTGTTTTGATTGACCCATTTGGGACAATACTATTGACTGCCTGCAGAAAAGACGGAGTTTTTGCTAACCCGCAGCTCTCTTTCTGTAGGAGCTTCTCTGGTGGCTCAGAGGTAGAGAATCCACCTTCAGTGCAGGAGAAGTGGGTTCCATCTCTGGACTGGGAAGATCCCTGGCGAAGGAAATGCACCCCTACTCCCGTATTCTTGCCTGGAAAATCCCATGGACAGAGAAGCCTGGCGGGCTACAGTCCATGGGGTCACAAAAGAGTCAGACATGACTGAGCAACTAAACAGTAACTCCCCTTTCTCCCCCCTCTTTACAGTCACACACACACACACCCAGCATCTTTTATATTACGGTTCTAATGCCTTTATTTTGTGTGTTCTCAGCCCATTGAGAGTGATGCTCTAAGCTTGGAAGGCCTGGGGCCCATTCCTGTGGCAGCCCCCACAGACATTTCCCCAGCAGAGCCCAGGTTGTGCCTGGACCAGCCCTTGTGGTTCTCCGCAGGACTGCAAGACATACCTCAGCAACCACCGTCAGGAAACTTTGAAAAAGCAAGTTTTATTACTTCCAGGACTTGTTGGGCACAGGGTGTGCCTGGGCCCACATGGAGGTGGGGGTGCAGGTGGGGAGACAGAGAGAGGACCACCTGGGGTTGTGCCTTCGTTGGCAGAGCAAGGGCCAGGGTTTCTCACGTTTACTCTTTTTTGGTGAATTTAAAACAAAAGAGTGGGAGTGAAAGTGTAGAAAGGAAGGCGCCCATCTGGATAGATGGGCTGCTATCTAGGTCCCCTGAAGCTTTCTAAACAGAACATCCCGTGGGGGACTTCCGGCCTTTCTTTGTAGTTGAGTCGTTGGCCGTGTGTTTATCTGAGATGGATATCTCTGAAATATTAATACATGTCTCAGCAATCTTGGAGACCTGGGTTCGATACCTGGGTTGAGAAGATCCCCTGGAGAAGGGAATGGCAACCCACTCCAGTATTCTTGCCTGGAGAATCCCATGGACAGAGGAGCCTGGTGGGCTATATAGTCTATGGGATCGCAAAGGGTCAGACACGACTGAGCGACTAACACACGCATAGCAATCTAAAGCTTGATGCCAGGCACTTACGTTACAAATCAGGAAAGCTAGTTGTGGACTTCCCTGGGGGTCCAGTGGTTAAGACTCCATGCTTTCAATGCAGTGGGCACAGGTTCCAACCCTGGTCAAGCTAACTGTGCAGAACCTACGCATATATTTTACTTCAACCTTCCTCTTTTCCATCAGCTCTAGTCAGTATTTCTGGACTTCTCCTTTAAGGAAGGTCATTCCTGACCTTTCTGTGCCCCCTCTGCCCACACCATCTCTCTCTGTGTCCTGACAAGATTAATAACATTTTTTTCCCCTCTGACTGTAATTATTCTTATGTATACCTTGACTTCATCTGTTGACTGAGTCTAATGGTTGGAGACAAGTAACATTTATCTTACTGTTACAACATTATATAATGTAGCTCTTGTTAATTGAAGATTGAAGTGTGCTCAGACCACTTTTCCTTTTCTAGGCAATAACCCATTTTAAAACGGCGTATATTTACTCTATTTTTTTATGCTGTATTTCTTTTTCATTTGTTTTTTTTTTTTGTAGAGCTTTAGGTATTAACCCATTATGTTCTAAAAAAAAAAAAAAGAAAAGGCTGGTCTTAGCTATTATAGCTGCACTGTTGAAATTTGAATATAGCAAAGGACTTCCTTTTCTCTGGATGTTATTTGAGATATTAAAACTTTGCACGTGAAAAATCTCTGAACCTTCCATTCAGCGTGACTGTGAACCTACAGTTACTCTATTTTTATTTTTCATTTTATTCTTACATTATTATTTTTTGGCCATGCCGCATAGCCTATGAGATTTTAGTTCCCTGACCAGGGATTGAACCCCGGCTCTTGTCAGTGAGAGTGCAGAGTCTTAATCACTGGACCACTAGGGAATTCCCTAAAACTGCTCTAAAGAATAAAATCTATTAAAACAACAATGGCAACAAAATGTTGCAGGTGTGTGTTTGGAGTATTTGATCAACTTTCTGGCTGCTGATTTTGGAAGGACCCCAGGCACGTGTCACTCTTAAGTGAGAGACTGGAAGCCAGAATGGATTGCATAAGGCAAGAGAGCATCTTAGCCGTCTGTTGGTCTGTGAATTGCACGTGTGTTCCATGCCCTGGCAGCATCTTCCTGTGGGTAGATAATTCTTGGGAGTGTAACATTCTCCTTAACAGGCAACCAGGATCTTGGAATAGTGAGTGAGCTGCAAGCTGGTGGGCTCCACTCAGAACGCATCTTCTAGAGAACCATAAACTCGCTGTTCATGTGGATTGATGCACTTTGATGGTGTCAGTGGCCCAAGTGGTGGGTTTTCTTTGCATTCAGCCACTCTGAAGGAACAGCATTTGTATCACCTACAATCTATTTGCAGATTATTCTTTCTGTTCATTTCCATAACCAGCCATTTTTTCCATTTATTAAAAGTTGAGGTTACCGGTAACCAGAGGAATCAAAAAGCTAAGCAAATTGCCAGGCATGTTGAGTGTTTTACTGCCCAGCCTGGTTGGATCTTATTTTTGCAAATGCACCAAACGATACTTGCTTCTATCACAAAGGTGTCTCCGAGGCCCTTTCAGGCTAGGGATGGGATCAGGGACCCACCCTGGACTTTTCCTCCTTAGGGGAACCAGGAAGTTGAAGGAATGGACTTTGAGCTGAGGGAACATAGGAGTGTAGAGAGTGAGGGGAGTCAAGTCAGGTCAGGAGGCTGGTGATCTTCTGGGGGCTATGCTGCTGTGGCAGGTGGGTGAGGCTGGACCCCTGGGTGCCGTCCCGAGCGGGAGAAGAGGAGGGTCGGTGGAGGAGATGCTTGGAGGATGCTGGGCAAGTGTGGTGCTGGATCAGTGATGTATTCGTTTTCTAGGGCCGAGGCCACAAACTGGATGCTTGAGACCACCAAATCCATCCTCTCACGGTGCCAAGGCTAGAATTCCAGACTCAAGGTGACAGTGGGTTTGTGCGTCCTCCGCTGACCCTAGGAGAGGATCCTTCCTGCCTCTCCCAGCCTCTGGTGGCCCTGGGTGTTCTTGGCTGCTGGCGCCATCATTCCAACCTCTGCCCCCATCTTCACATGGCCTCCCCTGCCATGCCTCTGCCTCTCAAATCTCCAGGATGACCTCACCAGGATGACCTGGTGGTCAGTGGCTAGGACTTCACCTTACAATGCGAGGGTGCGGATTTGATCCTTGGTAGGGGAGCTGAGACCCCATATACCTCGAGGCCAAAATACCAAAATTAAAAAAAAAAAGAAGCAGCAGCAAGATTCTTGACCTAATTCTATCTGCAAAGACTCTGTTTGCTAATGAGAGCACGTCCACAGGCACCAGGGGTTAGGACTTGGGTATATCTTTTTTTGGGGGGATATATCTTTTGAGGGGGAGTCTGTGTAGGTGAGGAAGAAAGCTCATGACTCAGATGTCTGAGGGGAAGGAGATGTCTTAGAAGAGCGCTCTGGGGGGCAGGGTGTGCCTAGGGTGGGGGCGTCTTGACAGTCCTCCCAGAGATGAATGGGATGCTGCTTCTGGGCTCATCGCTGTGTCCCACCTGGATGTGTTGTCCCATTTGTTTCTCGCCGCCACCATCCAAATGATTATGACGCTGGAACTCTGGCCGTTGTTCATTTTTTCCCTTCTTGCTGGACGGGCGGGCATGAGGTTGGAACCGAGGGTGGAGACGGTGGAGGGTGCTGGGGTGTGGAAGGTCCCGAGTTCTGATCCTTGGTGCAAAGGACACTGTACTCACTGACTCATGGGAGAGTCCAGGGTGACCCTGTTTTGCCTGTACCTGGGGAACATACTGGTTTTGGCATGTGTCAGGCCAACTGTTCCCAGGAAGAAAAAAAAACAAACCCAAAGAAGCCAACGAAACGACTCCACAGGGACTGGTGGTCTAGCGGGTGAGAGTCTGCCTTGCAATGCAGGGGACGTGAGTTTGATCCTTGGCCAGGGAACTAAGATCCCACATTCCTCAGGACAACGAAACCTGTCCTGCAATGAAAGATCCTGCATAACGTAATGAAGATCCTGTGCCAAACAATAAATGAATGTTAAAAAAACAACAAACAAATGGCTCCACATGCAAAGACCCAATGCAGCCAAATAATACAGAAATATTTTAAAAAACAAACAACTCCACGTGCATCCGTTCCCTTTGAAATTAACTAGACTTTGTGTTCAGTACCCTGAACCTCTGATTCAAGTTGAATGTCTCTCCTGTGTCCCTGCGAGGCTTCCTTTAATTGGCAGCAGATTTCTGGGCCTTGATTCATTTACCAAGAGCCCTGGATGCTCCTGATGTGTTTCTTTTCTTGGCAGATGACAGGTATTTTCTTAGGGCCCCGAGTCAGAAGCTAGCTCCCTCTCCTCTCATTCTCCCCGCCCCCCAAGCCTATGACCTCATCACTCTGGGGCTGGCTTCCCATGGCCTCGGTGGAGTCCCATCTACCTGGGCCACTCAGAAAGAAATGGAAAGTGTCAGTCGCTCAGTCCTGTCTGACTCTGTGACCTGTGGACTGCAGCCCGCCAGGCTCCTCTGTCCGTGGAATTCTCCAGGCAAGAATCCTGGAGTGGGTTGCCATTCCCTTCTCCAAAGTGACTCAGGAGGTTTCTCACCCCTGGTCCTGTTTCTCCATCACACCCTTCCCAGCGCTATCAATGCCATATGGCTTTTTAACTAGGCTTCGTGGGAATAATTGTTTCTTGAGACATACTCTACTTACAGTAGAGTGCATAATAGATTCTTCTTGGGCAGCTGGGTGATTTTCGACACATTCTTGCCCTTGTGCAATCTTGCCCCCAGCTCTGGATAAAGAGCATTTGCATCACTGTGGTAAGTTTCCTCTTACTCCCTCCTACCCAGGTGCGCCCTTCAGATTTCTATCACCATGGGCTAGTCTAACCAGCCCGGGGACAGCCTTGGAGTCAGAGTGTGTACTTCTTTCAGGTGAGACAAAATGGCTTTGAGATCTACCCGGGTTGTGTGCGGGCTTCCCAGGTGGCACAGTGCTAAAGAACCCATCTCCCAGTGCAGGAGATGCAGGAGATGTGGGGTCGACCCCTGGATTGGGAAGACCCTGGAGAAGGAAATGGCAATCCACGCCAGAATTCTTGCCTGGAAAATCCCATGGACAGAGGAGCCTGGTGGGCTCAGTCCGTGAGGTCACAAAGAGTTGGACACGACTGAGCATGTGTGCACACACACGTGCACACACACGTGCGCACACACACACACGTATGGGTTTCCTCAAGCTGCTTGCTTTTCTTTTTTTCATTTTCAGCAGCTCTACTGAAGTATCATTCATAGTCCATATAATTTGTCCACTTAAGCTGCTGCTGCTGCTGCTAAGTCACTTCAGTCATGTCCGACTCTGTGCGAACCCATAGACGGCAGCCCACTAGGCTCCACCGTCCCTGGGATTCTCCAGGTAAGAACACTGGAGTGGGTTGCCGTTTCCTTCTCCAATGCATGAAAGTGAAAAGTGAAAGTGAAGCTGCTCAGTCATGTCCGACTCTTGGCGACCCCATGGACTGCAGCCCACCAGGCTCCTCCGTCCATGGAATTTTCCAGGCAAGAGCATTGGAGTGGGGTGCCATTGCCTTCTCTGCCACTTAAGCTAGAGAACTAATTTTTTTTGGCATATTCCATTATGAAAATTTTTAATGTGTAAGGAACATAACATGAAACCCCATTCTTAACGACTGTAACCGGCTTTCAGTTCAACAGCGTGAATTGCATTCACAACCTTGTTCAGCTGTCACTCCTAGCTGTTCCCATGATGTGGTCGTCACCCAAGCAGAGACTCTGTAACCTTGGCAGCAACTCCCCTTGCCCTCCTCTGCCTGGCTCTAGTAGCCTCGAATCTACTTCCTGCTCCGTGAATTTGCCTCATCTAGACATTTCACACACGCGGACTCGTGCAGCATTCATGCTTGCACGTCTGGCTATTTTGACGTAGCACAGGGTCTTTACGGTTTGCCATGTTGTAGCAGGTGTTAGGATTTCCTCACTTAATTTAAAGGAATAGTAGTCTGTTGGGTGGATGGAGCACATTTTGTTTATTCATTTACCTGTTAATGGACCCCGGTTTGTTCTGACTTTTGGCTACTGTGAATAATACTGTTATGAACATGGGTATACAAATATCTGTTTGAGTCCCTGCTTGAAGTCCCTTTGGGCGTATACCCAGGTGTGGAATTGCCAGATCATATGATAATTCTATGTTTAGCTTTCTGAGTAATGACCCAACTCTTTTCCATAGTGCCTGCACTATTTTGCATTCCTATCAGCTGTGCCCAAGGGTTCCAATTTCTCCATGGCCTTCCCTGTGGAAAAATTACACTCGATATTTTCTGCTTGTTGTTGTTTTATTTTTATTTGCAACCATTATATTCTGGTAGGCTTCTAAGAGGTAGCCTGGTATGGGTAGTATGGAATCTCATTGTGGTTCTGGCCGTTTGTGTATCTTTGGCTAAGTTGTGTTTTTATGACACAGTTTGCACACGGAGGAATGAATAACTCTTAAGGGTATATGGGTCCATAAATTTTGACAGATGAGTATAAGCATATAAATATCATCCAGATCAATATACATGATGTTTCCATTAACGGAGACATTTCTCCCATATCACCCCATCACTGTTGTTTATTACCATAGATCAATTTTGTCTGTCCTTGGATTTCATTAAATGGAAACAAATAGCAATGTACTTTTTTGTATCTGGCTTATTTCATATCACGTAGTGAGTTTGAGCGGAAAAGGCAATGGCACCCCACTCCAGTACTCTTGCCTGGAAAATCCCATGGCTGGAGGAGCCCGGTAGGCTGCAGTCCATGGGGTCGCTAAGAGTCAGACACGACTGAGCGGCTTCACTTTCACTTTTCACTTTCATGCATTGGTGAAGGAATTGGCAACCCACTCCAGTGTTGCCTGGAGAATCCCAGGGACTGGGGAGCCTGGTAGGCTTCCATCAATGGGGTTGCACAGAGTTGGACACGACTGACGCGACTTAGCAGCAGCAGTGAGTTTGAGATCTATTGGTATTGTTGCCTGAATCAGAATTTAGTTTTGGTTGCTGAGTGGTGTTTCTAAGCTTGACTATGAGACAGTTTGCTTATCCAGTCTCTATCTCTCTTTTTATGACAGCTCTTTATTTTATTTATTTATTTTGGGTGCACCGTATAGCTTGTGGAATCTTAGTTCCCTGACCAGGGATTGAACTCGTGCCCCCTGCATTGGGAGCATGAAGTCGTAACCACTGGACTGCCAGGAAGTCCCTGCTGAATGAATGTTCGGATTGTTTGCGATTTAAAGCATCACTAAACATTGGAGAGGGAAATGCAACCCACTCCAGTATTCTTGCCTGGAAAATCCCATGGACAGAGAACCCTGGCAGGCTACAGTCCATAGGGTCACAAATAGTCAGACATGACTTAGCAACTGAGCATGCAAACATTGCTATCCACCTTTTTGTGTGGACATAGACTTTATTTCTTTTGGGACTATGCCTATGAGTAGAATTGCTGGATCAGAAGGCAGACATGTGGTGTGTGTTATTAGAAACAGCCAGTTTCCCCATATGGTTGTCCCATTCAACACTCCCACCTGCTGGGCACCCTATACCCTCACCAGCATTGGGTATTGTCAATCTTTTTAATTTTAGTCGTTTTGGTGGGTGTATGGTGGTATCTCAGTGGGGTTTTAATTTGCATTTCCCTGATGACTAATGATATCAAGAACCTTCATATTTGGAAAAGGTTACAATTTAAATTTTTCGAGTTAAAAAAAAAAAATCAAGTTACAAGACATTAATGAACACCTGGAGAACAGACATCCCTAAGCCCAGAATGTTCTGTTGAAGCTGTCCGCCCTGACAGCTATGAGTCAGACAGACAGATGTCAGTTTCCATTACATCTTAAATCACGAAAGAGTAAAAGGCGAGCGGGGAGGGCACAGATTTAACGAATATTTTGGAAATAAAAAGAAGAAAAGGAGGAAGAGCTCCCCTTTCACCGCCCTCCACCCCGCGCCGGGCCTAGGATTTGAGAGGCAGGATTTTAGAAGGAAAATCTGCTCCTGACACATCCTGCCTCAGACCGTGAGTGGTTCTCTGCTAGTGCTTCGGGCACAATTCAGATTCCTTAGCTCCTGTCAACACTCAGGACTTGGAGAGCTGTCTCTTCCTTCGTAGGCAGCCGGGTGCATCTGCTTGTGAGTTTCCTGATTCCCCACGAGCTGTCAGTCCCCAGCCTTTGCTCATCTGACACTTGGACCGTCATCTCCGTACTCCCTAGGACCCTGGGACTCCCGCCTTTGGCTGACCAGGCCCAGCTGGGTGGGTGCCAGTCCTCTCCCAGGTCCGGAAGTGTTTCCAGGCTTCTGTCCCCTGGGGCTGGGCTGGTCTTCATTGTAGACTCTCTTGTCACTTTCTCCAGACTGAATTTCCTAAGCGGGTCAGACTGTCTGATTCCAAACTTCGTCTTTGTCTTCTCAACACCACCCCGCCCAAGGTACCCGCAGACGTTACTAGCTTGTTGGATGGTGAGCAGTGCTCTTGGTTGGGGGAGAGAGAGTTCTGGAAGCAGTGTGATCCTCCTCTCCTGGGAGCCTGCCTTCCCTGGCGCTTGTTCTGTTTCTTACACTGTAGGGCTAACAGTTAATCTATCAGGCAAATACAGACCGCAGAGCCTTGCTATCTCACATTCTCTCTGTGGTCCCTCCGTCCTAGCCCAGGGATGCAATTTGCCAAAGGATGACTCAGGGTGAAGGATCAGAGAGCAGGTGGCAGACAACCAATCAGGGGGTCATTTAAGGAAGTGCTATCGGCACCTGGGCCAGGATTAGGTGAGAATTTGATGCGTGTATGATGGGAACTGGACATGACAAGAAAGTGGATGTGCCTCCCCAAACCAGTTGGAATGAAAATTAACAGGGAAAGCGAGCTGAGCTCTGTTTCTGGGATCCGGGAGAAGTCTGTACTGTAGGCTCCCAGGTATAGCGATAGCAGCCATCATTCTTCCGAAAGCCCCAGCCTGTGCCCCAGGGGCTTCACGTTTTTTGTCCTTTGGACCAACCATGATCTTGTGTAATGCAGGTTCTGACCCATTAGGTCTGGGCCGGGGCCCAAGGATCTGCATTCCTAACAAGCTCCCAGGTGATGCTGCTGCTGGGACAAAAACCCCTGCTTTGAGTGGCCAGGGTCCAACCTGAACCAATCAGAATACAATAGGCAGACTGGGAGAATTATTACCTAGGTTGTTCATTCTTCATCAACTGATTGGATTGTCCTAATCCCAGGTGGTGCTAATGGTAAAAAACCTGCCTGCCAATCCAGGAGACATAAAGAGATTCAGGTTCGATTCCTGAGTTGGGAAATCCCCTGGAGGAGGGCACGGTAACCCACTCCGGCATTCTTGCCTGGAGAATCCCATGGACATAGGAGCCCGGTGTGCTGCGGTCCATGGGGTTGCAAAAGTGACAAGACCGAAGTGACTTAGTACTTAGCACAATTTATATCACTTTCTATGTGACCCAGACCTGTGTTTGTGCATCACAGACCTAATATTTGTGAAAAAATGGCCTTGAAATGAGTCGTAGAGTTTTATTATCACAAGTAGAACATGCCGTTGTCAGAGCTGAGAGCAGAGCAGCTGGAGTGAGAGGCTCTTAGCTGAGGAAGTTAGGCATCAACAAGGGTTTCAATTCTTTGAGGCCAACATAATGGACAGCTTGGATTTCTTTCTTGAGACCTCATGGGGTGTTTTTGTAAGAGATGCATAGAGCTGATCATAATTTACAGATCCTGAAAGGTCCAATTGGTTTTTCCTGTATTGATTGCTTACTTGATGGTAATGTTAGGTGAACTCTCCCCAATTCTTTCCAGAAAAGGAATAAGAAGCAGTTTTATCTTGTTTGTACGGTTTCTTCCTGGTCTATGAATTTGCCACTGACTGTAAGCAGGAGATTGGGAAGCTTTATCAGAACTTTTCTTCCCTAAAAATTTAAAATTTTCTGATTATTAAATGAAGTAAAGTCATAGTAGGAAAACATGGGACTATTTTACTACAGAAAAGTATAAAGAGAAGGAAGTCCCCTGTATGTCACCATTCAGAATCTACTGAATTCTTGCTGCCACTTTTTTTTGCATTATTGATACATAATTTTACAGACTAGTTTATTAAAGCATATATATTTTCATTTTATAGTATAATTTCAGTCTTCCCTTATAACTGAAATTAATCTTTATATAACCTCATTTTTATTGTTTGATCACATACAAGATTATGTAATAAAAATATCCTTCAACTTTTAAAAATTTCTAAAGGAAAAAGTTTTTGAAAAACAGGGGAAAAATAGCATTGTTTTCATGCGTTCTGAGAGTGTTAAGCCCCAAAGCGGAAATATTCTTAGCTGGTTTGTAGCATTAATTGTATCTCTCTGTAACAGGCATAATATTTGGTAGCTCTCAATAGTTATTAATGAAATACTAGTACATT
The DNA here is from genome assembly GCF_032405125.1 of Capricornis sumatraensis. Classification (NCBI taxonomy): domain Eukaryota; kingdom Metazoa; phylum Chordata; class Mammalia; order Artiodactyla; family Bovidae; genus Capricornis; species Capricornis sumatraensis. The sequence goes on along the minus strand of NC_091086.1, from coordinate 68,949,945 downwards.
TTATTTAATCATGTATTTCTTTCTATAAGCATATGTTCAACCTGAATCTAAGGATCCAGTTCTCAGGATGAATTTGTTAACATATGTGTGAGCTTCAGAAGACTGTGATCGGATTTTGAAGTCTATCCTTAGGACTTGCTGGTGTTTGGATTGCTTATCTAATGCTGCCTGACATTGTAACCGAAAGTAGGGTCCAGCTGCTCACCGCCTAAAAGCCAATAAAGAGGCCAAGTTGGTGGAAAGGAAATGGACGGTCTGTCCAAAGGTCGACTCCCCCACCCTCTCAACAGTCAGGAGGCTAGAGCTCTTATATGCAGAGAGAGGGGGCTCCATGCAAAAACAGCACAGTCAGCTCTGACAGTCATCTTGAAATTGGGCATCGGTGGTCTGACCAGCGTCATGTTGGTTGTTTCGGGTGTAGTTAATCTTCAGCTCCAGGGTCGGTTTGTTCCAGTTTCTTCGAGGCCAGTTCTCAGAACTGTGGCAGCTTACGTCATGGCTACAGTCTGGTTACCATGCAGTTAACTTCTCCACCTTGTGGGGGGTTCAGTATCTACAAGACAGCCCGCGGGAGGTGGCTCCGAATGTTATCTGTAGCCCGTGAGGAGGAAAGAGCCTTGACTACGCTTGATGATCAAACTATTTTTATGTGGTCCCCTTTGCCTGTTTTTCTCTGTTTCTGCCTGTTCTCACTTCTCATTAAACTTACTCTTTGGCCAAAGTTTTTCCACAGACAAAAGGAATGCAGAGGGCCTGAGAGACAAGGACCATAGGGTCCTTCTCTGTTTCAGCATCACCCCCAAATACAGTGACTTGAAAAGACATTAGGGGCTTCCCTGATAGCTCAGTTGGTAAAGAATCCGCCTGCAATGCCAGAGACCCCAGTTCAATTCCTGGGTCGGGAATATCCACTGGAGCAGGGATAGGCTACCCACTCCAATATTCTTGGGCTTCCCGTGTGACTCAGCTGGTAAAGAATCCACCTGCAATGCCGATGACTTGGCTTCGATCCCTGGGTTGGGAAGATCCCCTGGAGAAGGGAAAGGCTACCCACTCCAGTATTCTGGCCTGGAGAATTCCATGGACTGTATAGTCCACAGGGTTGCAAAGAGTCGGACATGACTGAGCGACTTTCACTTAAAAAGATAATTAGCATTTATTTTCGTTCCCAGTTTCCAAGACTCAGGAGTTCAAGGGCAGCTTGGCTGGGCAGTTTTGACCCAAGATCTCGCATGAGGTTGATGTCAGATGTTGGCTGGGGCAGTAAGATCTGAAGGGGTGAGTGGGGCTGGAGGGCTACGACCCTGGTGTGTGTTCAGGTGCTGGGGCAGCCCACCCTGATGTGAGTTCTCTCATTGGGGAGGGCGGTTTCTGCACCTTTTTGTCTTCCGTACTTGTGCTCTTTCTGTTCTCTTTAAAGATCTCTGTTGAGCTTTGTATACCCATCATAAACATTCCAAGCCTAAGTTCAAATAGACTAAGTAAATAAATGGTGAGAGGAGCATGTTATTATTGACAGTCACTGCCTTCAGGTCAACTGCAGGTGTGGCTTTCCAACACTGAATGCTTGTAAGAAGACTGTCTGAAAACCAGTTATTATTGAGAAAATTAGACAAGCTTCTGGGGTATATAGCCTTTGGAATAGGAATTGTTTTGCAAAAGTTTTCACTTTCATCTCAGGTTCAAAGGATTTGTTAACAAAATAAGCCACTCGTTGTATACAAATAAATACTACAAATACTTATTAGAGAATTATCTAGCATGCTTTCAATCTACTAACATTAAAAGGAAAGAGAGCTAGAAAGAGCAGAGAATATATCACCAGATTGGGTTTTGACCAACAGCTCTGGGAAGTCCCGTGTCTCTGCACATCTTAAGTTCCATTTGGGAAAGGGTCCCAGGTAGCACATCCACTCCGCTCCGTGGGTGAGACTTCAAAGACTGCAGTTTGGGGTTCCCGTTTTTGTAATCCCACAATGGCAATGTAAACTGATATCATCAGTCTGTGACTAGATTGCAAGCCGGGTTTCAAGTTAATGCCGTTTGTTTTGTTTTGTAAAAAAACTTGGAATGTTACTAAGCCTGGGGCTTGGTTGGCCAGGTCCCCTCCAGGGGCTCAATAATCTCAAGATTTCTCTCCCATCTTACCTACCGTGCTGCAAGTCTCGAACTCCCAGCAGGCAGTCACTCACAGTCACCCACCGTCAGGGTAGTGTCCAGGCAGGTTAGAAGCAAGGTCAGAGGCGTGCTCTGCTTTGTCTCTGAAACCTAAGCCAGACTATTCATTTAATTTCCCTAATAGGAGTATATAAACAAATTAAAAGTATTTGGAGTACTAAAAGTATCTGTATGTATGTATTTGGATATATATATATGTATGTGTGTATGTGTGCATATGTGTGTGTGCTAAGTTGCTTCTGTTGTGTCTGACTCTTTGCGACCCCATGGACTGTAGCCCACCAGACTCCTCTGTCTGTGGGATTCTCCAGGCAAGAAGACTGGAGTCAGTTGTCATTCCCTCCTCCAGGGGATCTTCTGACCCAGGGATTGAACCTGGGTCTCCCACATTGCAGACATATTCTTTACCGTTTGAGCCACTAGGGTGGCTTCCTATATACATTTTATATATAATTATATATATACATATATATATATAATTGGATTTGAACAAGAGACTATATATAGTTGAACAAAGTAGTTTCCAGAAATCACTAACAATCTATTGTAAATCCAAACAAGCAGTTTGCAGTGACAATAAAATTCACATTTTATGCAAAATTAGTCGACAGGGAAGTTGTTTTGAATTATAACAATCTTGAATTTATCCATTTCTAATCTGAAGATAGAGGCTTTCTTGGTAGCTCAGTTGTAAAAATCCACCTGCCAGTGCAGGAGAAATGGGTTCAATCCCTGGATCAGGAAGATCCTCTGGAGTAGAAATGGCAACCCACTCCAGTATTCTTGCCTGGAGAATCCCATGGATAGAGCAGCCTGGCAGGCTCAGTTCATGGAGTTCCAAAGAGCTGGACATGACTTAGCGATTAAACAAAAACAGTAAATCTAAAGGTAAGCCCTGCTGCTGAAAGAAGTCTCCTGCTATAATTTTATATGTTTTGTGTTTAGTAATACTTATTTCTTTATTTAAAACAATTTATTAAGCATCTCTTTATTTAAAGCAGCTGAGAGAAAATTAAGTATCACCTATAACCTCACTGCCAATATCATTTTCTTTGTATAATGAGAAAATGTGCATGCCTCAAAAGGAAGTTGAAACAGATTTCAAATACAAAGTACAGCTTTGAAGGCTCCTCTTTGCCAGTTTGTACTGAAGGTGACCAGTTAAATTTCTTATATCCTCTTTCGGCAAAGTAGAAGATCTTTTACTAATAGTGTCGTTGCAGGCGCCATGCACACATTTCAGAAGTTCACCCCAAAAGAGGTTATGTCATACATCGTTGTCCCTTGGTATCCAAGGTTTAATTGGTTCCAGGATGCTGCCTCCCTCATTACCAAAATCCAAGGATGCTCAAGTCCCTTAAATAAAATGATGTACTATTAGCTTATAACAATACAATTCTCCTATGTACTTTTAAATCATCTCTAGATTATGTATAATGTCTAATTCAATGTAAATGCTATGTAAATAGTTGACAGAACATAGCTATTCAAGTTTTGCTTTTGGAGCTTTCTGGAATTTTTTTTTTTTTCCAAGTATTTTCCATTCGAAGTTTCTTGAATCCGGAGAGGTGGAACCCGTGGATATGTAGGGCTGATTGTTCACTGTTCCTACCTGTGGTTCTTCTTATTTTTTTACTTACTGCTACCCTGTGAAGCTCTTTCCACATCAGCACGTGCTTTTTTGCCTCATTCCTATTGGGGTCAACAAGTATCCCACAGTGTGTGTGTTTCACTAGCCAGTCATCTTCCATGTATATTTGGGTGGTTTTCAGGTTTTTGCAGGTATAGATCTCTTGACATACTTTTGATGTCCCTAAGATGAATCCTTGCAGTGGAATTCTTGGAACTGCCTTCGTTTTCTTTGCTTTTGGATGTTGCTTTCATATCTATATTATCCAGCCTCAGATCTGGACTCACCAGCCTAGGGTGATGCTTACCACACTAAAGGCAATTGTCTTCTTTGAGGTCTTCCCAGGACCTTGAGTCATTTCCTTATTTAAAGTGGAAGTAAGATAAAAAGCCCGGAGCTCATGACATCTTGCGTCAGGGCTGCAGTTCAAAGTTGAGTCCTTGCCCTGGTGGGAGATTCTGACACATCTCAGGGGTGTTTCATTCATTCAGAAAGTGCTCATTCAGTGTCTTGTAGATACCGGGCACTGGGGGAAAAGTTAAAAAAGCTCCATAATGAGCTCTCCGTTTTGAGTTCATCTTCCAGTAAGGAGTGGAGTGCACGGGGAAGTCCAATGAGAGCCTCAGAAAATAAGTAGTTAAAGGGTTTGACCCAGGATGTGTAGGAGAATCTGATGAGTGACAAGTGGGCTGAGTGATGAGGACTGGTGGGTCTGCAAAGGTTCGAGGCAAGAAACAGGTAGGCGTAGTGACAAGGTATGGCCCTGGGGAGAACCCAACCAGGGGGCTCAGTTCAGAAGCCCATGCTCTGGCGCTAAATGGTATTCATGGAACAGTGATTTCCAGGCTGGTGCGCTGGCCTTGTGTAAGATGTTTTGGGAATATGTGGCATGAGATCGTTACCAAATTTTCATTTTTCATGCCAGGAAAGAAATTAAAAAGCTAATCATAAATTGCCTATCCCTGTTATTTTATAAACGAAAGTACATTTGATGGCCAATCAAGTAGCAAAGACATAATCTTAAAGGACAATTCTTCCCAAGGAAAAAATAGACAGTAACTATTGGCACATTTATAAATACATACTACTATGTTGTTGCAGATAGTAACTGTTGACACATTTATAGCTATACATATGTGGTTGTTGTTCAGTCGTTAAGTCATGTTTTACTCTTTGCGACCCCATGGACTGCAACACACCAGGCTTCCCTGACCTTCTCTATCTCCTGGAGTTTGCTCACACTCACGTCCATTGAGTCGGTGATGCCTTCCCGCCATCTCATCCTCTGCTGCCCTCTTATTTTGCCTACAAACACTTACGTCTCATCAGCTACATTAACAAAAGCTGATATTTCCTCATAATTGTTTCCAATTTCTGCCAGAAATCAACATGCCAGGGGACTTCCCTGGTGGTGCAGTGGCTAAGACTCCAGGTTCCCAATGTGAGGGGCCTGGGTTCAATCCCTGGTCAGGGAACTAGATCCCAGGTACGTGTTTGTTATATTTCTGTTTTAGTTTGCTCGGTGTCGGAGTTTTTGCCTCGGGGCTGGTGGTAGCCAGTGCGAACAGGTGGTCAGGGACTGGGTCTGGTTCCACTTGGTTCCCCAGCGTCAAGCTGATCCCCGGCACAACTCAGCCCTCAGGAAGCGTTTGTTACAGGAGCTGTGCAAAGCCCGTGGGGTTCCTTGCTGTGATCAGGCTGCTGAGAGTGCTGAGGCACACCCTGGGGTGGGAAACCCCCTGGAGGTCTGCCTGATGGCCAGTGGTCACCCCCATGCCCCACCCCTGCTGCACCAGACCTGGACATGCCCTTTTCCCTCCCTCCAGACTTGTAACAGCACTCCGCGGAGACTAATCCAGCTCAAGTGCGTTTACAGGGAAACTGATGTCATAGCATGGAAATTGCACGCAAATCTGAAAGCCTGGGGAGTCGAGAGGAAGCTTGGTGCCTGTGCTTTGTGGCTGACTTCATTCAGCAGCCCTGGCTCAGTCGGCAAGGGTTTGCCTTCCCAGCACCATTTCATATAGAAGAATTTAAGACCTGCAGTGATGGGCTTCCCCGCAAGCTGTGTGTGTGTGTGTGTGTGTGTGTGTGTGTGTGTGAGTGTATCCCCACATGACAGAGGGCACCTTCTCTCACAATCATTCCAGACTGTGCTCAGTCACTAAGTCATGTCCTACTTTGTGACCCCATAAACTATAGCCCGCCAGGCTGCTCTGTCCATGGGATTCTCCAGGCAAGAATACGGCAGTGGTTTGCCATTTCCTCCTCCAGGGGATCTTCCCAACCCGAGGACTGAACCCGTGTCTCCTGGGTATCTTGCCTTGGCTTTACCATGGAGCCATCTGGGAAGCCCCATTCCAGGTTAGGCCCATGTAAGGGATTCCTGCCTGCGGAGCTGACCTTATAGCCTCTTTATACCCATCATTTCTTTCTATAATATGTTGAAATAATGAGCTAATGTCATGGGAAATGGGAATTCTTAAGCCCTTTTTAAGATACCCCTTTCCTTCGGAATCTTGTTGGGTGAAGAGCTTCACAAGATGGTGAGAAGGTGTTTTCAAAAGACTTTCAGAATGGAGAATGCAAGTCAGCCTTCTTCTTGCACTATTTGTGTGTCTGCATCCCTGAGCCAAGCTGAACCACAAAGCCAGTCCCTCATGGGGACCTTGTCTCTCTTACAACACTGTATTTGCTGTAACCAAGTAGTATAATTTATTTTCACCATGGATCTCCACCTTCATCCCCCAGTGGAATATGTTCTTTTCTTAGGCCCTGATGTTAATTTGCATTGTCTTTCAAGTTAACAGAGGAAAACTTGGCTGCAGTTTTTTAGTGCTAGAAGGCCAGCCCAGCAGCTGTTTTATGATGTTTGTCTGACAGATTTTCAGGCTCACAGTCTTTCTCTGAGGTTACGGGCTTTACTGCCTACCTGCCATCTGCCCCCTGACCCCATCAGCTATCCCAGCTGTAAACATGGCTCCGGGGACCTGGTAACAAGCCTCAGAGTGCAGTGTCCTGTCACACATATCAGCAAATGTGGGTTTTGTTTTTGTTTTGTGTGCAGTTTTGTTGTTGTTTTGACTGCAGCTCGTGGCTTACAGGATCTTAGTTCCCCAATCAGGGATCGAACCTGGGCCCCAGCAGTGAAAGCACCACGTCCTAGCCACTGAACCGCCAAGGAATTCCTGCCAATGTTTCATGAGATACATGACACCTAACCCACACTGACAAAGTAATAGTTTCGATGAGAGTTATTTAAAGTCTGCAAGTTCAGGCTGTTGATTTAGGAAAAAAAAAAAAAATTCACACCTGAACATTGAGAGTTGTGTTTTATTTGGTGGGAATTTATAGGACTTTAAGCCTGGCAGAGAGCATCTCAAGGAACCCTGGGGGAGGAGCCAGGTTGTGTAGAAGTTTTGCAACAAAGGACGAAGTCTGAACAGCAAAAGATTATTGTTGATTAAAGAAAACGAGATAACCCGAAGTATGGAATTTAGTGCTTCTCTATGTATGGGAAGATGCAAGTCTGGGCCCCCTGAGATCATTCCTTTGATAGGCACCTCAGCTGTCTGGGGCCAGTGTCCTGAGTTTTCACATTCTGAGTTTCCTCGGGGCTCACCATAGGGAGTGGCTGCAGTCTGATGGCTGCTTGATGGCAGGTATTCTTTCCTGGCTGAGTTCCCCCTGGGTGCACCAACTTGCTCTCCTTGGTGGCTGCAATCACTGGTGACTGTGCCATCCTTGTTTACTGATATGGCAAGAAATATTCCTGTTCTTACGGCAATGTTACTGTAATAGCTGCTGGGCTCCTTTGATGTTGTTTAGTTCACTAGCTCTCCTCCGACTCTTTGTGACCCCACGGACTGTAGCCCACCAGGTTTCTCTGTCCATGGGATTTTTCAGGCAAAAATGCTGGGGTGGGTTGCCGTTTCCTTCTCCAGGGGATCTTTTTGACTCAGGGAGTGAACCTATGTCTCCTGCATTGGCAGGCAGATTCTTTACCACTGGCATTACCACTGGAAGCCCTTACCAACGAATGTGATGGTGAAAGTTCAAATCCATTTGCCGTCTAGAAAGAAACTGTTCACCAAAGTTCTGGTACTACTTCATGTATTCAACAAGGATATATCAGCCTCGCTGTGTTTTTGGGGCCAGGGACCTGGCAGTGACCATCCTGGAATTAACTTTCTTGTCATGGTGCTTAATCATAAATGAGATTATTGAAACAATGCCCAACACATTTTACCTAACAAATTATGCCCACCATAGTGGTCATGTGTGGTTGCCTTTTCGAAATATATCTCAAAGAGCCGACTCACTGGAAAGGACCCTGATGCTGGGAAAGACTGAAGGCAAAAGGAGAAGAGGGTGGCAGAGGAAGACATCTGTTAAATAGCATCACTGACTCAACAGACAAGAATTTCAGCAGACTCTGGAAGATAGTGAAGGACAGGGACGCCTGGTATGCTGCAGTCCACGAGGTCGCAAAGATTCGAACACGACTTAGTGGCTGAACAACGACAAACATCCTTAGAGGACCAGAATTCTGAATTTCTTTCATAAGGTCACATAAACTTTTCCCTGCGCCTATTGATGGTATTATTATGGAGAAAGGACTTTTATAGAAATAAAAAATTTTCGATTAACTGAAGTTTACTGTCTTTCTTCTGACCTTTAAAAAATTGCACTATGAATGGCGAAATGTTTTCTTACGATTGGAAATGAGCAATGTCCCCTTTCTTCTGTATTATCAGGGGAATTACTGCGTTACTGTGCCACATGGCTGTGGGCTTTGCAACTGCCTTTTGGTGCCTCAGTCCCTCCCCTAGCTGTTCGTGAGCTCCCGTTTCTCTTGCCCACTGCCCCCACCCCCCTCTTCACAGATGGTTCTCTCTCTCTCTCTTTTTAGTTGTTTACAGTTGTTGTGATAAAACTGTATTTCCTTATGAGACTTATTAATGTAAATACTGTGCTTGCTTGCTTGTTTTTCATTGTGAATTAAAATCATGTAAGTTCCTCATGAATATGGCTTTGTTTTAGAGGATTCTAATTGTACCAAAGGGTTTCCCTGGTGGTTGAGTGGTAAAGAATCTGCCTGCCAGTGCGGGAGACATGGGTTCAATCTCTGAATCAGGAAGATCCCCTGGAGAAGGAAATGGCAACCTACTCCAGTATTCTTGCCTGGGAGATCTCCATGGACAGAGGAGCCTGGCAAGCATGGCGTCATCCATGGGGTGGCAGAGAGTCCAACTTGACTTAGCAACTGAACAATCAGTGACTAAACAACCGCAACAATTATACTGAAACAGTGAAAAGTGAAATGAGTTCTCTGAAATGTTCCATCTTTACCGACCTTGTATTCATCAGGGGTCTCCAGAGAGCTAGAACCAGAAGAGAGTGTGTGTATCTATGGATATATAGAGATACACATAGTTAGATGCGTGTGTTCAGTCACTCAGTCACGTCTGACTCTTTGTGACCCTATGGACAGACTGTAACCCGCCAGGCTCCTCTGTAGCTATATACACACATGTTGATTTAGAGAGATATAGCCATATAGTTGGTGAGATTTATCCATAGCTGTCCATTTATGTCTATTTCTATATATGAGGGAGGGATAGAAAGATTTATTTCAAGGAATTGGTTCACACAATTATGGAAGTGTGGGTGAGCCAAAATCTGCAGGGTGGAGACCCAGTGGAGAATTGTAGTTTAGGTCCAAAGGCGGTCTGCTAGCAGAATTCCTTCTTGCTTGGAGGAGATCAGTCTTTTTCTATTCAGGCCTTCAGCTGATTGGATGAGGCCCACCCACATCATGAAGGTTCAGTTCAGTTCAGTGGCTCAGTCCTGTCCTACTCTTTGCGACCCTATGGACTGAAGCACGCCAGGCCTCCCTGTCCGTCACCAACTCCTGGAGTTTACCCAGACTCATGTCCATCACGTTGGTGATGCCATCCAACCATCTCATCCTCTGTTGTCCCCTTCTCCTGCCCTCAATCTTTACCAGCATCAAGGTCTTTTCCAAGGAGTCAGTTCTTTGCATCAGGTGGCCAAAGTATTGGAGTTTCAGCTTCAGCATCAGTCCTTCCAATGAATATTCAGGACTGCTTTCCTTTAGGGTGGATTGGTGGATCTCCTTGCTGTCCAAGGGACTCTCAAGTGTCTTCACCATTTAGCATCTACTGATTTAAATGTTAATCTCATCCAAAAAATGCTTTCACAGAAATATTTAAAATAATGTTTGATGAAATATCTGAGTACACATAAAATTAACTCTCTTCCATTCCCATTTTATCTTGGTGTAATCCTTCTAAGTGTTTTGTGTCCATTTTCGTGTGTGTGTGTGTGTGTGTGTGTGTGTGGAGAGGTTTAACACATTTAGAGGATGATCTTTTTTCTCTCCCTCCCTCTTAGTCTGTTAATATAATAAATGATGTCGTTAGAAAATGTTAGACACTCAGTCGTGTCAAATTTGCAACACCATGGACTGCAGCCCCCCAAGCTCCTCTGTCCATGAGACTCTCCAGGCCAGCATACTGGAGTGAGTTGCTATGCCCTCCTCCAGGGGATCTTCCCAACACAGGGATTGAACCCAGGTCTCCTGCATTGCAGATGGGTTCTTTATCATCTGAGCCACCCAAGGAAGCTAGTGTTATACATCCTTTTTTTTTTTTTTCTTTTAAAGTTTATTTTGATGTGGACCATTAAAAAAAAAATCTTTATTGAATTTGTTAAAATTTTGCTTCTGTTTTATGTTTTTATTTTTGCCTGTGAGGCATGAGGGATCTTAGCTCTCTGACGAGGGACTGAACCTGCAGTCTGTCCACTGGAAGGTGAAGTCTTAATAGACTGCCAGGGAAGTACCTTGGAGAAGGCAATGGCACCCCACTCCAGTACTCTTGCCTGGAAAATCCCATGGACGGAGGAACCTGGTGGGCTGCAGTCAATGGGGTCGATAAGGGTCGGACACGACTGAGTGACTTCACTTTCACTTTTCACTTTCATACATTGGAGAAGGAAATGGCAACCCACTCCAGTGTTCTTGCCTGGAGAATCCCAGGGACGAGGGAGCCTGGTGGGCTGCCGTCTATGGGGTCACATAGAGTCGGACACGACTGAAGTGACTTAGCATCAGCAGCAGCAGGGAAGTACCTGTATCATCCCTTCTTCCTGCAAGGAATGGGGTTTTGGTTTGTTTATCTCTGTTTTTTGATGTACAAATGCTTACAGTTTTTAAGCAAAAACAGTTTGACATTTTGGTTGTTGTTGCTCAGTCTTTCTCACTGTATGTAGGCTTTGAAAATTACTTTGAGGACCTAGAGTTTCTAGCTGATCTCCATATGGGGGCTTCCACTTGTAGGTAGCTTACTTTATTTTACTCTAATAACAATATTTTATTCTCATAAATGCTTTGCTTGTAATTAAAAAAATAAACTGTCTGTGGCTTCAGAGAACCATGTGCCAAGTGGGCTTCTGTGGATTCAGCAGGGGAACAGTACTTCCCTTTGCAACAAGTCTTTTTCTGAATGGTCTTGGGAGGCCATGGTCTGGGGTCGCCACTGTACCTTTCCTTCCAGCTTCCTGTAAGGGGTACCAAGATGCTCCAGATGAAACAGAGTTTGTGTGTGTGTGTTAGTTGCTTAGTTGTGTCCGACTGTTTGGGACCCCATGGACTGTAGCTCACCAGGCTCCTCTGTCCATGGAATTCTCCAGGCAAGAATGTTGGAGTAGGTAGCGATTCCCTTCTCCAGGGGATCTTCCCAACACAGGGATTGAACCTGGGTCTCCTGCATTGCAGGCAGATTCTTTACCATCTGAGCCACCAGGGAAGCCCCCTAAAGAGCTGAAGTTATAGCTAAACGCTAGTTTTAAAAATGCAAATGTCAGATATTTGGGACAGATTCCCAGAAAATAGGAGAAAAAGGTAATGATTTTTTCTTGTTGTTGCTGTGGGTTTATTTTAAAATAATTTTATTTAGTTTTGACTGTGTGGAGTCTTCCTTGCTGTGCAGGCTTTTTCCTAGTTGTGGTGAGCGGGGGCTTCTCTCCTGTTGTGGTCCGCAGCCTTCTCACTGCAGTGACTTCTCTTGTTGTGAAGCACGGCTCTAGTGTCCACAGGCTTCAGCAGTTGCCCACCTGGGCTCTGGAGCACGGGCATGATAGTTGCTCCTCGGTGAGTGGGATCTTCCCGGACCAGGGATCGAATCCGTGTCTCCTGCATTGGCAGGCAGATTCTTTACTTCTGAGCCACCAGGGAAGCCCCAGCTAATGATTTTTAATAGTTGTGGAAGTTTCTGTCGAGACTAGAGCTACTACTTCTGTGTTCAGCACCATTTTATCCTGAGCCCTTATATTTCGTTATCTGTGTTTTTTTCTGATAATCTTCACTTCTGACCTAAGGTTATGCTAAGAGTTCCAAGGCCATTCTCAGGAGGGGCCTATGTACTTTTGGGGAAGGCTTACCTTAGGGGCTGGAAGTGTTGTGATTCTAGAAAAGACCCTTCTTGTTGGGGTAGAGGAGTGGAGGTGATGATTTGAAAGAATCGAGAACTTCAGGAACCCTGGGGAGCATTTCTCTATTCATTACTTGCCAAAGGGAATTCTTCCTTTTAATCTGGAATTCTTTTTTTTTTTTTTTTTTCTTTTGGCCACACCACCACATGGCTTCCGGGTTCTTAGTTCCCAGACTAGGGATTGAACCTGAGCCCTCTGCAGTGAAAGTGTGGCTTCTTAACCACTGGACCGCCAGAGAACTCCCCGAATCTTACCTAAGCGTTGGATGGCAGGATTAGCAAAGGCAGATGTCCTTTAAGATGTTTCTGTAGGACAGGTTTGCAATATATATATATTAAAAAAAAACTTTCAAAATAACTCTTTCCTTTAATCCAGAAATACTACTTCTAAGAATGTCTCTTGAGGAAAATAAGAAATGATACTCACACAGCCTCAACTCTAGGAATTTTCATGGCAGGTTTGACTCATAATGGAGAAAAATGGAAAACAATCTCGAGTCCAAGAGTAGAAATCCATTAAATTACTAAGATTATGCCATATGTATAATGCCCCACGGCCGCTGGAAACGTTGACACACAAGTACTTTTGTCACCATGTATTTCTGACAAACATACAGCAAATAGTCTTGTGTTTTGGTTTACATTTTTTTTTTTAAAGTATGTGTGTGATTGTGTGTCTGGACTGAAAACTTTTTTTCTAATCTATATTTTTGGATTCTTTTTCCTGTGGTAAATCTGAACTTCTTATGGAATTATATAAAAAGGAAGTGGCTATATTTTGTACAACATGCCTCATTTGTAAGTCAGGAGGAAATTGTAGAATATTTGAGAAATACTATCATTCAAAGAAGTTCAAGGGGAATCTCACGTCTTCTGGGCCATTGCAGTGAGTCGACAGGTTAGCTGGTGGGACAGAGGTGTTGGTAGCAGTGAACTCTGGTTATCAGAGACACAGAAAGCTTGTAAGTTAGAGCCTGGCTCGGCTGACTCCATGCTCTTTTCTCCTTTAAATTAAATTATTGTGAAACATTTCATCCTATAGATAGAATGACCTGTTTCAAAGAATGCATAAGCAAGAAGAAATGAAATAGCCTTTACTGTAGTCACAGAATTATACAGCTCATTTGGCTGCAGTATGAATGTCAGCATTAAAGAATCAATAGTATTCTTTAAAACTTCAAAAATTGTAATGCTTGACATTTAGTATAGTATATTGGGAGAGCAACTTGGAGCCTTATTGAAATAAGCAGGGGTGTTGCTCACGTCCTCTCCCCATTCCATGAAAAATTACATTCTTATTAAAAATCTGGTACAAATAGCAATTACTGAAGCCCGAGGGCCCTAGAGCCCATGCTCCACAACAAGGGAAGCCACTGCAGTGAACAGCCTACGCACTGCCAATGGAGCGGAGTCTCCGCCCACCGCCATTAGAGAGGAGTCCCCGCCCACCGCCATTAGAGAGGAGTCCCCGCCCATCGTCACTGGAGAGGAGTCCCTCCCACGTCCATTAGAGAGGAGTCCCCGCCCATCTCCACTGGAGAGGAGTCCCCGCCCACCGCCACTAGAGAGGAGTCCCCGCCCATCGCCACTGGAGAGGAGTTTCCGCCCACCGCCATTAGAGAGGAGTCCCTGCCCACTGCCACTAGAGAGGAGTCCCCGCCCACTGCCACTAGAGAGGAGTCCCCGCCCATCACCACTGGAGAGGAGTCCCCGCCCACCACTATTAGAGAGGAGTCCCCGCCCACCGCCAAGAGAGGAGTCCCCGCCCACCGCCATTAGAGAGGAGTCCCCGCCCACCGCCACTAGAGAGGAGTCCCCGCCCACCACTGCTAGAGAAAGCCTGTGTGCATCAGCAAAGACCCAGTGTAGCAAAAAAAAAAATAATAATAATAATCTGGTAAAAAGAGCTGAGCCACCGTGGGGTTGCCCTACACTTCAGCTTTGCATCCCCAAGCGCTGGTGGGGACAACTGGTAAGGCTCAGTTACCTGCTCATTCACTCCTGATTTCTAACTCTGGGATTTAGTTGTCACTGAATCCATTGTTGCAAAGTGTCTTGATCACCTTTGGCCGCTGTAAGGAAACATCATAAAATAGGTCTCTGTGACCCCATGGACCATACCATCCGTGAAATTCTCCAGGCCAGAATATTGGAATGAGTAGCCTTTCCCTTCTCCAGGGGATCTTCTCAACCCAGGGATCGAACCCAGGTCTCCTGCATTTCAGGCGGATTGCTTACCAGCTGAGCCACAAGGGAAGCCCAACAACAGGAAGCTTCACAACAGGAATTTATTCCTCAGGGTTCTGGAGGCTAGAAATCTGTGGTCAGGGGGCCGGCACGTGGGCCTTTTGTCCTGATCCCGGTGCACAGTGACCACCTGCATCTTCATCTGTCCAGCATCTGCAGGAGTCCCTGTGGGGTTGTTTCTTCTCATGCCAAGCATGTGGGTTTTCTCTGACACCAAATCCAGGTTGTTTTTCTACACTTAATTCTCCAGTTCTCCAACCCCAGCAGGGTGTCCAACAGTTCAATTCTGACATTATCTGGAGTCAGTGGGGACCCCGTGGGTTCAGGGCTCAGTCCCACAAGGCCGCCCCCACCTCCGATGCGAGTCGCCGGAATCAGGGGCCTCCTCCTGACTGACTGGCTATAAATTTAGGGGTTCCCACAGCCTTTCCTTGGGTTCAGTAATTTGTGAGAACGACTCACAGAACTTGAGAAAGTGCGTTAAGTCCCACTGCGTGTGTGCTCAGTTGCTCAGTTGTGTCTGACTCTGTGCGACCCCATGGGCTGCAGCCCACCAGGCTCTTCTGTCCATGGGATTTCCCAGGCAAGAATACTGGAGTGGGTTGCCATGTCCTCCTCCAGGGGATCTTCCTGACCCAGGGATCAAATATGATTCTCTTGCATCGGCAAGTGGATTCGTTACCACTGAGCCACCAGGGAAGCCCCTTAAGTCCTGTTACTGCTTTATTATAAAGGCTGCAACTCAGGAACAGAAGCACAGATGGAAGAAAAGCGCCAGGTGTGGGCGGAGGGCTGTGGGACTTCCCTACCCTCTCCAGGAGCTCCACCTCCCAGCACCACGGTGTGTTCACCAATGCAGAAGCTCTCTGCACTCTGTTGTTTCAAATGTTATGGGGGGTTCATTAACTGGCATGGTCTGTACAGCTGTTGAATCATTGGTGATTGGTCTCAGTTTTCAATCCTTCTCTACTCCACCCCAGAGAGAGGAGTGGGTGTGTGAGGGGGGAGCAGTGGAACTAACAGATCAACCCTTCTAAGCTTTCTAGAAACCAGCTCCAACCTGAAGCCACCTGGCACCCGCCCCCACTGTGAGTCATCTCATCAGCACACAAAAACTGCATTCCAAGGGCCTTAGGAGCTGTGTGTGTGGCTGAGGGGAATGAGAACGCCACACCCCTGACCCTCCACTCCAGTCAGTCAGTTCAGTCCCTCAGTCGTGTCTGACTCTTCATGACCCCATGGACTGCAGCATGCCAGGCCTCCCTGTCCATCACCAACTCCTGGAGCTTGCTCAAACTCATGTCCATTGAATCGGTGAGGCCATCCAACCATCTCATCCTCTGTCGTCCCCTTCTCCTGCTGCCTTGAATCTTTCCCAGCATCGGGGTCTTTTCCGATGAGTCAGTTCTTTGCATCCGGCGACCAAAGTATTGGAGCTTCAGCTTCAGCATCAGTCCTTCCAACGAATATTCAGGACTGATTTCCTTTAGGATGGACTGGTTGGATCTCCTTGCAGGCCAAGGGATTCTTGAGAGTCTTCTCAAACACCACAGTTCAAAAGCATCAATTCTTTGGCGTTCAGCTTTCTTTACAGTCCAACTCTCACATCTATACATGGCTACTGGAAAAACCATAGCTTTGACTCAACGGACCTTTGTTGGCAAAGAAATGTCTCTGCTTTTTAACATACTGTCTAGGTTGGTCAAAGCTTTTCTTCCAAGGAGCAAACGTCTTTTAATTTCATGGCTGTAGTCACCATCTGCAGTGATTTTGGAGCCCAGAAAAATAGTCTCTCACTGTTTGCATTGTTTCCCCATCTATTTGCCATTAATTGATGGGACTGGACGCCATGATCTTAGTTTTCTGAGTATTGAGTTTTAAGCCAACTTTTTCACTCTCCTCTTTCACTTTTATCAAGAAGCTCTTTAGTTCTTCATTTTCTGTAATAAAGGTTGGTGTCATCATACCTCAACCATCATATCTGAGGTTATTGATATTTCTCCCGGCAATCTTGATTCCAGCTTGTGCTTCATCCAGCCTGGCATTTCGCATGATATACTCTGCATATAAGTTAAATAAGCAGGGTGACCATATACAGGCTTGATGTATTCCTTTCCTGACTGGGAACCAGTCTGTTGTTCTATGTCCAGTTCTCACTGTTGCTTCTTGACCTGCATACAGGTTTCTCAGGAGGCAGGTCAGGGGGTTGGTACTCCCATCTCTTTAAGAATGTTTCACAGTTTGTTGTGATCCACACAGTCAAAGGCTTTGGCATAGTCAATAAAACAGAAAACTGTTACTACTTGGATAGAAAACTCTGTTGATTTCTACCCAACAGCCAGAATTTAATGCAGGTAATTGACAGTGGCTTCCCTGGTGGCTCAGAGGTTAAAGCGTCTGCCTGGAATGCGGGAGACCTGGGTTTGATCTCTGGGTTGGGAAGATCCTCTGGAGAAGGAAATGGCAACCCACTCCAGTACTCTTGCCTGGAGAATCCCATGGAGGGGGGAGCCTGGTGGGCTACAGTCCATGGGGTCGCAAAGAGCGACACTACTGAGCGACTTCACTTTCACTTTCAATTGACAGTAGACTGCCCCAATCACTCCCCATCTCACTCAGAGCAAACTCTAGTTTTGCCCTGGCCACTGAGACCACCTGTGGTCAGCAACCTGCAGGCTGGTCCCTGGGTGGCCAGACTTGGCCCTCTGTCTGCACCTTCCCCCTCCATGTCCCCTTGGCATCTTCTTCCACCTCCTCTGTCCATATCCATTGTCCCGTCTCAGTGAACCCTCCCCTGCTCCGGGTGCTGAGCCACGTGGACCCTGGCCTCACAACCTCCCTGACCCGAGGAGTCTACTTTATAACACATTCAGGTCTCAGGTCTGTAGCGGATGCCTTTTCCTCCGGTTAGAAGGGAATGCAAATTATCGATACCTGGCAACTCTGCAAGGAAGTAAGAGACTTCCGTTTGGCAGGCTGCCCCGGCTTCTGGAGCTGGATGAGAAATAAATCTGTGTCGAGGTGGGATCATGGTAAAGGCAGGAAATAGTTAAATGCAAGACACTTTATAAATAAATAAATATGTAAGCATAATGAGAGCCAGTGTTCTCATTGTTGACAAAAGGGAATTGCATTCACGGCAAGGAAGAAAAACTAGAAAGAACCTAGTGAGGTTGGATTAAAGTTAGTTGTTGATATGAATTCGTAGTTTTCAAGATGTATAACTGAAGATGGACATAAATGTAGATGTAAAAACAAACAACAACAAAGAATGGGATGCAAGTGCCCTGAGGGCAGGGCGTACCCAAAAGTGTCTGGGCACGGCACTCCGCACACTCATGAGAACGGACCATGGCCGGCTGCTCCAGCTGGATGCTGAGAACTGGAACTGGGTCCTTGACCTCTCACCCCTGCTCGTCCCGCCCACCGGAATGCTGGCAGGGTCTGTGGCGATGGTGCTCACTCTGCCCTTCTGACCCACTTCCCTCTTCATTTCTAGACCGGCCTTATTGTCGCCTGCTACCATGGCTTTGTGGATACTGTGGTGGTCTTAGCAGAGTGCCCCCATGTTGATGTCAACTGGCAGGACAGCGAGGGGAACACGGCCCTCATCACGGCTGCCCAGGCAGGTAAGACCCAGCTTCCCTTTCCCTCCCGAGCCCACGAGGTTGGACCAAGGGCCCCAGGTCGTGAGGGCCTGCACTTGACCTCGGCTCCTGAGATTGGTGTCACAAGTGTGCCACTGATCAGAGGTCATGCTTTACTGCTGAGAAGGACAGGAAAGGGTTGAGGGTGGGTGCATTCTGTTTGTGCATTTGGGACAGTGTGTTGCTGAGTCCACGCCCGTACTGCTGTCTGCAGGACAGGACAGTCAGTCCAGAGACAAGGAGTTGGGGCAAGGAATAGTGACTTTATTCAAAAAGCCAGAGGACCGAGGAGATGGTGTACTAGGGCCCCTAAAGAACCATCTTACCCGAGTTAGAATTCAGGCTTCATTTTTACTAAAAGGGAGGAGGGGGTGTGTGGCTGGTCGCTGACCAACTTCTCGGTGCTAGAATCCTTTGTTCTTGCGGCTCTCTGGGCAGGTCTGGTCACAAGGTTCCTGTAAATCTCCACCAGGACAATTGTTATTTTCTGCTCTGCCACCCTTAATCTCTATATGAACGGAAATGTGTTATACTCTTAAAGGTCAGAGCCTTGAGAATGGGCTGTCCTGTACAGTTCAGGCTCGAGGCGGCATTGTCTTACAGGAGGTGGAGATCCTGCATGACTAAGCACAGGCCTTGGGGCACAAGGGCCACGGGGAAAGGAACAGATCCAGTATGGAGTCAGGTCTGTTCTCAGTTACAAGCGCAGTTCACCCGCTGGTGCGGGACTCAGTGTGGGGCGGGATTAGCTCTGCAGCTGCCGGAAGCCTTTAACTGTGAAACCGTACTGGACGCCCAGCTTGCACATCAGCTCTCCTAGAGCCTAACACCCTGCCAGTGCTCGGAGACCCAGGGTCCGAAAGATGCTGGTGAACTCATGAGTGGGAGAGACCCTAGTGACAGTTACTGTATAAAATATGGACACATTTAGGAGGTAACTTTGCACTTTGCCCGGAGATGTAGAGAAAAACCAGGGGCTTCTTGCTGAGAGGGTGTCAGTGTGACAAGGCGGGGCTGTTGGTGAGAGCACCTTGTAAAGGGTAAGCATCCTTCCTGCCCAGGATTTTCGTCTCCAGAGGTGATCCTTACACCAGTATTGCCAAGCGCACCGTGCACAACTCTCCGATTTTGGAATTGGACTCGGATATGCCTGGTGGCTCAGATGGTAAAGAATCTGGCTGCATTGCAGGAGATCTGGGTTCGATCCCTGGGTGGGGAAGATCCCCTGGAGGAGGGCATGGCAACCCACTCCAGCGTTCTTGCCTGGAGAAATCCCCATCGACAGAGGAGCCTGGTAGGCTACAATCCATGGGAGTCACAAAGTGTCTGACAGGACTGAGCAACTTAACTCTAACTTTGTGACACGAACACGAAACTATGCTTGTTCCTTCAGATACGCTTTATTTGTAACTATAGCATTAACTGGGTTTGTAATTGACCGCTTTCAAAATTCTCGGCTTTCAAAATTCTATCTATTGCATCACTTGGGTTCTCAGCTTCCAGCAGAGAAATTGCTTCAGGCTGAGTTAAGAAGAAAGGGACTTTGTCTATGAAAGGAATGTGGGCCACGATTTAGTGTTGCTGAGAGCTGCTGAGAACTGGAGTCAGGGCCAGGAAGCTGTAGAAAATGCCTGGGCCAGACTGCATGTTGATTCTGGAAAGGGAACTTCTGTGGGGGCCACCCGAGGGGGACCTCGCTATCCTACCCTGCATCACCGACTCCCATGTCTAAGCCTGCCTAAGTGGCTGACCTTGGAGCTTGGGGGAAGCAGAGACTCAGCGTCCTGCCGTTTCATCCTTTTAATGGGAAGTCGTCTGTGCACACCTGCTTTTCAATCAAGACGCCTAAGGTGGAAAACCCCCAGAATCAGCCAGGTGTTTCGACTGTGCTCACTCACACCTGTCCGCCTTGTTGCAAGACAGGGCGTGAAGCCTTCCCTCATAAGGAGGCACTCCAGACTCTGAAAGCCCAGGTGCCAAAGAGTAAAAGGATTTTGTGAGAAGCGTTCAGTGACCGAGGCCTTATCACTCATTAACCTCCCATTGACCAAGGACCAAGGCAGGGACCAGGGGTAGTGAAGTGAAGGGCGTTTCTGCCCTTGAGTAATTGTCCCGCTAAATAGCCATCTGATGGGGCTCTGATGGAAGGTGTGTCTGGAGATTTGGGGTGAGAACACCCCGTCTAGCCTGGTGCTTTGGGACTGGAGTCATGGAGGAGGGGGCCTGTGCTGGGCATTGCAGAGATCAGAGGCAGGCAGTGCCTGTTCAGACACCATGAAGCCCGGGGACGCAGAGGGAGCTGGCTCATCTTAGGAAGGGCCCAGGACTGCACGCCTCTAGGATGGGGAAGAAGTGGTCCCACGAGGAAGCAGGACCAGGTGATCAAGGGTCTAGATCCAAGGTGAGGCAATGCTCTTGAGTGGCATGAGGCTGGGTGGGTGGTGACAGGGGCGAGATGACCCTGGTGGACACGGAGTCCTTGTCACAGAGCAGAGAAGAAACACAGTCTGTGTGGCAGAAAGCTCAGGTCCCAGTGGTTGAGATGGTGGGCTACGGGGGGAGAGGTGGGTCTGGGCTGGCTTTCAGCCCTTCTGGATGGGGGGTGATGCCAACTCAAAGAGGTGTGCATGAAAGGGTAGGTCATGAGGGGACATACGAAAGGAGAAACATCATCTCCACTTGGGTCCCAGGCCTTTGAAATGCTGAGCCATCTAGGTAAGTGGTCTCTGCAGCTGGTGGAGAGTGTGGAGTGCCAGACTCCAGTTCCCACTGGGATTGCCACAGGTTGTCAGGCGTCTCTGGGCAGCGGGGCCATGGCATGGACTGGAGCCCGAGTTTCATCCTAGAGTATGAGAAGCAACAGGAAGAAGAGCTTCCTTCTTTGCAAGAGCTCTTTGTGTGTGTAGGGGTATTAGTGGTGCCTATGCTATCAATACCCATGAGGCACTTTCTGAATTCTTGCCTATTTGAAAATATTTTTATTTTGTAGTCACATAGAAAATAACAACTTATCGTTTTCCTGTTAAAAATAAAAAAGAACCGTGTTGCAGAGGAGCAATCTGAGTCCAGCCTGATTTTTGTCTTTGTGACACCCTGATGTGTCTTAGACTGTGATGATGCCTGCCCCCAATCCTTGACAAGGCACAGAACCCAACCAACCACCGCCAACAAAAAAACCCCAAAACGGTCATACTGTGTATTTCCATTCCTTCTCTCTTTGTTTGACTCATGTAAGGCATATTTTTATTTTCGGAAACACTTCCCTGTTACTTCTTTGAACATTGCATCAGCCTTGTTTTGTTTTTTCTTCCCAGGATTCCCTCTTAGGTGTAACTTAGATCCTCCTCTCAAAACTCTCTGTCATTGTTTTTTCTTTTCTCTTCTTTACTCTTAAGATCTTTGGAAATGCTTCACATGACTTCATTAGTTTGTTTTAACACTATTCACTGGGTGGTTGTTGTTCAGTTGCTCAGCTGTGTCCAGGTTCTTTGCAATCCCATGGACTGCAGCACACCAGGCTTCCCTGCCCTTCACTATCTCCCAGAGTTTGCTCAAACTCATGTAGGTTTTTCTTCATGAGCATACTAATGTCTTAGTCCATTTGGGCTGCTATTAACAAAAATACCACACATTAGGGACTTAAACAGGAGAAATTTAATTCTCACAGTTTTGGAGGCTGGAAGTCCAGGGTCAAGGTGCTGGGTCACTTGGTTCCTGGGGAGGCCTCTCCTCCTGGCTTGCACGTGGCATCTTCCTGCTGTGTCCTCGCACGGCAGAGAGAGGAGATCCAGGGGTCTGGTGTCTCCTCGTGTAAGGACCCCAGTCCCGTTGGATCAGGGCCCCACCCACATGACCTCATTTAACCTTAAGTTACCTGCACAAAACCTCCGTCTCCAAGTGCAGACACAGTGGGGACTGGGGTTTCAACATAGGAATTTGGAGGAATATGATGTTTGATTACGCAGGGCTTGTGCTTCTCTGACTGGTTTAAGTCAAAGATGACGTGGCTAGTGGGAAGCTGCTGTACAGCACAGAGAGCTCAGCTCGGTGCTCTGTGATGACCTAGAGGGGTGGCATGGGGCCTTGTGAGAAGGAGGCTTAAGAGGGAGGGGATATATGTATACATAGAGTTGATTCAGTTTGTTGTACAGCAGAAACTAACACTACATTGTAAAGCCATTATCCTCCAATAAAAAAACAATAAATTAAACTGATGATGGTGTAGGTCCTTTCAAGGTTAGAGAGAGGCCCAGCAAAAAGAGAAAAAAAGGGCTCCGTGTGTTTTCCAGGCTCTGCGTCTGAGCCTGGGGTCCAGAGAGAGAAACCCAGGCAGGCTGGGGTCGGTCACCGCAGCTGCTCCCCGCCCTGGGCTGCAGGCGTGGCGTGGGGCAGCAGCCTGTGCCATCATGGTTGAATGTCCCCTGCCCCCTGCCTGGTGTTGTCTCTGCAGCCAGCAGGAGCTGGGCGTGGGGGCACCATGGGCTTGGCTCGTGTGCCTGGGGGTTGGAAACGGCATCAGTGGGTCTCCATGCATTTCTGTAGCCCCTCTTTCTCTGGGGACACTGGTGGAGCCCCCTGAGGTCTCATACCTGTACATTACAGGTCAAATACCCGTAATGCCCTGTCCTTGCCTGCAACCTGCTTCTGTCTCCACTGCATTTGACAGAAATTCCTTCCAGGAATTCTGGCCAGTGGATGGTGTCTTTCTGTGGTTTTTAGCACAGATAAGTCTTCTGCCCGTTGCTTTTGTGGGAAGTGGGGACAGGGGGCAGACTCTTGTGTTAATGGACTTCCTGCTCTGCCCTCAAGAGAGCTAGTGGTCCCTGGTGGAGCCTCCCCTCCAAAAAGGTTGGACTGCAGAGCAGCTGGTGGGATGCAGACGGCTGGGGTGTGTTGAAGTGTGTGGGTACCAGCGGTGGGGGTCTGGTGGGGGGTTGGGACTGCGACCCAGACTGGGTCGTGGCAGAGGAGGCTGGCAACGTGGCGGCTCTCCTGGGTGCTTTCTCCACGCAGCCCTGCTGATGTTCTGATAAGCTGATTGTAAAATATAGTAGATCATGTTTGGAAAATAAAACACAAGCAATTAAATTAAGGGTGAAAATCGCTTAGCTCCTCACTCACAATTCTTGCCGTTTTTACTTTCTGGAGGGAACCATTGTTAGTGATTGGACGTGTCGATGGATCCTGTTTATCTTCTTTTAGGAACAAAATGTAATGCATTTCCTCTTGTTCCTGGCTTCCACAGCCCTTGACCTACTTAACTGATTTGTCCATGCTCTATAGGGACTGCCCTCCCCCTTGCACGGTGCCCGCTCCCTCCACTGGGGCCCTGACCCCTGGGACACCCACCCAGGCCTGCAGGGAGCCTCCTGGCTCTGCCCACCAAGGTTTGGCACTGAATTATTTGGGAGCGGGGAAGGGTGGAGTGTGGTTTCTGTTCTATTCAGTTCAGTTCAATCGCTCAGTCGTATCCGACTGTTTGCGACCCTATGGACTGCAGCACGCCAGGCCTCCCTGTCCATCACCAACTCCTGGAGCTTGCTCAGTCTCACGTCCATCGAGTTAGTGATGCCACCCAACCGTCTCATCCTCTACCGTGCTATACTTTAAAGAAAACAGTGTTTCCTTCTTTATCTTAATTGCCTCCGTGGGAGGACGCGATTTTTCCCTAATATTTTGATACAACTGGGGATGATGACTTGCTGCTCTCCTCCCTGAGAATATCATGACCTCGGAGCACAGAGCTTGGTTGTCAGCCTTGAGCTTGTTACTGAACCAAACTTGGGTCCGCTTGCCAGCACACAGTAAAGCCAACCTGCGGACCCTGGGTTGTGGTGAAGGAAAGGGCAGCGTTTATTGCCGGTGCCAAGTAAGGAATCCAGGCAGCTAGTGCTCCACAGGCTGCAACTCCCCGAAGGCTTTCAGGGAGGGGTTTTTAAAGACAGGATGAGGAAGAGGGGTTTCGGGTGTCTGATCCGCTCGTGGACGTTCTCCTGACTGGCTGGTGGTGAGATAACTGGAAGTCACCCTCGTCAGCCTCTGGTTCCAAGCGGTCTGGGGTCTCGTGCTTATGGGCAGCATACAGTTAATTTCTTCCACCTGGCGGGGGTTTCAGTATCTGCAAAACAGCTCAGAGGACGTGGCTCAGATTATTAACTGTGGCCCTTGAGAAGGAACTGAAGGTCCTTGACTTTGTTTAATGGCTAAACTATTACTCATTTGTTTTGCTTGACTGTTCTCTTTTATTTCTGCATTTCTCACTACTCTGATTAAATTTATTCTTTGGAACTTGGGAAGGCCTAGGAGGCTAACGTTTTTTTTTTTTTTTTTGTACAAACAAGAGGCTGGCAGAGGATGTGGTGGAGGTGGGGGTGTCTGTCCTGGGAAGGCCCTGGAGGATCCTGCTCAGTTACAAGCTGAATCATTGTAACCCATGGGTAGATAATCTGTGTTTTAACCCAGATGGCTGGACCCAGTCCCCAGAGTTTTGGATTGTGTAGGTCTGGGACTTCCCAGGTGGCTCAATGGTAAAGAATCCACCTGCCAATGCAGGAGACTCGGGTTCAATCTCTGGGTTGGGAAATCCCCTGAAGCAGAAGCTGGCAACCCACTCCAGGATTCTTGCCTGGAAAATCCCATGGACAGAGGAGTCTGACGAGCTGTAGTCTGTGGGGTCAGAAAGAGTTGGAAATGACTTAGCAAATAGCAACAGCGAGGCCTGGGGGTGAGACGCGCACTGTGCGTTTCAGTGACTTCCCAGGCGAGGCTGGTGCTTCAGGTCTGGGGACCTCACTTTGAGAACTGGAGTGTTACAGGTTCCCATACAGAATGGTGGCCCAGGTGCCTGTCAGCGGGTCTCTGAGCTGGGGCTGGAGTGGTCCACGGAGCCGGGAGAGATGTTATCACAGGGACACAGCCATCACTAGATCACAGCGAGGATAAAGGCCAGCAGTTGAGCTTCTGTTCATGACTTTCACGTACTGATCTTTTAACCGAAGAGGCTGTTTGGGATTTTAGCGGATAGAATCAAATGATGCCCCCATTTAAATCCAATTCCATAACAGTTTTATTTATCTGATGGTTTCTTACTACCAAAAACATATAGTAATAAGTGCTTACAGTGAAAAATCACTACAGAAGTATTATTTTAAAAAATCATTAGAAATTTCCTGGACTTCCCTGGTGGTCCAGTGGCTAACACTCTGCACTCCCAGTACAAGGGGGTCTGGGTTCGATCCCCGCTCAGGGAACTGGATCCCACATGCTGCAACTAAGACCTGGTCCATCCAAATAAATAAAATAAATATTTTTAAAAACTGTTTTAAAAAATAAAATAAATGTCCCTTCTCTCCCCAGTTCTCTCATTGACTGGCCATGTTCCAGCTGGTTACTCTTCCAGAACTCAGTCTCTCCTTTTCAAACACACAGCGTGTGCAAGCACCTTCTATTTACTTGGATGGGGCAGTTCTGTAGAGACTTGACTTTAATTGTTTTCGCTCAGCAGATCTAGATCTTTCTGTGTGGACCAGAGCACACGAGATTTGTCTGGTTCCTACAGCGCACACCTGAGTGGTGGTGTGTTCACGGCCCTGTCCCTGGCGTGCAGTAGCTGAGAAAGTCAGTCAACTCTGGCTCACGTTTCCATACAAGATCTTCTTTCAAATCAAATATTTATCCGGCAGTCACTTCAAGTCCAACAACAGTGTTAAGTGCTGGGTCTACAAGGGGCGGGCAAGGGCCCACGTAAGCCTGTCTCCTGAATTTAAAGCCTCATGCTCGAGGGTTTCTGAATGAGCCAGTTACAGACAGCGCTGGAGTGCAGCCGTTCGTGTTGGGGTTGGGGCTGGTGGGATGCGAGGGGGACGGTTTGGAGGGGTGGGGCGCGTACCTGCCAACATCCTTTGTGGTACAGTAGAGTAGCTGGTGTGCTCAGAGGCTAAACCGAGGAATGGGTAAGGGGGCTGCGAGTGGAGATGGGGCCAGAGGTCAGGGAAGGGTCCCCAGGGCGGGGAGCGAGGGGGAGGGCTGCCCCCAGGAGCTGGAGCCTGGGTCGCCTTAGCCCCGCGAGCTGAAAGGCAGGCGGGGACCAGAGGCGCGTCCCCTCTTGCACCTTCCACAGGGCCCCTGCTAAGTCACACCTGAGACTTCAGGGCTAAGGGACCCAGTAGGTGTGGTTTGTGGAGGTCAGAGCAGGGCAGAGAAGGAAAGAGAAGAAATGTACACACAGATTCTCAGAACTCAATCGCTTCATCAAAGGACCGGCACATTTTCAACATGTCCATTTACGGAGCCCCTGCCAAGTGGCTTTCTGTTGTTGTTGGCTGTGCCACAGGGCCTGTGGGATCTTAGTTCCCCGACCAGGGACTGAACAGGCGCCCCCGACAGTGGAAGTGTGGAGTCTTAACCACTGGACCACCAGGGAAGGCCCTGCCAAGGGGCTTTTAGGAAAAGCTGTACCAGTTTCAGTTTCCCAGCGTGTCCCCAAGGGCTGAGAACGCGTCAGCTCAAATGGACTTCCCTTACTGTTTGCACCTGTGCATGTGTTAGCGCTTAGTCGTGCCCAACTCTTTGCAACCTAGTGAACTATAGCCTGTCAGGATCCTCTGTCCCTGGGATTCTCCAGGCAAGAATACTGGAGTGGGTTGCCGTTTCCTTCTCCAGGGGATCTTCCTATTCCAGGGATTGAACCCAGGTCTCCTGCATTGCAGGCAGAGTCTTTACCGTCTGAGGCACCAGGTGCAATTGCGTTTCTGTGATTTTACTCGCACCTAGGATCTGCTCTTGGAGAAGGCAGTGGCACCCCACTCCAGTACTCTTGCCTGGGAAATCCCATGGACAGAGGAGCCTGGTGGGCTGCAGTCCATGGGGTCACTAAGAGTCGGACACGACTGAGCAACTTCCCTTTCACTTTGCACTTTCATGCATTGGAGAAGGAAATGGCGACCCACTCCAGTGTTCTTGCCTGGAGAATCCCAGGGACGGCAGAGCCTGGTGGGCTGCCATAGAGTGGGATCGCACGGAGTCGGACACGACTGACGTGACTTAGCAGCAGCAGCAGCAGGATCTGCTTCGGCTTTTGGGTGCAGTCTCCTCAGTGTCCAATGAAACAAGCTTCCACGATGAGAAAACGGCCTTCTCTTGCAACATGACCTGTCTGAAGGCAACAGTTGGGGGTGAAGGGTGGTTGCTTCATTTTGTGGCATTGTGTTGTCAGGACCTGGGCCCGGCTTCCCAGAAATAATCTTGACCTTTTCCCTCTGGTCCCAAGGTGGCCTGGCAGCTCCAAGCAGTGTGGCTTCATGTTACAGCGTAGGAAGCTTCGGGAAGGAGCAAGTCCCGGTCCGTGTTCTGTTCCCTGAGACGGGAGAGCATTTCCAGAAGCCTCCAGCACAGCTTTAGTTACGGCTGTCAGGCTTGCCTCACACGCCCGGCCCTGCCCAAACAAGTCACTGGCCAGGGCGGTGCAGTGACCCCAGTTGACTTGGTCTGGTCAGCGTTGGTCCTCACTGAATCTGTGTGGTTAAGGAAGACTGGGAAGTGACCACACATTTGTATTATTTGGTATCACAGCTGTGTATCTCGGCTGAGAGTCAAGAGTCCTGCCTTGGAGTGTAAATTAGGATGCAAATGCCTGATCTGCCTGTCCGGTGTTCTCTTCAAAGCCTAACTTTCTCAGGTCCTCTGCAGAATCAGGATACAGCGGAGGGACTTCCCTGGTGGTCTAGTGGTTAAGATTTTGCCTTCCAATGCAGACGGTGGGGGTTCGATCCCTGGTCTGGAAGCTTAGATCCTATATGCGTTGTGGCCCTGGTCAAAAAAACCAAAAGAGAAGCAATATTATA
Source organism: Capricornis sumatraensis (assembly GCF_032405125.1). Taxonomy (NCBI): domain Eukaryota; kingdom Metazoa; phylum Chordata; class Mammalia; order Artiodactyla; family Bovidae; genus Capricornis; species Capricornis sumatraensis. The sequence goes on along the minus strand of NC_091086.1, from coordinate 68,921,885 downwards.
ACAAATTCAATAAAGGCTTTAAAAAAAAATGGTTCACATAAAAAATAAAATGTAAAAGAAAGATACAACTGAACCTGAATTAGGCTTTTCCTATGGCGAGAATGTATGAAAATAAAGCCTCCAAGAATCCCTAAATATCACTTAGCCAGTAATTTTAATCTCTACCAGACTTGCCCTAACAAAAGTATAAAGTGAGATAATGGAAGGAATGAACTACATCCCGGGGGTTGGCTTCGTTTATTGTTCAGTCACTCGATCTCGTCCAACTCTTTGCAACCCCATGGACTGCAGCATGCCAGGCTTCCCTGTTCTCCACTCTCTCTGGAAGTTTGCTCAAACTCATGTCCATTAAGTCGATAGTGTCATGCAGCCATCTCATCCTCTGTCATCCCCTTCTCCTCAGGCCTTCAATCTCTCTAAAGCATCAGGGTCTTTCCCACTGAGTCAGCTCTTTGCATCAGGTGGCCAAAATATTGGATGGCTTTAGGAGTTTCCTTTTCCTCTTTCTTGTTCCCCTTTAACAGAATGGCAGAAGTAAGATGAAATCAGAAAACCACAGGGGTCTTCTGAGCTGGTGATAATATCAAGTTGGTTCAGCACACATAGCCTCTGGTGCATCCTTGAAGCCTGTTATTGCTTGGACATATCTTTAAAGTTCTTCTGAAAATTCACTGAGAGCCAGTCTGGCATTATTTTTTCACTAATTTATTTGTTATTTGTGCCTGTGCTGGGTCTCCATTGCAACGCGCTGACTTTTCCCTAGTTGCAGAGAGTGGGGACTACTTTCTAGTTGTGGTAAGCAGGCTTCTCATTGCAGGCACGTCTCTTGTGGAGCACAGGCTCTAGGGCTCCTGGGCTTCAGTAGTTGTGATTCCCAGGCTTTAGAGTGTGATCTAAATAGTTGTGGTGCGTGGGCTCAGTTGCTCCACGGCATGTGGGATCTTCTTGGTCCAGGGATCAAGCCTATGTATCCTGCATTGACAGGTGGATTCTTTACCACTGAGTCAATGGCAACCCACTCCAGTATTCTTGCCTGGAAAATCCCATGGACAGAGGAGCCTGCAGGCTACCGTTCATGGCATTGCAAAGAGTCAGACACAACCGAGCAGCTAACCCCAAAGAAGCCCTTCATGACCTTCTTCGTGTCACTTGCCGCTAGAGACAGGAGGCTTCAGGCAGGGGCCGGGGGGCTCAGGCTGCCCGTGTGTGTTCTGACTTGTGAACTGGATTTGGGGAGGGTCCCACTTTCGAGGAGAATGTGTGACTTGGCCTAAGCCGGGGATAAATGCCTCTTCATGGTATTTATCTTATTTTATTATCACTACACCCGATCGTGATTTGAGTCTGACTTCATTGTGATTTTTATGGATTTTTGAAGTGTTTTGCTTTTACTCGGTTTCTGTTTAAAATAAATTAGGGCTTGGCACGTCTCTCAGGTTTCCTAGCACTGCCTTGCCTTTTCCCATAAATTCCAGTTTTCTGAGCCTTTCTGACTGAGCACAGCAATGCCACCTCCTTTGAAGCTTCTGGCCCTGCTCCCCAGCTAGAGAGGATGGCCTGTGTGTGCTCCCCAGCTAGAGAGAATGGCCTGTGTGTGCTCCCCAGCTAGAGAGGATGGTCCTGCTCCCCAGCTAGAGAGGATGGCCTGTGTGTGCTCTCCAGTTAGAGAGGATGGTCCTGCTCCCCAGCTAGAGAGGATGGCCTGTGTGTGCTCCCCAGCTAGAGAGGATGGTCCTGCTCCCCAGCTAGAGAGGATGGCCTGTGTGTGCTCCCCAGCTAGAGAGGATGGTCCTGCTCCCCAGCTAGAGAAGATGGTCTTTGTGTACTCCCACCTGCAGCCCCCCCGCCCCCTCTTCTGGATGGGAACAAAGAACCTGTCCTCTTTGTTGGTGCTGCTGGAACCTGATATTTCCAATCAAGAGTTCCCTCTACTGGCCTCATTTGGGAAATTCCATTCTGAGTACCTGCTGTCAGAGCAGTCAAGTCTTTGTGTGTGTGTGTGCTGGGTCATGTCCAACTCTTTGTGACATTTTGGACTGTAGCCCTCTAGGCTCCTCTGCCCGTGGGTATTTTCAGACAAGAATACTGAAGTGGATTGTCATTCAGTTCAGTCGCTCAGTCATGTCTGACTCTTTGCGACCCCATGAATTGCAGTACACCAGGCCTCCCTGTCCATCACCAACTCACAGAATTTACTCAAATTCACGTCCATCGAGTCAGTGATGCCATCTAGCCATCTCATCCTCTGTCGTCCCCTTCTCCTCCTGCCCCCAATCCCTCCCAGCGTCAGGGTCTTTTCCAATGAGTCAGCTCCTTGCATGAGGTGGCCAAAGTATTGGAGTTACAGCTTTTGCATCAGTCCTTCCAGTGAACACCCAGGACTGATCTCCTTTAGGATGGACTGGTTGGATCTCCTTGAAGTCCAAGGGATTGCCATTAGACAACCCTAATTCAGTAATGCTTTACCATTTTTAGAGCAGCATGGGTTTATTGTCTGTTTCCTTTCCTTGAATGAAAGCATAAACAAGACTTTTAGCTCGTAATTGGTACCAGTTACATGTTGAATGAATCAAAAACTATTAATTGGGAAGGCCATGTGATCTCGATGATGTGTTTTTATGACTTGTGCTTGGCTGCTCAGTCATGTCCGATTCTTTGAGACCCTGTGGACTGCAGCCTGCCAGGCTCCTCTGTTCATGGGGATTCTCCAGGCAAGAATACTAGAGTGGGTTGCCATGACCTCCTTCAGGGGATCTTCCCAGCCCAGGGATCGAACCCAGGTCTCCTACACTACAGGCAGATTCTTTACCAACATAGCCACCATGGACTTGAAAATTAGCAACTTTTTTGATACGTGACCATCTTTCAAGGGAGAAGTAGGAATCCTTCAGCTTTTTTACTTACTAAATACTTACCAAGCGTGCTGTCCGTTGGAAGTTTTGGACTTGCGATCAGGGTCATGAGGGTTATGGTGGCTGTGGGAATGCATGGCCACATGGAAATGTGAACTGTGAGGCGTCATGGTTTAGGTGCCTGATTCAATCTTGGGGGATGAGGGCAGAGCTTCCATTGGAAGGGGTGGCCCATCAGGTAGCTGGGTAAAAAGCAAAGGAAGAACATATCTGGCAGGGGGACTGCAAAGACCAGTGGATTAGAGAAAGCATGGCGCACGGGTGCATGAAAAGAGAGCTGTGGTCTTCCCTGACGGCTCAGTGGTAAAGAGTCTGCCTGCCAGTGCAGGGGACTCAGGTTAGATCCCAGGTCGGGGAAGATCCCACATGCTGCAGGGCGACTAAGTCCGAGCACCGCAGCTACTGAGGCTGTGCTCTAGAGCCCAGGAGCCGCAGCGAGAGGAGCCATCGGAATGAGAGGCTCGGGCACTGCGGCTAGAGGGCAGCTCCTGCCTGCTGCAACTGGAGAGGAGCCCGAGCAGCAGTGAAGACCCAGCAGAGCCAAATATATGAATCAGTTACCATTTAAAAAAGAGAGAGAGAGAGATGTGTGATTACAGAGTCCATGGGTGCAAGAGCTGAGGATGAAGAGGGGATATAGGGAAGGAAAAATAACCTTCTCTCTTCCCTACTGGATTCCCAAGTGAGACCCCTGTAATAAAAGACTAACAAGAGAGAACCAGACATCCATGAACACATGGACCTCATGCCTAAGTGGGGGACACCCAGGTAAAGATGAGTAACTCAAGCAGGTGGCTCAGAACTCTGGCTTATATGTCATCTTCCGTAAAGACAGAAGATAGAAATATATGCCATCTCCATATATTTATGGAGAAATGACAGGACCAAGGAAAGAAGTTTTTGAATGTCTGTTACAAAGAAGAAAAACCATACCCCTTTTTGGGTATGTGTATGACATGATGGATGTTAACTACACTTACTGTGGCAATGATGCTGAAGGTGAAACTCCAGTACTTTGGCCACCTCATGCGAAGAGTTGACTCATTGGAAAAGACTCTGATGCTGGGAGGGATTGGGGGCAGGAGGAGAAGGGGACTACCGAGGATGAGATGGCTGGATGGTATCACGGACTCGATGGACGTGAGTCTGAGTGAACTCTGGGAGATGGTGATGGACAGGGAGGCGTGCTCCGGTTCACGGGGTCGCAAAGAGTCGGACACGACTGAGCAACTGAACTGAACTGAACTGTGGTAATATTTCATAATATATGGAAGTCAAATCATTATGCTGTACTCCTTAATTCAACACAGTGCTAGATGTTAATTATATCTCAATAAAACCTGGGAAGATAAAAGAATAAAATAAGAAAATGTATATCCCACTTTTGGGCACATGGGGGAGGACAGGGAGCTTTTCCTGCATCTGCTTCTTCTCCGTTGTCTTTGGCTCAAAGTAATTCTTATGCCACAGCTGGGTGTTTCGGGTGGCATATTCTGCTACCCTCCAGAGAGCAGGGCTAGATAGAAAGACACTAGCTGGTTAAAGAGTCGAGAATTTATCTAAAGAGTAGAAAGCATGAGGGGGTTTAAGTAGTAGTTGTGTTGATCAGAAGAGTTTCTTGCTGATAGTGTAGAAAAAGAAGCATAAATGCAACAAGTTCGGTTAGGAGAGGAAGGGACCCCAGGAAGGATATGGTGGTGGCTCTCACCCAGGTTAGACGTGGGGATGGGGAAGCATGGAGAGGCTTGTAAGATGTTTAAGAGGTGGCTTTGGCAGAACCCCTCCATACTTGGATGTTGATGGGAGAGGGGAGGGCTGAAGAGAAAGCCCAGACTTCTGGCTTGGGCACTTTGGTGGGTGATTGGTGATTTCATTGACGAAGAATGTGGATGGGAGGAGCAGGTGTGGAAGAAACATGTTTTGAGTTTTATATGTTGAGTTTGATTTGTTGGTGGAATGCCCAAGATGAAATATCCAGTAGACAAATGCTTAGGTAAGAAACTCAGGAAAAGAGATTAGCTAGAGATACGTGATCTGGAAGTTTTAGGTTGGTGACTTGATCCGTGAGGATGGATAGGATCACCGAGAGAGGGTGTACGGGATGAGAAGAAGGCTTAGTCATGCATCTGAGGAACAGTGGCATTTCAGAAAGCAGAGAACAGAAGAATTCACAAAGAAAATTGAGGGGTGGCCAGAGAGCTAGGAAGAAAATCAGAAGGGTGAGCTATCAGGACATTTGCAGAAAGTGTTGGATGGAGCAGACAAGTGGTTAATGCTGCGGAAATGTCTAGTAAGGTGGGAACTGACTCATAACTGTCGGATTTTTGGTACAAGACAGTCATCGGGGAATGAGGGAAGATGGTTTCAGGAGAACTGGTGGGGCTGTAAGTAGCAATAGCGAGAGCAAGTGACTGGAATTCAGACTGAAAAGATGTCAGATGATTGGCAGGTGACTGGAATGCAAAGACAGGGCCACAGGGATTCTTGTTGATCATTGCAATGGACTGGATGTTTGTGTCCCCCCTCCAAATTCATATGTTGAATCCTAATCTCCAAGGGATGGTAATAGGAGATGGGGCTTTAGGGAGATAATTAGGTCATGAGGAGGGAATCCCTCATGAACAGAATTAGTGCTCCGTAAAAGAGACAGACGGCTTCCTGACCCCTTCTGCCATGTGAGAACACAACAAGACAACTATCTGTGAACCAGGAAGTGGGCTCTGAAGTGGGTTCTCACCAGAGAGAATCTGCTGGCACTTTGACCTTGAGCTTCCCAGCCTCCAGCACTGTGAAAAAATAACTATTTCTTGTTTAAGCCGCTCAGTCAATGGCAGTTTGTTACAGCAGCTCGAATGGATTAAGACGGCCATGTGTATTTTAAGGGGGGAGGCCCTTGAGCACGTGTACCAGCTTATTGCTGCATGACAATCTCCAGCCCTGGTTTAACGGATGTTTATAGTTGATGCATCTGTGGATGGGCTGGAAGCCGGCTGATCTAGATTGCCTTTGCTCACGTGTCTGTGAGTGAGCCACACCCGTCTGCCTGGGCCGCTCTGCTCCGTGCATCTCTCATCCTCTTCCTGGAACCATCACGTCATCTTGGGCATGTTCTCCTTAGGTAGACAGTCCCGCCAGCGTGTGTGTTTCGCGCTTCCACAGATGTCCAATGGGCCAGCACTGTTTTCTTTGACTGCAGTGGGTGTTAACTTCTACGCTCAGGCTTTGTCTACTGGTGGTGTGAGGGCTTCTCATTGTGGTGGCTTCTCTTGTTGTGAAGCGTGGGCTCTAGGGTGTGAGAGCCTCAGTAGTCGTAACGCACAGGCATAGTTGCCCCACGGCGTGTGGGATCTTCCCGGACCAAGGATGGAACCCGTGTCCTCTGCACTGGCAGGCGGATTCTTAACCAGTGGACCACCAGGGAAGTCCCAGTATTCTTAACTGAAGAATGTTGAAGCCACATGGCAAAAGGTGAAAAATTTAAGCCATGATACAGTCTGGTGGGAATGAAGTTGCAAGGTGGGAGAGGTTGAAGAGAAAGAGGAAGTCATTTATAGCATGAATATATTCTCCAGCAGTGGATGGGGAATGTCTTTAGAGCACTGGATGGGAAGGAGAGATTGGCATTTCAATAGGAGAAGAATCCTCCCCTCTTTTCTAGGAGGGATGTGGGGAAGTTTGGGGGGTGATGGGGGGAAAGTAGAGGGAGTTCCCTTTTGTGGTTTCAGTTTCCTCTGTGAAGTAGGAGGTGCAGAGGGGTTTCCTGTAAGGCAGGTGACTTAAGAGTGGCAAAGTTTAGGGCTTTCCTAATGGCTCGGGGTAAAGAAGCCACCTGCCAATTCAGGAGACATGGGTTTGATCCCTGGTCGGGGAAGATCCCGCATGCGGTGGAGCAACCAAACCTGTGCACCAGAAACTACTGAGCCTGTGCTCTGGAGCCAGGGAATCATAGCCCCTGCCACAACTCCTGAAGCCCTTGAGCCCAGAGCCTGCACTCCGCAACAGGAAAAGCCACCTCAAAGAGCAGCCACGCACTGCAACTAGTGAGCAGCCCCAGCTCACCGCAACTAGGGAAAAGCCCAGGTGGCAACAGGCCCAGCAAAGCCAAAAAATAAATAATTAAGAAAAAAATAAAAGAGACTGGGAAAGTTTAAAATTCCCCACTTGAGGCTCGGGGGTTCGTCACTCAATGGAAATCAAGGGTGGACACAATACTTCTAAGAATGTATAGATATTAACCTTTTCTCTTTAAAACCATGGCAATGATCCAAAGGGATCTTTGCTTTTCTTCTGCAACATAGATAGACGGATAGGAAGTCAGGCTTGGCCACCTGACTGGAAAAGTCTCCCATGTACTCTCAGAGAAAATGCCATTGGCCAACTAAACAACAACAGCAATATCCAAAGCAGAGTCAGAACCCCGGGGCTGGGGTGATCCCAGGAGTTACCTGTGGCTTTTCTGTTGTTGGGCTCAGCCCAACAATCACCAAGACGTGTCCATTCACTTCCTTCTGAGTCAACATCTCCTCTCCACCCTCCTGTACTGCTGGGGTCCAGTCACCATCTTCTCTGTCCATTGCACGCCCACCCATGAGCCGCCCCCCCACTTCACTGGTGAGGCTTGTGTATGGCGTGGATAGCACCTAGCAGCCAGATGAGAATCACTATCCCTACCTTACAGTCTATTGAGTGGCTCTTGCCTAGATTCCCCTTTCATAAGACAAACTTTTGATTTTAGAATAGTTCAGACTTATAGAAAAACTGCAAAGATTGTGCAGAGAATTCAGTACACCCCACACCTGGTTACCCCTGTGGTAGAATCTTACACTATTATGACACAAATTTTATTATTGAACAAAATAAACCCATATCGATGCATTTTTATTATTAACTCAGGTCCATCTGTTAAAATTCAGACTTCCTCGTTTTTCCGCCAGTGTCCTTTTTCTGTTCCAAGATCCCGGCTAGGATCCCACGTGACGTTTCATTGTCATCCCCTCAGGTTCCTCTTGGTTTCCACAGTTTCTCAGATTTCATGACCTTGACAGTCTGCGGAGTGCTTGTCTAGCAGTCCGCAGTGTGTGTGCTAAGTGACTTCAGTCATGCCTGACTCTTTGCGACCCTGCAGACTGTAGCCCGCCAGGCTCCTCTGTCCATGGGATTTCCGAGGCAAGGACACTGGGGTGGCAGTAGTCTATAGTGGGTCCCTCAATTTGTGTGTATGTATTGGTTTTTCATGATGAGAGTGGAGCTGTGGGTTTTTCAAAGGAGCACCACAAAGGACAGTACTATTCTCATGATGTCCCACAAAGGGTTTTGTTTTTTTTTTTTTAAGTGTTCAGTGACACCAGTTATAGATGGTCAGGCTGACTTTGTTCAGAATAATCAGACAGGTGTGAGGACCATTGCAATGGGCAAGTGGGAATTGATAGCCACAGAGCAGAATGGCAGGGGAGGGGTCTGTGGATACAAAATTACCAAGATGGAATATCAGAGGGATTCTGGCCAAACCAACCTAGCAAGATTCTTGATGAAGACGGGCCGGGGTGATTGGATAGCCCCTGAGGGGTGGTGGACGATGAAGAACAGATCAGATACTAGAGTGGGGCAGAGGTGAGTCAACCCAGAGTTCAGTTGACTGACTAGCTGGGTTCTTGCTAAAGTGAGATTTTGCAAGGAAGGGCACAGATGCACCTGGGAGAGGGTTCAGGAGCCCGACTGAAGTTTGATCAGCAGAGAATCTTTGTCCACGCACACTCTGGACATGACTGTTGACCCCGATGACCAGGCTGAGGCCGTGCTGGCCAGACCTCTCTCGTGGAAGATTACCGCCCCCGCCGCCGTCTTCATAGTCTACTCTTGGGACTGCAGTCTGCACTCTGGACTCTGACTGGACCTACAGCCCACGAGTGAAGGAGTGGGCTCTACTGTGTCACCTCCTTGGGACTCGAGCACGTGCATAAGTTATTTGGAGTTTTTCTGCCCAGAGATTTGTCTATTAGGCACTTTTTATACATACCTTGTCTCCTGTCTTTTTCACCATTGTGAGGTTGATATTATCTCTGTTTTTCCTGTTGTAGAAACAGATTCAGTGACGTTTGCTGACCTCCCCAAGGTCACCCGGCTTGTAAGCGGCAGGCTCAGAGCCTGGACTTGGGTGTTCCCAGAGCCGGCTCTCTTCAGTGCTCAGCTCTCCGTCCGCATAGCCACTCAGTCACCCCACTGAAGCTGTGTCAGTGAGAATTAGCTTATTCCCTGGGCCACTTATGCCCTGCTTTTAGGCAGGGTAAGGCTCATGGGCTCCATGGGAGGGGGTGTTCTTGAGCTGCATGTGGTCAAAGTGCACTCTGACGACTTCAGGGACCAAATCCTATTCCATATGGTCCATGGTGACTAGGCTCAAACTAGATTTTAATGAGAGACACATTCTGTTTTTTAAGGAAGTTCAGTTCAGTCGCTCAGTTGTGTCTGACTCTTTGTGACCCCATGAACTGCAGCACACCAGGCCTCCTTGTCCATCGCCAACTCCCAGAGCTTGCTCAAACTCATGTCCATCGAGTTGGTGATGGCATCCAACCATCTCATCCTCTGTCGTCCCCTTCACCTCCTGCCTTCAATCTTTTCCCAGCATCAGAGTCTTTCCCAAGGAGTCGGTTCTTCACTTTAGGTGGCCAAAGTATTGGAGCTTCAGCTTCAGCATAAGTCCTTCCGATGAATATTCAGGACTGATTTCTTTTAGGATAGTCCATGGGGTCGCTGAGGGTCGGGCACGACTAAGCGACTTCCCTTTCACTTTTCACTTTCCTGCATTGGAGAAGGAAATGGCAACCCACTCCAGTGTTCTTGCCTGGAGAATCCCAGGGATGGGGGAGCCTGGTAGGCTGCCCTCGGAGGTCACACAGAGTTGGACATGACTGAAGTGACTTAGCAGAGAGAGACTGGTTGGATCTCCTTGCCGGGTTCTATTTAGTTATCTGCCATCTGTCCATCTGCCTAGCTACCTATCATCTGCCTGCATGTCTATTCACTATCTATCTGTCATCTATCCATCTACCTGCCTGCCTATGACCTTTTCATCAATCTATGTACCTACCTATCAGTCTGTCTGTCTTCCCTGTCTGTCCATCTACCATCTATCTATTGCTTACCTATGTATCATCTGTCCCTCTACCTACTTACCTATCATCTATCTACCTACCTTTCATTTGTCTATCTCTTACTCAAGGAGAAAGCTCCTTTCAGTTAATTATCAGCTTAAAGCAAGAGAGTTCCAGAAAAACATCTATTTCTGCTTTATTGACTATGCCAAAGCCTTTGACTGTGTGGATCACAATCAACTGTGGAAAATTCTGAAAGAGATGGGAATACCAGACCACCTGACCTGCCTCTTGAGAAACCTGTATGCAGGTCAGGAAGCAACAGTTAGAACTGGACATGGAACAACAGACTGGTTCCAAATAGGAAAAGGAGTACGTCAAGGCTGTATATTGTCACCCTGCTTATTTAACTTCTATGCAGAGTACATCATGAGAAACGCTGGACTGGAAGAAGCACAAGCTGGAATCAAGATTGCCGGGAGAAATATCAATAACCTCAGATATGCAGATGACACCACCCTTATGGCAGAAAGTGAAGAGGAACTAAAAAGCCTCTTGATGAAAGTGAAAGAGGAGAGTGAAAATGTTGGCTTAAAGCTCAACATTCAGAAAATGAAGATCATGGCATCTGGCCCCATCATTTCATGGGAAATAGATGGGGAAAGAGTGGAAACAGTGTCAGACTTTATTTTGGGGGGCTCCAAAATCACTGCAGATGGTGACTGCAGCCATGAAATTAAAAGACTTTTACTCCTTGGAAGAAAAGTTGTGACCAACTTAGATAGCATATTGAAAAGCAGAGACATTACTTTGCCAACAAAGGTCCGTCTAGTCAAGGCTATGATTTTTCCAGTGGTCACATATGGATGTGAGAGTTGGACTGTGAAGAAAGCTGAGTGCCAAAGAATTGACGCTTTTGAACTGTGGTGTTGGAGAAGACTCCTGAGAGTCCCTTGGACTGCAAGGAGATCCAAGCAGTCCATACTAAAGGAGATCAGTCCTGGGTGTTCTTTGGAAGGAATGATGCTAAAGCTGAAACTCCAGTAATCTGGCCACCTCATGCGAAGAGTTGACTCATTGGAAAAGACTCTGGGGGCAGGAGGAGAAGGGGACGACCGAGGATGAGATGGCTGGATGGCATCACAGACTCGATGGATGTGAATCTGAGTGAACTCTGGGAGTTGGTGATGGACAGGGAGGCCTGGCGTGCTGCGATTCATGGGGTGGCAAAGAGTCGGACACGACTGAGTGACTGAACTGACTGAGTAAAGAAGGTTAACATCTATTCATTCTTAGCAGCATTGGGTCCATCCTCTGTTTCGACTGAGTGAGGTTGTCTGTGCGATAAGAGGTATTGTTCTGTCATCCTGGGGACGCCAGCAGGACCTGGGGGTGATTTCATGGGTCGTGACAGCTTGAGTCCGAGTTGTCAGAACGCATGGGCTGCGTGCTGGTTTTTCCGATCTCTACGTAGCGCACAGGACAGATCTGTGTAATGGACCGTTTCCTTTGTGGATCCTAGATGTTCCGTCTCCCTGCCTGTTCAGAGCGTTTCGCATATGTCAGTGCAAAGGACATCCTGCTGAAAATGCGTCCGACACACTCCTTCACGTTTTTTAGAAAAAATGGCTCTAAACAAATTGCAATTTGTTTCACTATGACCCTGGCTAAATCTAACTGACAGGTGCTGCAAAGCGCTGAGCTGGACGACAAATGCAACTGAGATCAAAAGCCACCCCTCCCTCTGCCCCCGCCCTGACAGTTTCCCCCAGTTAAGCTGCTTTGGGGATCTGACAGCATCCTTCCTGGGTTGGTGGGGCAGGGGGTGGGGCGGCATGGGTTCTGTAAACAGGAGAGAGTCAAAAAGTGTCAGCCTCTGGTTGGAACCTGTTGAGTCACAGAGCGGAAAGGTCCCACCCATTTGTTTCTGGCTTGTTAACCCCGTGACAGGACCGTGTTAGTCAGCGCTCATCCCAGAAAGTCAGCGATGTTTCTTCACCTTTTCGTGTTGGCGAGGAGGTCAGGAGGTGGGCTGAGGTCTGCCCCAGGGCAGACCACACTGCTTCTGTTAGAGTTATACCCTGGTTTTTGCTGCTTGTTTGTTTTTAACCCGGAGGCTGATGAGAAGAAGCTACTGTCGCTCGGCCAGCAGCCTGCAGCGTCTGGTGCTGTTCGAGGAAGGAAACCCAGTCCCGCCTGTACATCTGTCTCGATCGGGGTGCGACGACAGGGAGGACAGGGCTCCCACATGGGAGGAGTTAGTTACTGAGGGGCCTGCATGTATTGGCAGGGCCGGGATGGAGCCCAGGCAATGCCACTGCGGCAGGAGAGGGGACTTCTGCCTGCCGCTGTGCTGGGGGCCTCTGTTTGCTCAGCCTCCCGGCCTGCAGGGTGTGTGTGTGTGTGTGTGCGCGCGTGCAGGGCGTGTGTGTGTGTATGTGTGTGTGTGCAGGGTGTGTGTGTGCCTGTGTGTGTGAGTCTCAGGAAGCACCTCTTGGCTCGTGCCTGTGTGTGTGTATGTGTGTGTGTGCAGGGCATGTGTGTGTGTGTGTGCAGGGCGTGTGTGTGCCTGTGTGTGTGAGTCTCAGGAAGCACCTTTTGGCTCGTGCCTGCAGTCTACCAGGGAGGTCTTACCTCCTCTGCCATATCCCCAGTCTCACGCGGTGCCCTTCCTGGTACCAGTCAGGGAAGGAGCCTCAGGTTTCCTGGCCTCTTCGAGGTGCAGAAGCCTCCCTGAGGGGAGCCAGCGGTGCCCAGTTAACAGCAGAAAGTGCAGCTCAGTGTCCACCTGGCTCTGCACCTGCGGCCCTGACAGTGAGGTGTTTCGAGGGGCCTGCACTGGGTGGGGTGAGGGGGATTTCAGAGCCGAACCCTCAGGGTAGAGGGATGGAGACTCGGGACTCCCCGGTGGTCCGGTGGGGAGGAATCTGCCTGCCAGTGCAGGGGCCGTGGGTTCCATCTCTGCTCCGGGAAGATCCCACATGCCGAGGGGCAACTCAGCCCATGCCCTGCAACCTCTGAGCCCTGGAGCCTGGAAGCCACTGAAGTGAGAAGCCCAACACTGCAGCTAGAGAGTAGTCCCCGCTCACGGCAACTAGATAAAGCCCTCACGCAGGAACGAAGACCCAGAGCAGCTCCCCCTCAAAAGGATGGAGACTGGCACCCAGGCCCTTGTGCAGACTGCCCGCACTCCCGAGGTGTGTTAGCCATCATTAGGGCCAGGATGCAGATGGCAAGCAAGAGGGGCTGGGGGTGCCGGGGTCAGGGCTAAGGGGAGCAGGAGGGGAGGCCGTCGTCCACCTTGGTCCTGAAAAGGTGACATCTGAGCCTCTGGGACAGTGGTTCTCAACAGGGCTGATTTCACTCCCCGGCGATACTTGGTGAGGTCCAGAGACACTTGCGGTTGTCATGCCTGGGAGGGACGAAGGTGTGGTAGCTACGATGTCTAGTGGGCAGAGTTCAGGGAGGTTGCTGACCATCCCACAGTGTGCAGGACAGCCTCACAGCAGAGTTACCCAGCCCAGTGTCACATAGCAGGCTTCGGATCGCACGGGAATTTGACCCCAGAGGCTGTTTGTGTGTTGACTGAGGATCTTTCTCCGGGTGAACCAGGAGGATCCTGGGAACACAGCTTCTCACATGATGTTCTCCTTATTCACTGCTACCTAAGAGTGTGCAGGCTTTTTGAGAATCCTCTGAGAATGAGCAGAAAATCCAGCCCTTTTTTTTGGAAGAGCGATGAAGGGGAGAAATTTATATTCTGATATGAATATTCTTACCTGCTTGGGTTAATGGATGAGGGTCTGGGTAGCAGTACTCCCTGTGTTCTCTGTGTGTGTGTGTGTGTGTGTGTGTGTGTGTGTGTGTGAGAGAGAGAGAGAGAGAGAGAGAGAGAGAGAGAGAGGACCTTCTGAGCCATGCCAGGGTGGCAGTGTGCACTAACACATCCTGTTGCTACGGTGATGAGATGCAGACTCTCTCCCTCCCTGAGGCTCTGGAATTCTGGGAAATGGCTCCGAGCTTCCTTTTCTGTTTTGCGTTGCCCTCTCCTGCTGGGAGCTGACAGCATCCGCGTGCGACCAGCTCAGGTGTGCCCTTGCCACCCCCGCAGCCTCCCTGCTCCCCACGTCCCTTCCTTAACGAGTTGCCTGGACAGCTGGCCTTCAAGCAGGTCGGCAGAAGGGAACTCAAGTGAACCAGGGGCAGCAGCGCTGTGGCCCAGGGAGGGTCCTCTGTCGCCTCGTATCCTGGACTCCTGAGAATTTTTTCCTGTGGCTTGGGAGGCAAACACACACACTGCCCACCCTCCCAAAGATGGTCCAGCCCTGCAGGCGGACGCTGCGCTGTTTCGCTCTGTGTGTAGGAAGCCCCTCTGGGATGCCCGCTCTTTGTGGAGGGTGGTCCATCCATGTGTGCGTTTCTCTTTGCAGGGCACGTCACCATCACCAACTACTTGTTGAACTATTTCCCTGGTCTTGACCTTGAAAGGAGGAACGCGTTCGGATTCACGGCCCTGATGAAAGCCGCCATGCAGGGCCGGACAGAGTGCATCCGAGCCCTGATGCTAGCAGGTACGTCCCCACCTGTCTCCTGTGGTCTCGGCCCCAGGCAGTGCTGAGTGTGTGCCTTAAAAAATACATGTTGGGACTTCCTTGCTGGTCCACTGGCTAAGACTCCACACTCCCAAGGCAGGGGGCCAGGGTTCGATCCCGGGTCAGGGAGCTTGATCCCGCAGGCCACATCTAAGAGTTCACATACCACAACTAGAAAGTTCCCGTCGGTTGCAGTGAAGATCGAAGATCTTTTCCTCCTCATTCTAAAAGAGAGTCAGGGCCTAGAGCACAGCTTCCTTGAGTTATTCTGACAATTAAGTGAGAAATGTTCATGAAGCCCGCACCCAGGGTCAGGCACAGAGAGAGTGTCGTAACATCTCACTCAGTGGGAGACGCTGTGGTCGCTGTTACTTGATTTCATCATCTTCATTTATTTTGGTTTTGTTCCTGGCACTGGCTTCAGCTGATCTCGCTGGACCCTACGAGCTCCCGGGGAGATGGCATGCCCTCCCATCTCGGTACCTTGTGTGTGCATGTGTGAAGTTGCTCAGTTGTGTCCAACTCTTCGCGACTCCATGGACTGTAGCCCTCCAGGCTCCTGTGTCCATGGGATTCTCCAGGCAAGAATACTGGAGTGGGTTGCCATTTCCTCCTCCAGGGGATCTTCCCAACCCAGGGAGCGAACCCACATCTCTTACGTCTCCTGCGCTGGCAAGCAGATTCTTTACCACTAGCAACACCGGGAAGACCCCTGCCTTGTGATTAGATTGGACTTAGAAGATTCCCAACCTACTTTGGATTGTTTTTTAGTTTTTCTCCTGCTTTACTTAACTGGAATATTTTAGGAAATGCTGTAAGAAAAATAAATTCTGTAAGCAAAGACAGGCTTCAAAGATGAAAAACTTTTTTGTAACCAAAAAAGATCTTAATTGAAATTAATTTCATTGATTGTGCTTTTGACTCAATAACAGTTTCATTTTTTTTAAAAGAGCTGTGGGCTTCCCTAGTGATTCAGCAGGAAAGAATCTGCCTGCCAATGCAGGAGACTTGAATTTAATCGTTGGGTCAGGAAGATGCCCTGGAGGAGGAAGTGGCAACCCACTCTAGTATTCTTGCCTAGAAAATCCCAGGGACAGAGGGGCCTGACGGGCTACTCTGTCCATGGGGTTGCAAAGAGTCAGACACGACTTAGCAATGAAACGACAGCAATCAGTTTCCACGAAGTTTATCAGGAACACTGGGGAGGGATGGTTCCTCCTAGTTAAATGGTGATTATGATGCTTTTGTGTTTGAGGGGTCCTTCATCTGCTTTTACTATTTCTGGATCTTATAATTGAGTGTAGCCATTTACTTTCACCACCAAATCTTACCATGTCGATCCAGAAATTTCCCCCAGTGAATTCATTTGAATTACAAGCCCTCTTGCTTTTAGATGAGTTGCCTCCTAATCACTCTAGACCTTGCATGGGCTTTCCTGTCTTTCTCTTTTCCTGGGTCTGGTGCAGGTTTCAGGCAGTTATAGGATCTCAGAACCATTTTTCAGATCTCAGGAGAGATGGGCCTGCTTAAGATAGTGTAATGCTAATGTGTTTTCCCCCTTTTCCTCTGTTATTTGGTTAACAAATTTGGCATTAGGTTTCATCCTTTCCTGTTCCCACCTGCGTGATCACAACCCCATCAGTCTAGAATAATCCCTCACGGGTACAAACCTCTAGGGCCCACATCCCTGGACTGAACATGGTCAGAGCAGAAAGATCCATAAAGCCAACTGGACCCTGGTGTCAAATTCCAGCTCCTCCGTTCAGCCTCTCTACACACAAGGCCAATCATCTCCTGCCCCAGTCCTGTTTTTTCTGTGATATTCAGCGGCCGTCAGTAGTTACTGCCGAGCGTCGAGATGGGGACGGACTGAGTTCACACATGACTCTGACGGTTGCCTGGAATGGAGGAAGCCGTCGGTAATGGTTGAAAAAGTAAAAAGTGTGAAATTGTTAGTTGCTCAGTCGTGCCTTACTCTTTGTGATCCCACGCACAAAGGCTCCTCTGTCCATGGGATTCTCCAGGCAAGAATACTGGAGTGGGTTGCCATTCCCTTCTCCAGGGCATCTTCCTGACTCAGGGATCGAACCAGGGTCTCCTGCATTGCAGGTGGATTCTTCACCATCTGAGCCACCAGGGGAGATTTGGTTATCATTATTGTTATTATGGATTTTATTATTTAAAGAAATTTTATTTATTTTATTTTATGTTATTCATTTATTTTTGGCTGTGCTGGGTCTTTGTTGCTGTGCATCGGCTTTCTTTGTGGCGAGTGGGGGCTGCTTTTCCTTGCAGTTCGAGGGCTTCTCATTGCGGTCGCATCTCTCCTTGGGGAGCACGGGCTCCAGGGCTCGCAGGCTTCAGTAGTTGCCTCTAGAGCACAGGCTCAGTAGTTGTGGAGCACGGACTTCGTTGCTCCAGCATATGGGGTCTTCCCCGACCAGGGATCAAGCTCGTGTCCCATGTCTTGGCAGGCAGATTCCCCTCCACCAAGGGAGGGTAACACCAAGGAAGTCGGTTATTAGTGACTTTGTGTGTTTAATATGAGTTGTTAAATGAAAAACTATGGGATACTTTTCCCTTTGAAAATATCCTTATGATGAGATACTTTACTTTCTTATGGAAGGTAATGAGCTTGTAACTCGGGTTTCTCAATCCTGGTCCTGTCAACACTGGGGCCAGGTGATTCTTTAGGGTTGGGCAGTCCTGTGAATTGCAGGCTGTTTAGCAGCACCCCTGGCCTCTGCTCGCTAGGTGACTGTACCACCTCTTGGTTTTGACAACCAAAAATATCTCTGGACATTGCCAAACGTCCCCTATTTCGAAAGTCGACTGTTGTTGAAAGCCACTGATATGAAGCGAATGGGAAACGATGGGGAAAGTGAAGAGAGAATCTGACACCTTTTTTCAGGAAGCTTTTGACTGCCCTCTAAGGCTTTTGTTGTTTAACTTTAGAATATTTTCATTTTCTGCTGTTGCCACTAAGTTATCTTCTACTTTTCCCCAGGAAGGTGGGTTACGTTTTTCTCTTACAGTAGATGTGTGTGTGTGTGTTTGTTTTAGAAGAGAAAACAATACGTGATTGAATGTCTTTTCTGAATTTGATACATAGCAATAAGGATACTTGTTGAGATATTTAAACAATTGGCATCAATCTTTTAAAGTCTTCTTATTTCCATTTGAATTTATTAAGAAAAACTAAAGCCTGTAAAGATCCTAAAATCTGAGTATTGCTTTTGGATTGATGTTTATGTACAGCTAAGAGCAAAGTACAGAATCAGGTCATCCTGTGATCATTTTAAAAGCAAAAGGCATTTTGCATTACTACATAATAATGATTAGGATAAAATTGTGTATCTCATTTTCATTTTTTCGAGTTCAGTATTCTTCTGAACCTGAGTGTCTTTCTGAATCTGGGTTGAATTTCATTATATTTAATAAGAACTATTTCCTTTTAGAAATGATGAATCATTGAATTGAATGGCACCCCTAAACTGTTTAGATTTTCCAATAGTTCATAACCTATGAGTGCCTATGAGCTCTTATCTTACCTTGTCAGGCAGAACAAGGTAATGTCAGAATTACCAAAACTTAGGCTTTTAATAAAAATATAACTAGGTTCCAAAAAGCTCACCTGTTGGCTCTTTCATTTTTGGCTTCCTAAGGAGAACTGTCAGCTCTGCTGATATCACAGTGGGGTTGGGGCTGGGTGGTGCTGACTGCAGAATCTTGTTAATTCAGTGGAATATTAATGCCCCTAAGTAACGGGTCTGTTTAATAAGTGGCTCTGAGAACCGTAAGGAAGATGTGATTATCTCTGAAGAGAAGCAGAACCCAGCGGAGGTTGTCAGGTCCCAGACTTGCTTAAGTCATACCTGACGTGTGTCATTGCTGCGGCACCTGGGGAGCAAACACAAGCAAACAAAAGCTCCGAGTTTCCCTGTGAGTGTGGGGAACAAAACAGACAGGAAGGCGGAGGAGGCTCGTTTAACAAGCAGAGGCATTACCGCTGCTGATCACATCCTCATTCTTGTTGTAGGCAAGCCCTGACTGTGTGTTTCCGGAAAGCCAAAGGATACGATGTCCCCAGAGAGTTTTCTTTCTGCTTGTAGAGGAAAACATGGATTTCCCATAATTAAGTTGGAATAGTTTCAAGTTATTAAGCAGAGAAAGGACAAAAAAATCAGGGATTTTCTATCATCGAGGGCATGGTCTCAGCCTGGGCACCCACGAAAGCCAGCTGTGAGCCAAGGACACGGAAGTACTTGTTCTAGAAAGTGAGACCAGGGGCAAGTATTTGTTAGAGAAAGTCACCCCAGGAAGCCAGTCAGGGATAAGGAAGCCAGACTGGGAAGACTGGAAAACAAAGCCATGTGAGTTACCGGGTGGGCACGTGGGAATCAGCGCTGCTGAGACCTCTCAGATTGAAGTGCCTGGGGATGGGGTGGGACCCCTGCCTCCTGATTTATCATATTGATTATACCCCAAGATATCATGTTGATTAATATATTGAATATATCCTATTCATATTGAATAGCATATCATATTGAATATCACATAGAATATCATATCATATTGAATATATCATATTGATTATACCCCAAAGTGATATATTGATTATATATAGAATATATGATATTCATATTGAATAGCATATCATGTTGAATATCACATAGAATATCATATCATATTGAATATATCGTATTGATTACACCCCAGGTGCCCGAGATACAGGCTGGAGGTGGTCCAGGAGGAGGCCTGTAAGGGCTGGTCCACAGTGATCTTGTGTGACCGTCACTGCCAGAATAGAGTAATTCCCTCAGTTCTTGTCCTCTTGATGAGAAAGAATTCAGTTGAGAGACACGGAGCAGTTGTAAGGAGCAGGAGTTTTTCTGAGCAAAGCAAACGTACGCGCCTGAGGGAGAGAAGGGAAATCAGACGCCGCCCCTCGACTACGGGGTAGCGGGGTAGCGTTGCTTTTGCGGGGTGGAAAATCCCGCCTTACGTTCTGCGTAATTTAACGACAGGTTGATTGACAGCTGTAGGTTGTGTAACTTCTTCCTTGCCCGCAGGCGCTTAGTCACAAGCACCCAAGTGAAACCCCAGGGGGTTGGGGAGCGGGGGGAGGGCAAACACGCAATGCTGATTTATTACAAATGCGGCATAATGGACGCAGGGTTACTGAGTCACCTTTCAGGTCTCCGTGCGCCTGCGCCGGCCTGTGCCGGTGGTTTTACCTTGTTTTGTTCTGATAAGGCTGGAAACTTAACGGTCCTTGACCACAAAAGGGGAAGCTCTCTGGGTGTGTTGTAATCACCTGTGTCTAGGTGGGGAGGGAAAGATGACCACACACACCCCCCCGCACCCCATCCAGGATGGAGCAGGGACCCACTCATGTCTAACATGAGCAGAAAGGCCCCTTGTGGGGGTGGGGCTGGGCAGAACTGGAGTGAGGCCTTCGTTTGAAGGGTGGGTTGCTCGGGAATAGGCTTCCTGCGGTGGCTCAGATGGTAAAGAATACGCCTGCAGTGCAGGAGACCCAGGTTCAAACCCTGGGTGGGGAAGATCCTCTGAAGGACGGCATGCAACCCTCTCTTGTATTCTTGCCTGGAGAATCCTATGGAGAGAGGAACCTGTCAACAGTCCATGGGGTTGCACAGTCTACAGTCCATGGGGTTACACAATCAGACATGACTGAAGTGTCTTAGCAATCACGTGGGGTTGGGGGCTTACAGAGACATAGGAAAGGAAGTGAGGCATCCTGGGCTCTGCCTACCTCCTGCTGGTCCCATGGACCCGGCCTTGACTCTTGGGGGAAAGGGTCCTAAGAATGAGCAACAGAAGGTAGATTGTCTTCCGTTAGTCCCTTTTAGGAGGTTTGCCTCTTCCAGTAACAGAAACCCCGACTTGACTGTTGATTAAATAAAGCAAGCATCTGTTTGTCTCAGCTCACTAGAAGTCACCCAACACAGCTGGCGCTGACTCCCTGAGAACATCACAGATCCAGGTTTCTTCCTCTATCCTTTTCTTGACCCAGCATTGCCCCCACACTCTCCACACCTCCACCCCTCGCCCCTCCCTGTTGACTGGTCCCCTCATGAAGAGCTGGGATGCTCACCGGAGTGCCAGTCTCAGATCCGTGTCTCGGACAGGAAAGCAGCATCACTGATAACGTGGCCCCCTTTTCTAAACTTAATCACTTTGTTTATTTATGGCTGTACTGGGTCTTTGTTGCTCTGTGTGGGCTTGCTCTGTTTGTAGCAAGCGGGGGCTACCGTCTAGTTGAGGTGTGTGGGCTTCTTATCGCTGGGGCTTCTCTTGCTGCAGAGTGTGGGCTCTGGAGCACGTGGGTGTCAGTAGTTGTAGCTCTAAGGGCTACCCTCTAGTTGAGGTGCCCAGGGTGAGGTTGTCCCTCGGTGTGAGATCTTAGTTCCCAGACCGGGGATTGAACCTGTGTGACTCCTGCATTGGCAGGCGGATTCTTAGCCACTGGACCACCAAGGAAGTCCCAGGGTTCCCTTTAATCAGGGACGCAATGGCCTTCTCTTTGGGGCTCCCTGACTAGTTATAAGGGAGGCTGGGAAAATGGAAAACAAGATCGCAGGTCAGAGAGGCTAGAACTCTGATCCTCAGTGGGGTGGAGATGTGTGTGGTTCCTCGGGGGACACTTTTGGCTGTCACAACTGGTGGAGTGCTAGTGGCATCTAGTGGGCAGAGACCAGGGATGCTGTTTAAAGTCCTGCAGTGAGACTCCACAGGAGAGCCTCCACCACGTATAGTCATCTGGCCCAAATGTCAATGTTGTTGTTGTTCAGGTGCTCAGTCACGTCCGACTCTTTGTGACCCCATGGACTGCAGCACGCCAGGCTTCCCTGTCCTTCATCACCTCCCAGAGATCGCTCAGATTCATGTCCGTTGAGTCAGTGATGCCATCCAACCGTCTCATCCTGTCATCCCCTTCATCTCCTGCCTTCAGTCTTTCCCAGCATCAGGGTCTTTTCCAGTGAGTTGGCTCTTCGCATCAGGTGGCCAAAGGATTGGAGTTTCAGCTTCAGCATCAGTCTTTCGAATGAATATTCAGGACTGATTTCCTTTAGGAAGGACTGGTTTGATCTCCTTGCAGTCCAAGGGACTCTCAGTCTTCTCAAACACCACAGGTCAAATAGTTCCGAGGTTTTGAAACTCAGGGTTAGACCAGTGATGGTGGACTGCCTAGAACTGAGTAGTTGCTGCCTTGAATAAAATAGAGGATCCCATACAGACAACTCACAGCACCCAACTTGGTAGCAGGAGCTCAGCTCTTGTCTACACTGCTGAAACCCTGGGTGAACCAACAGGGGGGTGGGGGTGAGGGTGAGGATACCAAGAGTCTCCTGGGCAGGAGACTGGTACACTGGCCTTTCAGAGCTGCTCCATACTCTCTGAGAGGTATATGCATAAAATGCCAATCGTCAGTACTTGTCTGTCATCATTTAATGACTGTGTCCTGGCCTTTAATATTACCCTGAATCACAGTGATTTCTTAAGGAAGTGAATCCCTCATTTGCAGCAGTATTCAAGACTCTGGGGCGGCACTACAGTCAGAATGGCCTTTGTTCTTTCGAGTGTTTGTACTTTCCAAGATGGTTTTGGAGAGGAAGAGGCACACTCAACTTCCGACAGCTGTTCCTTTAGTTTTCCATTAGCATTTGAAAAATGTCTCTTTCAGGCAGTGTTCATTAAGATTTTAATTTTGCAGTTTGCTCCTTTTCAAGTGACATGCAATTAATTAAGGCTTAATGTGTCATCTATTTTTTGCAATGACATTTTTACTGCCCCCTTTTCATTTGAGTCAGTTTATAAATTGTACTCTAGCTAATGAGTTCCATCCTGATTTCCAGTTTCAAATAATTATCACTCTTCTAATATGGTGATTCTTTAATGTGTCACAGAATTAAGAGTGTTACTGGGCGAACTCAGGTGAGTTGGGTCTGCCTAGGCCATGGGCCATGGGGGCTGCAGGGCAAGGGAGCCACTGAGACCCCTCCTCCTCTATTCAGTGCTTATTCACCAGCCTTTGCGTGTTGGACACTCCAGTCTATGTGGGATGTACATGCAGAAGCCTCTTCCAAGACTGGTCTCTGCAGAGCTTGCAGGCTAGATAACTGCCCTATTTCCCCACATTGTTTTGCCAGTGGAAATATGACTAAGGGGACTTGAAATCTTGAATGATTTTTAATATATGACTGAGATTGGACCAAGATTAACTGAACAGCAATTCCTTATTAATTTCTCTTTTACTGAAACTTACCAACATTTTGTCAAGTTGAATTGAAGATTAACTTTGCAGTATTAGGAGGGGCAGTTGGTGATATGGGGAGATTTGTGAACGAAGTGACTTGTGTAAGGGAGATGTAGGAGGCAGATTTCTCCAGAAAGACAGAATGGGTGGGAAATATTCTTATTAGAGAATTATTTTAGGGAGGTTTTTTTTTCCCAGTAGTCATGTATGGATGTGAGAGTTGGACCATAAAGAAGGCTGAGCTCCGAGAATTGATGCTTTAGAACTGTGGTTCTAGAGAAGACTCTTGAGAGCCCCTTGGACTGCAAGGAGATCAAACCCATCAATCCTAAAAGAAATCAACCCTGAATATTTATTGGAAGGACTGATGCTGAAGCTGAAGGTTGAATCCTTTGGCCACCTGATGTGAAGAGCTAACTCACTGGAAAAGACCCTGATGCTGGGAAAGATTGAAGGCGGGTGGAGAAGGGGATGACAGAGGATGAGATGGTTGGATGGTGTCACCGACTCAATGGACATGCCTTTGGGCAAACTTCGGGAGACAGTGAAGGATAGGGAAGGCTGGCGTGCTACAGTCCATAGAGTTGCGAAGTGTTGGACACGACTGAGCAACTGAACAGCAACAAGTTTTAGGGAAATTGGCATTGGTAAGCCTGGAATCTGCAGGACATGCCAGGATCCTGGAGACTTGGGCAGGAGTGGATGCTACAGTCTTGAGGCTGAATTCTTTCTTCTCCTGAAAACGTCAGCTTTTGTTCTAAGTTCTTCAGCTAGTTGAAGGAGGCTCACCCACATTTTGGGTGCTAATCTCTTTGACCTAAAGTCAAGTGATTGTGGATGCTGATTGCATGTACAAAACACTTTCACAGTACACTTAGACTACTGTGGGATTAAATCCCTGAGCACTAGACCTGGGCTGTGTCAACACAGAAAGTTCACAGAGGAGGAGGCCTCCCTGCAGGGTAGGGGGAAGAGCAGACTATTGTGGGTCAGGACCCAGGTCTGGACACTTCTCTCTTACCAGCTTTGAGGACGCAGGCAGGGCCCTCAGCGACCATGACTGGCATCCATTGTAACAGACGTTCATTAAATGCACGCCTCCCACCAATCAGAATGATATGTGTTCAGAAAGCAAAAACAACCAAGATGTGCCCCTGTCCTGGAAGCCCGTAGTCTGGTAAAGACGACAGACCCGTGACCAGCTAACCTGAAGCACCCAAAGTGAACAAACACACACTTCCTGCAAAAATAAGAATCATAACCTCCAGGAGTGAGATCTTGGAGGAAAAGGAGAGTTGATAGATAAATAGGATAGCAAATGCTTTGCCAGTGACAGTTACTGGTAGTATTTTTAGAACATTCTAGTAGCATCCACCAGGTGTTACAAACCACCTGTCTCTCCATTGCTAGAAAGCCATGAAGTCTTAATCCCACAATTTAGGTGCTGAGTTTAGGCAGTTTTCTTTATAGGAAAGAGGGGCTTTTCAAGTGGTGCTAGTGGTAAAGAACCCGCATGCCGAGGCAGAAGACCCAGGTTTGATCCCTGGCTTGGGAAGATCCCCTGGAGAAGGGAACGACAAGCCACCCCAGTATTCTTGCCTGGACAGAGGAGGCTGGCAGACTATGGTCCATGGAGTCACAGAAAGTCAGACACAACTGAATGACTAAGCACAGCACAAACCATGAAGTCGGGCACTTAAAGGTGGGTTGTGTTATAATAGTAAATGCCGGAGGTGACAGTCAGGTGTGGGTTCATCAGGTGGCCCAGCTCCAAGGCAGAGGCAGTTGTCTCCGTCTTCTGTGTCTTTTGTTTTCTGTCTGTGGAAAGGAAAAGGCCTGCTTGCACCCACCCATTCCTATTTTCTCTTTCTGGTTTTCAGGGGCGGATGTCCACGCCAGGGACTCCCGCCGGGGGATGTCCTCCCAGGAGTGGGCTACCTACACCGGACGGTTTGAAGCGGTTCGGCTCATCCAGAGGCTACTGGAGCGACCCTGCCCAGAGCAGTTTGGGGAAAAGTACAAGCCAGAGCTGCCACTGGCCCTGGAAGCGGGTCAGAAGCCCGCGGGATCCAAGAGCTGCTTGCAGAAGCTCACAGATTTTGTGCGGTCCACGCTGACCTCCCGCTCGCGCCAAGGCCTGGAGGATGGGGGGGCCCTGGACCACATGGTCAAGATGACCACGAGCCTCTACAGCCCCGCCGTGGCCATCGTCTGCCAGACCGTGTGCCCCGAGAGCCCCCCCTGTGTGGGCAAAAGGCGGCTGGCTGTGCAGGAGATCCTGGCATCGCGCGGGGATCCGGACACGCAAGCCCAGGAAAGGGACAAGGGGGAGGGCCCTGAGCCGCAATCCCAGACTTCCCAGGCTGTGGGGGTCTCCAAAGAGGAGGCCCCCAGAGCCGGCCTCGCGTCTTCGCAGCCGCCGGCCGCCCCCCGGAGGGCCAGCCTCCTGCCCCTGCAGCTGTTGCGGCGGAGCAGCGTGCGGCCCGGCATGACCATCCCCAAGGTGCGTGTCAGCAAGGCGCCCGCGCCCACCTTCCAGCCCGAGCGGGCGGCCCGGGGCAGCACCAAGGACAGCAGCCACCTGCAGCTGCCCAAGTGGCGGTACAAGGAGGCCAAGGAGGAGAAGCGGAAGGCGGAGGAGGCGGAGAAGCAGCGGCTGGCCGCCGCGCAGAAGGAAAAGCGGACGTCGTCCTGGAGAAAAAGGACGTGAGGGGGGTGTGTCCGGCGCGCGGGGGCGAGGCAGGACGCAGAGCCCGCCGGCCGGGCATGCGAAACTGCCGGGAGCCCTGGGGGAGGCGGCGGGGCGCTGGGTGCGGTCCTCCCTGGAAGTGCGCCCCCGCCCCGCCCTTGCATTTTACGCACAACACCTCCCAGGGTGCACAGGCTCCCTTCGCGGCCCAGAAAACGTTCCTGTTTGTTCAGGCTGCACTCAAGAGTGAACTGGGCCAAGCCCTAATTGAATCGCCTGAAACCAGTTCCCCCAGCAATCAGTATTCGTAGTGGGCATTCTACCTAAAACTCGACCACTGAGCCAGCAGAGAAGCCCCCCTTAGAACCTCAGTGCAGAAAAATTTAAGACCAGTTTATCCAAAGGACATTTTCTGTATAGTTTTGTATTTTTCAGTTATGATCAGACTTACAGCACTTGACCAGTGACAGGGCTGTTTGTAAATATTTATGACGGTCTTAATGCATTTGTCTGAAGACCCTTTGTTTAAAATACTGTTTCTAGCAATAATTATTTGTGCTATCTCTATTCTGTTTCACATAGAATTTGTGGCATTCTCCTCCTGTCGGCCCCCTTTTGCTTTTTTTTATTGGGGGGCTTTGCCTTTCCATCTCCTTGGGGGTGCTCAAAAGCACCACACGTCCTTATTTGGATTAAGTGATGTCGAAGATTTCTATTGGATAAAGCCATGGCTTTACG
Source organism: Capricornis sumatraensis (assembly GCF_032405125.1). Classification (NCBI taxonomy): domain Eukaryota; kingdom Metazoa; phylum Chordata; class Mammalia; order Artiodactyla; family Bovidae; genus Capricornis; species Capricornis sumatraensis. The sequence continues at coordinate 68,895,579 of NC_091086.1, read as the reverse complement.
GCAAAATAATCAAGTAAGACAGAGGAGTCAAATTACCTTTAATTTCTGAAGCTCTCTTTTCCATCCAGTGGTAAAACTGAAGAAAGCCCAATTGTCAAAGTATGAGACTGCATAGGAGAGTATATGTATTGCTAGAACTAAGCTCATTTTAAGCAAGGGGTTTTAGATAATCTGCATATAAAGTCTTGAACATACTCAAAAATAGAAAAAAGTGTTTAAGAAAATGGGGGCAACACTAATAAATTATTACTAGAAGTACAAAATTATGTGCTCTTAGACAATTGAATTAAAATATCCTTAAGATGTAAAAAGAGACGCTAAAAGTGTAGAGTTCTGCAAACTACTGACAGGTGGGCCATACATTTTTTGAGAAATAGGGATTAGAGCTGAATGTTAAGCAAACATGTTTTTGGCAAATTCTCCTGGAGTGAGCTGGGTTGCTTCCTCCTCCCGACTCAATTCTGACAGATACCTGGTGTGGAATTTTATTTTTCCTTTGATGAAAGCCCCTGATGTTCAGTTCATCCTCATGCAGGCTTTGTAGACTTGCCAAGATTCGGGAACTTTGGCAGCACATGGGTGTGGTATGCCCCAGGCCCTGAGCGCTCCGTGGGAGTTTTCTGTCCATACTTGTATCTCCAAAAAGCTGAGAAATACTAATGAATCTCTGGCTCTCTGGGTTGCAGAGTATCTTTCACATATGCACTACCAACAGCACTTTATTTAAATATTATCCTGCGTATAAGCCATAGATTTAAAATATTGCAGACCAGTGGGAAGCCGTTTATTCTGTGTCTGGATTCACAGGGGAAATTGTGCTCCCTGGCCATGTGGCGACGAGCGCCCATCCATCTCACGATTTGGGTGGCATGGCACTGGCTGTCCCTCCTCTTGCCCCCACCCCCCACTATCAGACACTGAGCATCTTACACTCATCTCTCCAAAAACCTCGATGAACAGACCATCAGGCTGCACCCAGGCTAATGGGAGGCAGATGTGACGATAATCCATCTTTTAAAGTCAGATTTTAGTGAATTCCTCCCTAGTTCCAGAAGGGCCCAAGAAGAATGGCCCAAAGGTCTGGATCCGCTTTGAACATCACTGATGTGGTTGGCTGTGGGTCACCCTTGAGCCTAAGAGTTTGGCTTGGCCAAGTGCCTTTGGATGAGATGAGTGCTGGCGCCCCGAGGTGAAGAGAAACACGGCTTGTCTCCCTGATGGGCCAGTAAGACCATGTTTTGTGTTGATATGTTTTGGTTGCTTTGAATGGTTGGCTGCGCTTTCTTCCCCAAGGGCTCACCCCTCCCTCTCCTCCAGTGTCGATCAGGGATGGGGGCACCGACGGGAAGTGCCCCCCCCCCCCAGCTCTGTCACCATGTAAGTTCCCTGCTGGCCCTTTTACCTCCTTATTCTTTCTGTTTTCTGCCTATCTTCTGCTCCAGATTTAGCTAAAATGCCTTGATCATCCCTGGCGCCACTACTCAAAGGTCTAAAAAGAGCAGAAAGTGGTGGAGTCGTGGGAGATCGACAGTGTCCCTGATGACTTGCCGTATCGTGCCCTCCAGACACTCAAGAGTGAATGGACCGCAGATTTTGCCTGCTGCTTTTGTGCAGAATTCCGCCCCACCCACCACCTTCTTGACATTTAGGGAGGGAGATTTAGCTTGCTCTCCTGACAAATGGGGCTTCCCTGGTGGCTCAGCTGGTAAAGAATCCGCCCGCAATGAGGGAGGCCTGGGATCGATCCCTGGGTTGGGACGATTCCCCTGGAGAAGGGAATGGCTATTCACTCCATTATTCTGGCCTGGAGAATTCCATGGACTGTATAGTCCATGGAGTCGCGAAGAGTCAGACACGACTTGCAGCTTCACCTGACAGATGAGAGCACCGCCCTGCTGCACAGAACAGGGAGGATCTGGTGTCTGCTTTGCACTCCTGATGTTTATTAACTGTAAATAGTGAATTTCAACTTGACAGGTACCTTCTCAGGGATTTATATATAAATAGAGTTAGGAGGAAAGGTGAAGCATATTTTAATACTTTTTAGGATCTGAGTGAGTTGTTATCACACTAGGCAGAAGAAATATTTCTAAGATAATGTCAGTGCTGCTTTTTCCCCAGGGCGATGCCTGGGAATCACCCCTCCCATTGAGACTTCTTGATTCTTAGAAACTCTTGGGACTTTGGCGGCTGAAATGGCTTTGGAGTGGACGTGAAGTCACTTCACAGGGCCTCTCGGTTGCCTCTCGTGGAAGCGAACCCTTGTATTTAGAAAACAAAAAAATTCAACCTCTGTGCATGAAGAGGTGGCTGTGACAACACAGATGGGCCGCCCATCGATTTTACCTCTAGAACTGGTTCCTCCCCGTCTGATACCTGCGTGTGTGGTGTGAGGACGGTTTTTTCTCTCTGCTCCCGTGAATCACATGTTCCACAGTCAGCCCCGTGCCAGGCTCACTGCCGGGAGAGGGGAGGGAAAAGCTGGAATGACCGCGGTGTTCAGAGACCTTCCATGTCTTTGGCTACACCCGAGGAATGCAATGCACAACATTATGAACCTTTGTGACTTTTTTCTGCTGCGCCTCCCCACGGGCTCCTGGCGGCACCAGAAGCCTCAGAAATAGGCTTGGAAATTGCACTAGATCATCATCTCAGCTTCTGGCCCTCCTGCAACTCGCTCCTGCGGTGGAGGGTCGAGTTTGTGATGTCACTTGGAAAGTGGGATTTGTGGGTGCGGGGAGGGGGCGGGTCAGTCCAAGCTGCCTCTGCCCACTTCCATCAGTGGCCAGCTAGGTCTCTGGAAGGTCCACTGAGTGGAAATGAGACTCTGAAACTGAATCCCACGAGGTGGGGCCAGACCACGTCCTGAATTGGATGCAGAGTGTGCGGTCTCCAGGAAGAGTCACAGGTACCCAATTATTATGAAGAGATGCACTCCTGAGGGATGGATGAAGAGCCAAGACTAAGAAGAAGGGCTGATCTTTGTCCTACAGCCTCTGTCAGGGGCACAGTTTTCCCCCCTGACCCACACTACCTTAAGACAGAAGACCATCTCTGCATCCTTCGTCCCAGCTTGCTCTGCGAAATGAGCCCTAGTCCCAGGCTCACCTGGGACCCCTTGCTGTTTCATCTTCTGTCCTGATATCCAATATGATGTAGGTATTCCCTGCAGTGCTGAGATTGATCAGGAACTATTGTAAGCTTCTAGTTGCAACTGTCTTTTGTCAAATGAAATGCTGGCACTTTTAAAGTATTTGGGGACATTCTAACACGCCACCCACGCTCATGAGCCCCATGGAGAACTGTTTGGATTCTGCCCTTGGCTATGGGTGCTCGGCTCACGGGACCCCTCATGACTCTGGTCTGTGTGTCTGGTCCTTGCTGTTCTGGGCAGCAGGCTCACACCGAGCCCCTTTCAGTCAGGCCTGGGGGACCATGTCTTCTTGGGAAGGAAAGCGAGATGATCCATCAGGAGCTATTAAACAACAAAGTCCCATTCACCTGGACAACTGGCATTGATACATAAATTGATACATAATTGTGACCATGGTGTGGGGGGGTGGTGGGGAGGCTGTTGCTATAAAAAACTTGCAACAAAACAGCTCTTCCTGAAACCCTGGTTGCGCTGCCTGCTCCAGCTTGGAGAATTTGTTTCAAACCTCTGGGCAACTCTTGTGTTATCGGCTCAGGGATGTGCCCTTGAATTCGTGTGTCTTCATTAACACTTAAAATCAGCAGCTAAGAAAAAGCCCACTGGAAGTTTTTTTTTTTTTTTTAAGAAATAGAAAAACAAAATCGCCCCATCTCCCCAAACCACCACAACTTGGTTTGATTTAGCTCATTTTTGAGGAACTCAGTTGAATGAGATGGCTGCTATTCAATCTCTCCTTCCCCTGACCCAGCCTGAAATAAGGCTCTTGTGAAAGGCAAGCCCTGCAGTGGTCTGACGGCTCTCAGCTGCAAGTTGAGGCGTGTGATGTGATGTGAGTGCACGCGCGCACATACACACACACACACACACTGGAAGGAGTTCGGGTTTTGTGCTCACGAAGGGGACTGCCACTATAGGTCCCAGGGAATGTCAGCTATGACCTAGTGTATTTGAGGATGAGACAGCCCAAGACCCCCCACCGGGATCCCTCAAGTGGGTCCAGTGTGGCACAGAACACAACCAGTGTGTCATCACCCAGGTGTCCTTGTTGGATGGTGGTGTTGGCCTGGGCGGCTCCTGGACAAGGTTGCATAGCCAGGCCTGGGTCCTCTCTGCTGTTGGCTGCGTCCCTGGCACGGAGTGGCAGAATCCAGAGGGGATTCTTGGGAGAACCTCCACCAGGCATGAAGCCCGGGGTCACAGATGGTTCGATATCAGGCTGACCTGAGAAGCAGAACTGTACCCTGCGGAGGTTCTGAGAATTTTCCGAGTCTGTCCAAGTGTTGAGATGCTCTAATTGATCACTGCTCATGCAGTTTGGTTTTTGAGAGAATCACTTCATGATAATGGGACATTTTTCTCCTGTTCTTGAAGAAAATGTGGATGAGAAACTAAATGAACCCAGGCAGGCCCAGCAGTGGCCTGTGCTGATGCTTTATCAGATTTTTGGGAGGTCACGTTGAAGCACTTTAACACCAGTTTCTGAGCAGACGTTCTGGAAGCTGGTTTGGAACCGCATAGCTCTTTCAAAACTGGATGAAAACTAGAAAAGGATGCTAGAAACCTGGCAGTGTTACCAGTAACCCTGTGAACCTTTAGGACATCCCAGGGAATTTGAGTAATAGAGCCCATTGAAACAAACAGGCAAGGCAAATCTCATTGGAATCCTTTTCATTCAAACCCTCGTTCTGCCTGGCACGCGCTGGGTGTCTGACGATATGTGTCTTTAACAAGGGTGGTGAAGAATTGCGTGCACTCTGCACAGGGGCCAGGTTTCAGGTTATGTCATGTTGGTATAAGCTTCGTTTTCTGAATGTAAAACTACTTTCATTGTCATTTCTAAAAATCTGGTAGGTTTCTGGATATTGTAAAAATGTTGAATAAGGATATAATTGTGTAAATTTCATAGCGTTTTATTTTGAGGTGAGAGTTTTGTTACGGTTTATAAAAGATATTTTCCTATTTAGACCTCAGGGCTATTTGGGGACCTACAAATAAAGGTGACCCCAGCCATTTCAATTCTTGATATCCAAAAGGTTAATCATCTTTAAGTTAGATGGGATATATTTGTTCAGCAGAAAGAATATGTCTTTCCCTTTACCTTCTAACAAACTCTGTATCCAAAGTTTAAAAAGTATAACAAGATGTGGTCATGTAAAACTGTGGCTACAGAATTAAAAATCACTTGTGAAATAAACAGTCTTATGGTACAACAGTGTTCTATTGGGATAAACTTAAGTGTGTATAAATTAGGAAATGATACTATGATGCCAGTATTTTTAATGTTACTCATTTTGATCAAAGTAGGTGTGTACTTCCTTCATCTGACACACTTATTTTTCACATTGTATCTCAAAGGTAAGTTTTTTTTACATGTGAAAATAATCTCTTTGCCCCCTGCCTCTTCTCAGAAGTGCCCACTGGTAGGGAGGCTTCCTTCAGCCATGTCCCTCTGTATTTATTTACATGATGCTGGGAAAGATTGAGGGCAGGAGGAGAAGGGGGAGACAGAGGATGAGATGGTTAAATGGCATCACTGACTGAAAGGACATGAATTTGAGCAAACTCCAGAAGACAGTGAAGGACACGGAAGCCTGATGAGCTGCAGTCCATGGGGTCACAAAGAGCAAAACATGAGGTCGCAACTGAACAACAGCTAAATAGAAACAGAAATGTAGTTTTATTTGTATATGTGTTCTTTTATGTAAGTGGTACAGCATAAATGCATTTTAGTTTCTTTTCTTTATCCAAACCACATCCCTGGAAAGCTTTTTAAAGAATTAATTAATTTCATTTTCTTTTAACAGCTAAAAAAGTAATACACAAAAACAAGAGAAGTCCACCACATACAATAAAGGATGAAAAATGACTCAAGCTCCCTCAGGGCAGTCCCTCAGACACTTGTGCATCTTTCTAGAAATACACTTATATGGGTGTTTATTTATTAGTTGATTTACAGTGTTGCATTAGTTTCAGGTATACAGCAAAGTGATTCATATATATGTGTGTGTGTGTGTGTGTAATTTATATATAAGTATATATTGTTGTTATTGTTCAGTCGCTAAGTCATGTCTGACTGCAGCCCCATGGACTGCCAGGCTTCCCTGTCCTTGAGAGTTTGTCCCTCTCCCTGAGAGTTTGCTCAAGCTCATGTCCATCGAGTCAGTGATGCTTTCTAACCATCTCATCCTCTGTCGCTCCTTCTCCTCCCGCCTTCAATCTTTCCCAGCCTCAGGGTCTTTTCCAGTGAGTCAGTTCTTCACATCAGGTGGCTAAAGTATTGGAGTTTCAGCTTCATCGTCAATCCTTCCAGTGAATACTCAGGGCTTATTTCCTTTGGGATTGACTGGTTGGGTCTCCTTGCAGTCCAAGGATTTTCAATATACAAAGGACCCTCCTTATTAGGAAATCTGTGAGCTGACATGAAAGTGAGAGAGGCGGTCTTTATTCTCCCCACTGACCCTGGTGATGGAACCTTCTTCCAGCATCATGAGGCTCCAGGGAGAGGGGTTGGGGGGTGGTGACTGGGGGAATGAGGAGGGGTGAGAGATGGCCGTAAGGCACAGTATTCCAGGGATGTTCTTCCGGTCCGCCGGCCAGGCCCCAGGACCAGTGCCTCTGCTCTGGGCAGTCCTGCAGTCAAGAAGTCACGGCCCTTGAGTTCCTCAAGAGCTTCTGCATGCAGCCCTTCACGTGGTCACTGGCTCCCAGCAGGTCGTCCCTGCTGTCTCCCATAATGACGACCAGGCTGGTTTCCAGCCAAGGACAGGAAAGGTGACCCGGAAACCCCCCAGTCTGCTGACAGAATACTTTGATGTGCAGATGGCTCAGGTAAATTGTCACCTTGCCCACAGCTCCCCGTCCCTCGGGAACCACTGTGGCAGGACCACCCTGCCCACCTCTCACCGCCTGCCTGTTCATCCTGCCCAAGCTCATCACTGCTCTCACTTAAAAACCCCCAAAGCCGAACAAAATGTTGATGCGTTTTTCTGGATAAAAAAATTATAAGTATATAAATGAAATGCAAATCCACCTTGCTATTTCAAAAGCGTTGTTTAAAACACAAAATCAAGAAGTCATGTAGCTGCAAGGATACGATGTCAGCTTTTCAAGGTTTGGAAAAAGAAGCTTTAATAGGACCAAGAACTGAGTGAAGAAGATGAACCAGGAGGGCTCCTCTCTGGGCCACCAGAGATGGGAGGGTTTGGGAGCACGGGTTGTGGTGGGGAGGTTGCCACCCTATTGTGAAGAAGGCTGCCAAATGTCCCCACTTTCTGGGCAGAGGGGTCCCTGAGCCATCCCACGGTCCCCCCACTTCTTGCCCATGGGGTTGGGGGGACCAGTTTTTACCTTCTAACCTGAGTGATGGTTGAAAGCTGCAGACTGGCCATCCTTCCTGACCAAGCCCCATTGCAATGGGGCTCCCTTGTTTGAAGTGTATGATGTCCTTTGTGAGGTGAGAGGTCAGAGGTTGGGGGTCAGAAAAGCAAAAACTCCTGCCTTCTTCTTCCCACTGCTGTGCACATACTGGGCCTGTCCTGAGCCCCAGTCTGTGTTTCTCTGACTATACGCTCTTGCTTCCTTGGTGGCTCAGGCAGTAAAGAATCTGCCTACAATGCAGGAGACCTGGGTTCAATCCCTGGATCAGGAAGATCCCCTGGAGAAGGGCATGGCAACCCACTCTAATATTCTTGCCTGGAGAATCTCATGGACAGAGGAGCCCAGCGGGCTATAGTCCATGGGGTCACAAAGAGTTGGATGCCACTGAGCGGCTGACACTTTCACTCACTTTTCCTTTTCACACACCCCTGGTCCTAGTATCAGGCCAGGTGGCTCTTGTGATATCTGGGAAACTCCTGTGTTCTCCTAGAGCTGGCAGATGGGCGTCTGCAGTTACATAAAGCAATGATGCTCCAAAGGCCACGGTTCCCGAGGCCGCCAGCATCAGCACCACTTAGAAAACTGTCAGAAAGACAGCTTCTCAGGCTGCACCTGGATTATTCTGTGATTTCTATAACAGGTTACCTGGATGGCTTCAAGCAGCTGAAATGCATCCCCTAGTAGTTCGGAAGGGCAGAAGATCAAAATCTCCCATGCCCGCCCCCTTGAAGGCTCCACGGGTGGGTGCTTCCTTGCCTCTTCCAGCCCCTGGTGGTTGCCAGCAGTCTCGGCTTGTGGCAGCCTCATGACCACATGGCGGCTTCCTTCTCTGAGTCTGTCCACATCTCCCCCTTTAGGTACAGCCACTAGTCATTGGATTAGCAGCCACTCACCCTAAGCAAGTGTGGCCTCGTTGCAACTTAAGCATATGTGCAAAGACCCTGTTTCTAGCTAAGGGCACACTCACAGGGACTTGAGTTTGCGCTGACTCCAGGAAACGGTGAAGGACAAGGAAGCCCAGGGTGCTGCAGTCTCTGGGGTCGCAAAGAGTCGGACACGACTTAGCTGCTGAACAGCAACAACAGCACAGGGGCTTGGGGTAAGTCCTTTCGGGGGCCACAGTTCAATCTGCAGCACCCAGCGGATGTGTCAGAGATGTTGAAAGCCAGGGTGTTCATCCTCCCTAACTCAGCGCCCCGACTGGGCGCTTCCTCAACACACACACGCTCTGCCCCACCTCTCTGACCACTGGCATCATGTCGTGGCCATCCTCTCTGCCGCACCCCCCCCAGCCCCCACTTACCCCTGAAGGCTAGAAGCAGGTCTCCATCCTGAGAACCATTCTTTGCATCCCTGCCTGGGCATCTCAACAGCCCCTGGCTTTAAACACCAGCTAGAGGCTGCTGATCTTTAGTTGTGACCTTGACCACCACCTCTAGCCTCAGTGGCCCACAGTTCAAAGCCAGCCACCACTTGTTTCTGCAAGTGCGATTGTACTGAAGCCCAGCCCGCTCACTCAGCGACATGTCATCTACGGAAGCTTTTATTCTCCAGGGGCACAGTGGGGCAGCCGTGACACTGGCCAAGTGCCCACAAGGCCTCAAGTTCTGACTCTGAAAGCCTGCCGACTCCTGTTGGGCACCAGTCCAGGTGGTGGGTGTTTCCATCTGGGTGTGGAGTCGGCACTGAAGACCTCATGTACCCAGACAGATTTATTTTCTTTCTTAAAAATGGAGACATAATTGACATAAAACTTTACATCGCTTTCAGGTGTACAACATAATGCTTCACCATCGTCGTTGTTTAGTCACTCAGTCATATCTGACTCTTTGCGACCCCATGGACTACAGTGTGCCAAGCTTCCCTGTCCTTTGCTATCTCCCAGAGTGTGCACAAACTCATGTCCATTGAGGCAGTGAAGCCATCCAACCGTCTCATCCTCTGCCGCCCCGTTCTCCTGCCGTCAAACTTTCCCTGCATCAGGGTTTTTGCAAAACAATCACTACCATATCTAGTTCACATTCATCACTACATACACTTATCATGTTTTTTTTCCTTGTGATGAGATTTTTTTTTTTCAGATTTACTACCTTAGCAACTTTCAAATATGCAATACAGTATTATTAGCCGTAGTCACTGAGCTGTCCATTACATCCCATGACTTATGAGACTTACTATTTTACAGCTGGAAATTTGTATCATTGGACCCCCTTCTATTTCATTCACCCTCCACATCCTGCCTCTGGCAACCCCCAGTCCCTTCTCTGTATCTTATGAGTTAGGTTTTTGTTTGTTTTTTAAGATTCCTCATATAGGTGAGAATATATATATTTTTCTCTGTCTGACTTACTTCATTTAGCATAAAAGCTCAGACTCCAAGTTAAGTGAGTAGAGCTCTGAACTCTGACCTTTCTCCTGCCCCATCTCTACACCCACCCACTGGCTTCCCATTGGCTCTGAAAGCACCTTGACTTTACAGAGGCCACACCCATGACCCAACAAGCCTTTCTATCCGGAGACTAAAAGTCTGGTGACAGCTGAAAAGTGAAATTGTTAGTTGCTCAGTCGTGTCTGACTCTTTGTAACCCCTATGGAGCATAGCCCTCCAGGCTTCTCTGTCTATGGAATTCTCCAGGCAAGAATAGTGATGAGCAGGACCTGGAGGAAGCTGGAAACACACCTGGGGCAGCCACCCACCCCTTACATCATCTGCCCAGGCATTGAGGAACAGACCTGCCATCTGTGGCTCCCCAGCAGTGGGGGGGCTGGGGTGGGTGGCAACCAGTGCCTCTTGGGACCTTGCTGATTAAGACGCTGTTGATGGGGGCACTATTTGTAAGCCCTCCCCAGACAGCCATTTTGCTTTTTTTGCATTTCTTTTCCATGGGGATGGTCTTGATCCCTGTCTCCTGTACAATGTTATGAACCTCAGTCCATAGTTCATCAGGCACTCTATCTATCAGATCTAGGCCCTTAAATCTATTTCTCACTTCCACTGTATAATCATAAGGGATTTGATTTAGGTCATACCTGAATGGTCTAGTGGTTTTCCCTACTTTCTTCAATTTGAGTCTGAATTTGGCAATAAGGAGTTCATGATCTGAGCCACAGTCAGCTCCTGGTCTTGTTTTGGTTGACTGTATAGAGCTTCTTCATCTTTGGCTGCAAAGAATATAATCAATCTGATTTCAGTGTTGACACATGGTGATGTCCATGTGTACAGTCTTCTCTTGTGTTGTTGGAAGAGGGTGTTTGCTATGACCAGTGCATTTTCTTGGCAAAACTCTATTAGTCTTTGCCCTGCTTCATTCTGTATCCCAAGGCCAAATTCACCTGTTACTCCAGGTGTTTCTTGACTTCCTACTTTTGCATTCCAGTCCCCTATAATGAAAAGGACATCTTTTTGGGGTGTTAGTTCTAAAAGGTCTTGTAGGAAGTGAAAGAGGAGAGTGAAAAAGTTGGCTTAAAGCTCAACAGTTAGAAAACGAAGATCATGTCATCTGGTCCCATCACTTCATGGGAAATAGATGGGGAAACAGTGGAAACAGTGTCAGACTTTATTTTGGGGGGCTCCAAAATCACTGCAGATGGTGACTGCAGCCATGAAATTAAAAGACGCTTACTCCTTGGAAGAAAAGTTATGACCAACCTAGATAGCATATTCAAAAGCAAAGACATTACTTTACCAACAAAGGTCCGTCTAGTCAAGGCTATGGTTTTTCCTGTGGTCATGTATGGATGTGAGAGTTGGACTGTGAAGAAGGCTGAGCGCCGAAGAATCGATGCTTTTGAACTGTGGTGTTGGAGAAGACTCTTGAGAGTCCCTTCGACTGCAAGGAGATCCAACCAGTCCATTCTGAAGGAGATTAGCCCTGGGATTTCTTTGGAAGGAATGATGCTAAAGCTGAAACTCCAGTACTTTGGCCACCTCATGAGAAGAGTTGACTCACTGGAAAAGACTCTGATGCTGGGAGGGATTGGGGGCAGGAGGAGAAGAGGACGACAGAGAATGAGATGGCTGGATGGCATCACCAACTCGGTGGACATGAGTTTGGGTGAACTCTGGGAGTTGGTGATGGACAGGGAGGCCTGGCGTGCTGCAATTCATGGGGTCACAAAGAGTCGGACACTACTGAGCGACTGAACTGAACTGAACTGAACTGAATTGATGGGGGTACTGGTGTTTAACTAGGAAGATATGTGATGAATGTGAAAACCAGCTACATCAGCTCCGTAGAAACAGCAACATGGAAAATGCTCTGCGTCATTAGACACAGCCTGGCTCTCCTCCCAGAAAAGCATATGGGGAAGAAGACGCTTGGCTTGCTTAATTAAACCAAACAGAGACAGGCAGGTCCTAAGCTGTATGGGGAAAGGTCTTTGGAGACAGACAGACAGGGGTCTGGTCCTGGCTTTGCGGCATATTTGCTGTGATGCTGGCAGGACAGTCATTTTCCTACAGAACAACAGGTCCCCGTGTGAATGCTCCACACCCTGCCTGGTACCGCCAGGCAGAGGTGTGCTGGGGGCCACTCTGAGCACAGACTGTGTGCTGGTGACCTTGACTGACTGTCCTCAGGCATTCTCTGTCTCTTCTCTGCCTCCATTCCTGATCAGGAATGTCTCTCAGCACCCCAGTGACTCTCCATGAAAGGCAGATCAACATAATCAGGCCTGTGGTGAGGATAAGGTGAGACAGGGGTTTTCAAGGCCTTCTGGGTGCTCATATCCTCCCCAGGGAGAATCAGACAAGAGCCCTTCAGCTCAGACCCTCTGTGAGCCCCAGTTCTGGTGAGCTGCCCTGGACTGAGCATGGTCTCTGAGAAGGTGGAAAGGTGACCCAACTCCTAGTCCCCAGGGCCACACTGCACTCATGGCCTTTGTGGTTCAGTTGCTTAGTCATATCTGATTCTTTGTGACCCCATGGACTGCAGCACATTGGACTTCCCTATCCTTCACTATCTCCCAGAATTTGCTCAAACTCATGTCCATTGAGTCAGTGATGCCATCCAACCATCTCATCCTCTGTCGTCCCCTTCTGTTCCTGCCCTCAGTCTTTCCCAGCATCAGGGTCTTTTCCAACGAGTTGACTCTTCAAATAGGTGGCCGATGTATTGAAGCTTCGGTCTTTCCAATGAATATTCAGGGTTGATTTCCTTTAGGATTGACTGGTTTGATCTTGCAGTCCAAGGGACTCTCAAGAGTCTTCTCCAACACTGCAGTTCAAAAGCATCATTTCTTCAGCCCTCAGTCTTCTTTATGGTCCAACTCTCACATCCATATGTGACAACTGGAAAAACCATAGCTTTGACTAAACAGACTTTTGTCGGCAAAGTAATGTGTTTGCTTTTTAATATGCTGTCTAAGTTTGTCATAGTTTTTCTTCCAAGGAGCAAGTTTCTTTTAATTTCATGGCTGCAGTCATCATCTGCAGTGAGCACAAGAAAATAAAGTCTGACACTGTTTTCATTGTTTCCCCATCTATTTGTCATGAAGAGATGGGACCGGATGCCATGATCTTAGTTTTCTGAATGCTGAGTTTTAAGCCAGCTTTTTTACTTTCCTCTTTTATCTTCATCAAGAGGCTCTTTAGTTCCTCTTCACTTTTTGCCCTTAGGGTGGTGTCATCTGCATTTATGAGGTTATTGATTTTTCTCCTGGCAATCTTGATTCCAGCTTGTGCTTCATCCAGCCTGGCATTTTGCATGATGTACTTTCTATATTGGGCTTCCCAGGTGGCACTAGTGGTAAAGAACCTGGCTGCCAATTTAGGAAATGTAAGAGATGTGGAGTTGATCCCTGGATTGGGAAGATCCCCTGGAGGAGGGCATGACAACCCACTCCAGTTTCCTTGCCTGGAGAATCCCCATGGACAGAGAAGCCTGGCAGGCTGGAGTCCATAGGATGTCACAGAGTTGGCCATGACTGAAGCGACTTAGCACGCATGCACACACTATGCTTATAAGTTAAATAAGCAGGGTGACAATATACAGCTTGATGTACTCCTTTCCCAGTTTTGAACCACTTCGTTGTTCCATGTGCAGTTCTAACTGTTGCTTCTTGACCTGCATACAGGTTTCTCAAGAGGTCTAGTGAACTCTATGGTCTGGGCTTGGCTTCACTGCTGAGATGTCTGTAGTGCCCAGAATGGTGTCCCATACTGGCTGGGTCACCATCTTTCAAATGATGGTGAAAAGGAAGAAGGATAGTTCCTGAGGATGCCTTTCTCCCCAGAGCCTGTGTGAAGCCAGGCTAGGAGGTCCGTCTCTAGGCCTCTGGGAGAATTTAGCACTGGATTTCCATGCAGCGAAAGTGAGATATAGTCTTTCAAGATTTAGTCCCTTTCACCATCTGGTCCAAAGACCTTCTGGAGGAATGGGTTTCAAACTTCTCTTAGGGTTACCCATCCTGAAAGCATGACTAAACATCTCTGAGATGCCAAACAGGGTTTGACAAGCAGAGGACCTTACTGTTCCTCCAACTCTGGGGGCCATACTGGCTGGTCAGAGTGTGGGGATGGGAATGAGATAGTGGAGGATGGATTATGTAGAAATGACAGTGGAGTGTTCTGCTCTTTAAAGACTGGTGGTGAAGAGCATAGAACTTGGCACTAGATCGATCTTGTCTTTGCCACTTACTGGTTATGTAAATTAAGTAAATTTTGCCTCATCGTGTCTTAATTTCCTCATCTGCATAATAGCAATAATAAAAGCATCTACCAAACAGAGTTGCTATGAGTACCTGGTAAATAGTAAGTGTTTATTAAGGGGGAGAGAGGGACAATAATGGTGGTGATGGTGATGATGGTGATGGTAGTGATGATGATAACTAATTTAGGCTCAGAATCTCTTCCTGTGGGTAATCTGTCTACTTGGATGCTTTTCTGGTTTATGAAAAATAGTAACTTTGATTTAGCTTATATAGTTTGCTGCTGCTGCTGCTAAGTCGCTTCATTTGTGTCCGACTCTGTGCTATCCCATAGACGACAGCCCACCAGGCTCAGCTGCCCCTGGGATTCTCCAGGCAAGAACACTGGAGTGGGTTGCCATTTCCTTCTCCAATGCATGAAAATGAAAATTGAAAGTGAGGTCGTTCAGTCGTGTCCGACTCTTCATGACACCATGGACTATAGCCTACCAGGCTTTTCCATCCATGGGATTTTCCAGGCAAGAGTACTGGAGTGGGATGTCATCGCCTTCTCCATTATATAGTTTAAACAAAGTGTTAATAAATACCCATTTATCATGTCTTCTTATGCTCAGTTTGTCTAATTGTCCTTGAAGAAAATACTTGTTTATTGAACTAAAACCAGTTTTCATTCTTAGATATTGCAGTTTGGTGCCTGCAAAATAAAAATCTTTGATTTTGCTGTTGTTTCCTAGGAAAGTTTTTTTTTTTTCCCTTGGAGATCTTTTTGATATGTTAAGAACCTCTATGAGGATAATTAAATAATTTAACATGAAAATGAAAGTGAAGTTGGTCAGTCATATCCTACTCATTGCGACCCCATGGACTGTAGCCTACCAGACTCCTCTGTCCATCGGATTTTCCAGGCCAGAATACTAGAGTGGGTTGCCATTTCCTCCTCCAGGAGATCTTCCTGACCCAGGGATTGAACCCATGTCTCTCGAATTGTAGGCTGACACTTTACCATTTGAGCCACCAGGGAAGTCCAATTTAACATATGAAAGTAAAAAAATAAGTATTACGCCAGAAAAAGCTTTAGCTGTGAAACCAAAACAAAAAGGACATGAGGAACTTTTTTAGTTTTTTTAATTGGCACGATGGGCTTAGCATCAGCCTAGGGATGTTAAGTATACATGATGTGACATTCTATGTAATTTGAGGGGGTTCCTTTATTATGCTTTACGGAAACCTGACGACTATGGTTACCCAAATGTGTTTATTAGATTTTGTTTATGGGTTTTTTCCCCTCTTTTTTGGTTGTTTTCATTCAGAAATCCTTTCTACTCCTAAAATCTGCCCCACTCCTAAAATCTGCCCGACTCCTAAAATCTGCCCGCGTATGTCCACTTTGTACGTGGCTGACAGGTGGCGCTGGTCCAGATGTGGGTTTCTCACGCTGGTCCCATCGGGTGAGGACGGGTGTTCTCCCACAGTGCGCTGGTTCCCAGTCTGCAGGTAGACTGAGAAGATCTGGGAACCACAAGCACTGTGGTAGCCTTTCTGGTTCTGGTGTGATATATTGGGGGCTTGTGGATTTTGGTGGCCGGCATTGAGAGGAATCTCCCCCTAACTGAAAGCGCTGCTCATTCACACTGAGTGGCTAGTGTGGCTCCACGTGGCTTCCTGGGCAGTGATGGCTGCCTGACCAATCGTGCTTTTTGGAAGTGCCTGAACCTGAGAGTTTCTAGCCAACTGACATACAACGGCATCAGCATCTGTAGCACCAAGGGAGAGAGTCTGCTGATAAAGCACGTGACTTTTGCTGCATCTCGTGCAGTGACTTTCTTTCTTTCTTTCTTTCTTTCTTTTTTACATAACTTTTGCCGTACTCTGGCACTCTAGGTACCGGGTGCAGCTAAAAGTAGAACAAAGTGAACTGACCGCTTTCAGAACCGAAGGAGGGACAGGATGGCAGCATTCCAGGTCTAGGGTCTAGGTGACGTGGAGTCCTAGTCTAGGATCTAGGCGGCGTGGTAAGCTTTAAGGGGAAAAAATGGCCACGCTCCCAAGAGTGCACAGCTAGCCTTAGCTCTTCTGTGAGAGAAACAGGGACTTGTGGGAGGCGCTGCGGAGGGCTGGAGGTGGGGAATATGCCAGGAGACAAGGACACAGGATGAGAACAAAGGCCTGAGCCGAGGCGCGTTTTGCCTCCATGAGGGTCTCCCCTCCCCCACATCACGCTTGGCCGCTCGCTTGACGCAGGCGCTCGCCTTCCTCTTCCGCTTCCGTCTTCCCCTCCGCCGCTTGTACGCATAACTCTGAGGTGAATCAGCTTGAGACACACACGATCTATTTTGGAAAACAGGCTGCCATGGTTTGGAGAGAAGTTTCTAGACCTCCTTTTGAAGCTATTAAATCAGCTGAGCCAAGAGCCTGAGCATTTGTCTCACCTGTCCTGAGGGAGAGTGCCGGGGAAGCCAACCAGAGACCGTGATCTCCACTCTTCTTTGTATCGGTGACTGAGAAAACAGCCATTACACTGTCGAGCAAGGAAAAAGCTTGCTTTATCTACAATTTTCCATTGCACCCAGGAGTGACTCTGCATCATAGCAATTTGATATCTTTTGCTCCAGGGACTGAAAAGCATACAAGCTTGGGTTACTTCAGCTGCTTCCACAAAACGTGCCCTGGCTCTGACACACATGTACCCCCCCCCCCCCCCTGCATGATTCCAGGATGAGGGGAATCTGCCTTTTATTGTTTACTTGTACTAGTGTAAGAACAGATCACCGACTCAATGGACATGAGTTTGAGCAAACTCCAGGAGATGGTGAAGGACAGAGAAGTCTGGCTGCTGTAGTCCGTGGGGTTGCTAAGAGTTGGACGTGATTTAGCAACTTAACAACGAGAACATAACAAACAGGGTTCCCAGCCTCCATATTGCTGATGTTTGGTCTGGATACGTTGTTTCAGGGGCCGTCCTGAATATTGAAGGACTTTTATGAGCATCCCTGGCCTCTACCTACAAGATTCAGCTGTTAGCATCTCCACTTCCTCTCCAGTCCCCTGCTGTGACAACCAAATATATCCCCAGACACCACCCAATGTTCTCTGGGGCTGACATTGCCCACTCCCTCCGTGAAAACCACTGCCCTTGAGATAATGAAGATCCTTACTAATACTCTAAAGCCTGCAATACATCTCTGTTCAAAGAAAGACCCAAGCAGGTTTCTGTTTAATTTGCACAGAAACTGAGCCCTTGTGCTACAAAATGTGGAACTCTTTTAGGTGACCCTCGCCAGCACAGAATGACAATGCTTGTCATTGCAATCAAAAAGCTCACTCGGGGCTTCTGGATAGAGTGCTAAATCTTCTCCAGACTGTAACAGGTTATTATATCAGATCCTGTGGGTTCTTTTCCTGTTGACAAATTGGATTTTTTTTTAAAGCATGGCAGTTGGATTTGTAATAATATTTAACATTAAGTGGGAAGATGAGGAAAAAATTATTTTCTCTTGTCGTGCATGCCCTTAATTGAATTTTAGAATGTCTGTTCAGAAGAGCAAGTTCAATGTTAGATAGAAGGTCATGAGGGTGCCACATGGTCAAAGTAAAGACAGATCCATGATGCTCCAAGAATTCCAAGAAAAATGAACTACCATGAACTCTTGTGATGGTCTACTTTATGTGTCAATTTGACTGGGCCACAATGCCTAGATATTTGGTCAGATATTATGCTGGATGCTTCTATGAGGGTAGTTTTGGTTGAGATTCACATTTAAACCAGTGGACTCCTGAGTGAAGCAGGTTACCTTTCATAATGTGTGTGGGCTTTAATAGAACTCAAGATTGTCCTTCCCAGAGAAGAGAGAATTCTCCCAGCAGAATGCTTTTGGACTTGGATTGTGTTGGCTCTTCTCTGGGTCTCCAGCCTGCTGGCCCACCCTGAAGATTCTGGACTCATGAACCTCCACATGGGACTTCCCAGGTGGCTCAGTGGTGAAGAATTCATCTGACAATTCAGGAGACATGCATTCAATCCCTGGGTCGAGAAGATCCCCTAGAGAAGGAAATGGCAACCCCCTCCAGTATTCTTGCCTGGAGAATCCCATGGACAGAGGAGCCTGGTGGGCTACAGTCCACCAGGTTGCAAACAGCTGGACACGACTGAGCGACTGAGCACTCAGTGAGCACGGGCCTCCAAAGTCACATGAGCCAGGTCCTTAAATGTCTTTTTCTATCCATCTATCGTGCTGCAGTCTACGAGGCTGCAAAGAGTCGGACACGACTGAGTGACTGAACTGAACCGATCCATCTATCATCTATTTCTTTACGTCTATTCTATCTATCCTCCATCATCTACATATTTATCTGTATCTATTCTATTTATCAATCTATCATGTACCTATTTCTTTATATCTATTCTGTCTATCCATGTACCATCTATATGTTTGTTTATGTCTGTTCTTCCTGTCTATCGTCTATCTATCATCTGTCTATCTGTCACCTATCTGCTGGCGCTGTTTCCCTGGAGAACCTCAGCTAAAACAACAATTGAGGATATTTCAAGTACACAAAACTTTATGGTTAACCGCCATCACCCACTCACTCCCCTCTCTGTTCTTCAGGAGCATATGGCTATAGATATCTCCTGGGAGGATTATGAAATGCCTGGTTTTTTATTTTATTTTTTGTTTTGTTTTCATTTTTACACTGCAGAGGCAGCAGGATGCCAACTCTTGGGGAAGAAAAGTTTACTTTGGGGTTTGTAGAAGGAAGCATGTAACCAGCACAGCAGCTGTGAATTTAGAAAAAGCTGCAGGGTTGCAGAACCCCACAGGCTGCTGAGGTAGGAGGCAGATGTTTAAAAAAGAATTCATTAATTAAAAACACTTTGGGTCTGGTGGTGTCTCCCACCCTGCAGGCTCTCCCTTGAGTCCTGCCCTTTCTCAGGGTGCCTGAGCCCGGTGCCCACTGGGGTCAGGTGGTCCCTCCCTGTCGGCATGGGCTGTCATACCTGCAGCCTTGCTCCTGAGCACACGCGAGCTGCTGGCTTGTGAGAGAGCCAGGACTGGGTCTGGGAGCAGGATGGTTCCAGGCTGGTGCACACTTGAGTCAGCTTTCGGCAGTGTAACCTCCGAGAAGGTTCAAAACGCTCATCTCCGAGCCCGGTTGCCTTCGCACCTGCTCTTCAGCTCCCTCCTGGCATTGGCTTTAATTGGGCAGACTCTCACGATGTCTTTGGTCTTGCATCATCAATTAACAACCACCACAATAATGATGATAAATGAACATAGACGGCATGCTCACACAGCCCCATCAGGGAGGTTCTGGAGGCTTCCTCTTGCTGGTGATGAAGCTGAGCTCAGAGAAGAAAACCCAGCTGCCCAGCTGGAGGAGGAGGGACATGGACTCTGAGGGCGCACTGCCCCTTTGGGACTTCGTCAGGGGTGCTGACCCTGACCCTGGTTTGAGGATGCAGCTGAGTGTCCTCTGAAGCAGACAGGCATCGATGCCACAGACATGGACCTGAGAACCAACCTAAGTTCCTTTCTCTGGCCCCAGACAGGAACTGTCCCAGGGCTTCTCATTCCTTTAGGAGGGCAAGTGCCCAAAAGTGAACTGGTCTTCCCAGGTCAGGCCAGGGAGCAGAGGCCCAGCGGGGACTTGGCACTAGGATGTCTGTTTCTTGGTGCCCCGGGTGGGTCTCAGGTTCCAGCGGCAGCAGCTGGGCAAGCTGGAGGCACTGAAAGATGGCATGTTCCCCTCCGGTACCTCCTGGGGCTGGACTCCCTCCAGTAACACCTGTAAGTTACAAGCGCATTTCTTGCTGAAACCATTCAAGGGCTGAACTTTCTACTGGGGTGACATGAGCCCCAACAGAGACTGCGGCATAGCATGCAGGAGCCGGGGCAGAAGTCAGTCTGGTCGATCTCGGGGTCACATGGGATCCCCAGGGGGTCCTTTGGTCCCAGGGTGCCCATCCCTGCTCCACGGGTCACTTGCTGAGCCTCCGGTCTCCTCCATGTTTCCTCGCTGCTGCTCCCGCACAGCGTCTAGAGTGGCTCTGAGCCAACCATCTCCTTCTGGAATCTTCTCTCCCTGCTAACACACAAATTCAGCATTGCACAGTTCCAGCATGCTGTCCATGTTGGAAACCCTTTTCTACTGAAACTGGTTTCCCTATTAACCAGGGGGTTAATGCGTGCAATTTTCTTTTCATCTTTTACCAAACTCTGCCTACACAGTGGCCCAATTAGACAGGTGAAGGACTGAGATCCAGAGATGCTGATTGAGAAACTTCTTACCCCAACAGGGGCCAGGTTGGAACCAAGCAGGTGTGAGCCTGCCCCAATGCAAAGCCAACCACCCTAACCCTTTCTTCAAGCCCCTCATCGAAAGTGAAGGTCGCTCAGTCATGTCTGACTGTTTGTGACCCCATGGGCTATACAGTCCATGGGAACTCTCCAGGCCAGAATACTGGAGTGGGTAGCCTTTCCCTTCTCCAGGGGATCTTCCCAACCCAGGGATCGAACCCAGGTCTCAGGCATTGCAGGCAGATTCCTTACCAGCTGAGCCACAAGTTCAGTTCAGTTCAGTCGCGTCCGACTCTTTGTGACCCCATGAATTGCAGCACGCCAGGCCTCCCTGTCCATCACCAACTCCCACAGTTCACTCAGACTCACGTCCATCGAGTCAGTGATGCCATCCAGCCATCTCATCCTCTGTCGTCCCCTTCTCCTCCTGCCCCCAATCCCTCCGAGCATCAGAGTCTTTTCCAATGAGTCAACTCTTCACATGAGGTGGCCAAAGTACTGGAGTTTCAGCTTTAGCATCATTCCTTCCAAAGAAATCCCAGGGCTGATCTCCTTCAGAATGGACTGGTTGGATCTCCTTGCAGTCCAAGGGACTCTCAAGAGTCTTCTCCAACACCACAGTTCAAAAGCATCAATTCTTCGGTGCTCAACTTTCTTCACAGTCTAACTCTTATATCCATACATGACCACAGGAAAAACCATAGCCTTGACTAGACAGACCTTTGTTGGCAAAGTAATGTCTCTGCTTTTCAATATGCTATCTAGGTTGGTCATAACTTTTCTTCCAAGGAGTAAGCGTCTTTTAATTTCATGGCTGCAATCACCATCTGCAGTGATTTTGGAGCCCCCCAAAAATAAAGTCTGACACAGTTTCCACTGTTTCCCCATCTATTTCCCATGAAGTGATGGGACTGGATGCCATGATCTTCGTTTTCTGAATGTTGAGCTTTAAGCCAAATTTTTCACTCTCCTCTTTCACTTTCATCAAGAGGCTTTTTAGGTCCTCTTCACTTTCTGCCATAAGGGTGGTGTCATCTGCATATCTGAGGTTATTGATATTTCTCCCGGCCACCAGGGAAGCCCCCTATTCATCACCTTACAATTACTGGTATGTCTGCTCTGACTGGTACCTTCCTTAAGGATCCTGAAAGGAGTGTAAGAGTCCATGGGTCTATCGTAGTCACAGACACATGCAAGCATCCTCTCAGTTGATTTTATTTTTTAAATTAATTCTTTCTGGAGTATAGTTGCATTACGATGTTGTGTTAGTTTCCACTGTACAGCAAAGTGAATCGGCCGCACCTGTCCACATATCCCCTTTTTCTTGGATTTTCTTCCCATTCAGGTCACTGCAGAGCACAGAGTGGACAGGGGAGACTGAAGGGCTGCAGTCCTCGGGGGCATAAAGAGCTGGACGCGACTGGGCGACTAACGCACACAGAGCACTGAGGAGAGGCCGCTGCGCCTTACAGTGCAGTTCTCATTAGTAACCTGCTTTCTACACAGTATCATAGTGCGTACACGTCAATGCTAACCTCCCAACTACTCCCACCCCAACTCCTTTTTCCTCCTTGGTGGCCATATGTTTGTCTGTCTATATATTTCTGTTTTGCAAATAAGATCATCTATACTCTTTTTCTTCCCTGGTGGCTCAGACGGTAAAGTGTCTGCCTACAATGCGGGAGACCCAGGTTCGATCCCTGGGTTGGGAAGATCCACTGGAAAAGGAAATGGTAACCCACTCCAATACTCTTGCCTGGAAAATCCCATGGACGGAGGAGCCTGGCAGGCTACCGTCCACAGGGTCGCAAAGAGTCGGACACGACTGAGTGACTTCACTTTCAACCATTTTTCTAGATTCCACATATATGCATTAACGTGCACTATTTGTTTTTCTCTTTCTGACTTACCTCGCTGTGTGTGACAGCCTCTAGGTCCATCCTCTGTTGATTTCAGAACATTTCCATCATCTCAGAAAGAATCCGTTTGCTTAAGCTCTCATCCCTGTATCCTGCCTGCCCCCCGACCCCAAGCCCTGTGCAGTCACCGTCTCTAGATATCTCCCTATTGTGGACATTTCATGTAAATGGAATCCTATGATACCTGGTCTTTTGTGACTGGCTTCTTTCACTGAGCATAATATTCTCAAGGTTCACTCATATTGTCCCATAGATCAGCACTGCATTCGTTGGCATGGCCAAATAATGGAACGATATTTACAATGGAGTAATATTCCATTTGTGTGTATGTGTATGTGTGT
The DNA here is from genome assembly GCF_032405125.1 of Capricornis sumatraensis. Taxonomy (NCBI): domain Eukaryota; kingdom Metazoa; phylum Chordata; class Mammalia; order Artiodactyla; family Bovidae; genus Capricornis; species Capricornis sumatraensis. The sequence goes on along the minus strand of NC_091086.1, from coordinate 68,872,844 downwards.
ATGTAACATTTTATGTATTCAGTCCTCAGTTGCTGGACCTATTTCGGTTGTTTCTACCTTTTGGCTGTTATATAAAATGCTACCCTAAACATCTGTGTACAAATTCTTGCACAGACATGTGGTTCCATTTATTTGGGGTATATACTGAGGAATAGACATGCTGGGTAACACAGTAACTCTGTATATTTGTTTGAGGAACTGCCAGCCTGTTTTCCTAAGTGGCCTCACCGTTTTTCATTCTCTGAATGAGTCACTGTGCACGGGTCTAATTTCCCCACGTCTTCATCAAGGTTTATTATTTGGACTTTTGATCCCTGCCATCTCTGTGGGTGTCAACAGGTATCTCACTGTCTCGGTTTGCATTTCTCTGGTGACTGATGATCTCGAGCATTCCTTGGGTGCCTATTGGCCATTTGTGTATCTTCCCTGGACCAGTGTTGGCTAACAGTGGTTTTTGACCCTGGGCACTGAGCTTCGGTCTCAGTCTTCCCATCTGTGAAATGGGCTGACTACCACCCGTGGAGCACTCTTACAGAAGATAGGATATGTGCTATTGAGACACAGTGACTCTGACCTGAAGATGCATGCAGCAGAGAGCTGCGATCTCAGGAGCTACTAGAACTGGGGGTGGCCGGCCCCCCAGTGGCCTGGGTCACTCATCCCTTGGCACTTCTGCCTTGCTCTCTTCCGTGTCCGTCATCCCCCGCCCCCCCTGCCATCTCCACGGGTGTGAACGGGTATCTCATTGTATCCATTTGCTTTGGCTGCTCTGTGACCAGCAACACTGTAACAAAATCTGTGGTGGGCAAAACTTTCCATAGTAAAGCTCAGGAAACCAACTGACCAAATGAACAGCTATTCCAACACTGTGAGCTGGGAGCAGGGTTTCTGGCTTTTCATCATGTGGTTGAGTCCTGAATTGAAGTGTCCCCCCGAGAAGATAGATAGTTCGGGTCCTGATTCCCAGGGTCCATGAACATGACCTTATTTGGAATTAGGCTTCTTGCAAATCTGATCTGTTGAGGTGAGGTCATCTAGGTGGGCTTCCCTGGTGGCTGAGATGGTGAGGAATCTGCCTGCAATGCAGGAGACCTGAGTCCAACCCTGGATCAGGAAGATCCCCTGGAGGAGGGCATGGCAACCCACGCCAGTGTTCTTGCCTGGAGAATCCCATGGACAGAGGAGCCTGGCAGGCTACAGTCCATGGAGTGGCAAAGAGTAGGACACAACTAAATGACTAATGCTTCCACTTTTCACACTGGGTGGGGGTGGCTCTGGTCCAGTGACAACAGAAGCAGAGACCAGGTTTGTGTTGCAACAAGTCAATGATCACTAGGAGTTGCCAGCAGCCGCCAGGAGTAGACGAGGCCGGGGATGATAGTCACCTGCAGCTTCTGGGGAGGCGGCCCTGCCCACACCTTGACTGCAGACCTCTAAGCTCCAGGACCAGGAGGTCACGCATTTCCATTGTTTCCAGGCGGGGGTCCTTTGTCACAGTGGCAACTAACAAATGCAGGTGACAATGATGTTTGTGACAATGATGTTTGTGACAATGTGGAACGCCCTGGAGGGCAATTCTGCCCCGTTTGTTGTGTGCTTGGTATTTCTATTTGTGTATGTTAGTCACTCCGTCGTGTCCGACTCCCCATGAACTGTAGCCAGCCAGGCTCCCTCTGTTCATGGGATTCTCCAGGCAAGAATACTGGAGTGGGTGGCCATGCCCTCCTCCAGGGGATTTTCCTGACTCAGGGATCAAACCTGGGTCTCCTGCAGCTCCTGCATTGCAGGCAGATTCTTTACCATCTGAGCCAAGAGGGAAGCCCAAGAATACGGGAGTGGGTGGCCATGGCCTCCTCCAGGGGATCTACCCGCCCCAGGGATCGAACCTGGGTCTCCTGCATTGCAGGCAGATTCTCTACCCTTGGAGCCACCAGGGAAGCCCTTCTCAGTTGTACAGCAACTGGATATAATCGCGAGTGTAATAAATGGGGGAAGACCTGCGGCTCTGGTCATTCTCAGGTCTGCTTAGACATAGGTTATTTTGAAAGACAATACAGACTTTGGAAGAAGGTAGGCTGCATTCTCTAAGTGGAGGGTCTGGGCCCTAATGAGTCATAGGAAGTGTCTGGTAACCTCCTGCCAACAAATGTCTACACAAACATTTCTCAGAAGGCTATGTGGCCTGGTAAGTCCATGTTATATACCTGGAACAACTCTCTACCCAGTGCACCCTCATTCTGTCCTCAACTTAGAAAGGGGGGTGGAGGTGTGAAGGCAAACAGCAGCATCCAGAGGTGACACCAGGGGCCGGGGGGAGGCCAGGGGTGGGGACACAGACTCTGGCCGTACGTGCCTTCCCCTGGCTCAGGGCCGCCAAGCTGCCCTGTCCTTCTAGGGTGAAAACAGGTCAGGGTCCCTCCCAGCTCACATCTGTAGTCTGACTCTGGATCTCAAAGCTAATAATTAGGATTATTTGCTCATCCTGCTCATAAGGGTTGCAGGGGATCTTTGGATAAATTAGGTGAATGTCTTATTTGTCGAACACTGCTCACAGCCACCCTTGGGGTTCCTACTAATCATTCTTCCCAAGTCTGTTCCCAAAGGACCTTCCGAGCACAGGGCCAGCTGCTCGGCCCAAGGAGTGCATTTTAATCCACTGTATTAAAGCTTTTCCACTTTATATTTCAAAGGAGGTGATTAGACTCGAGGTGCCAGGTGTCCAATAGTTTGGCTTTGTGTCCGGGAAGCAATTTGTGAACATACTCCTTACTTTTGCATGTTCGTATTTCTTTTGAAACCATCTGGCAACCCTAGCGAGATGAGAAAGAACAATCTCTGAGATATAAGAGAAAACAAACCACACGGGAGCTTCGTTAGAATGATTATTCTTGAAGTTAACCATTGATAAATTCATTCAGGTGAACAATTTGCTTTCAGTGATCGGGAGCCCACAGATACACACCAAATGTAGCTAAAAGGACAAGAGAAATGCACAGCACGGCGCTCCTGGCTGCAGCACTACAAGGTACCAAGGATGAGCCTTCATCTCTGCAGCAGAGGCTGCAGCGGTCCAGACTGACCCAGCGCTGCCTGCTCTCAGGATCCTTCAGAGAGGCTGGCTCTGGGAGGTCGCCAGGAGGAGGCCACACACCCAGGTGGCATCTCCAAAAGCCAGCCTCTGTTTATAGGAACATCTCAGCGATTAAGAAATATATGTGACTATGCACTGCCTTGAGGGTGAGACTCTGGCTCCAGAAGTCAATGAGAGGGGAAACCAAGTTGCCTTTAGGATGTGAAGCAGGTCTGGCTTTTCCCTTAGAGAGGGGCAAAAGCTAGGTCTGCGTCACCTTTACCAGTCGTGGACGTGGAGTTGGAAGGTGTCAGAAAGGCTGCGGGTGCCTGCTGCCCCCACTGCGGACCTGCTGCAGATACTGCCCTGGCAAGTGGGACAGTCAGGCCACACCAGCTCCCAAAGCATTTGCTCCAGGAGATTTGAACAACTGCTTTTCAGAAAAGCAGGGCACCCGACTGCTGTGAGGCAGTAAGCAGTCTAGGGCAGCGCTGGGCAGGCAACCCGGGCAGAAAGCGTCAGGTAATCTGAGATGCCCAAGTGAACGGTGCCCTAGGGCAGAGGTTGTTCTGACACTTCAGCTGGCTGACAAACAGGCTTTTCTAGCTCCAGTGATGGGTGATGCTTCTACTCTTCCCTCAGGGAGCAAAGTCAGGTTTCATCCCTTCCGTCTTTCCCTGTGGTCAATGCTTCTGCTCTAGCGTTCCAGGATTAGCCAGTGTCTATTCCTCCACCTGGTCAGGGATCACTCCGAGAACTCCAAAGCGGTTCTCGAGGTGATCACTGAAAAAATGAAGGTTCGCTTTGATTTCCTGGCGAGCCTGTGTGGATGGGGGTGCCGTGCAGGACTTGGGACCCACACTGAGAAATCTCATTCTGGAAGTATTCCGTTTGGACAATATTTTTCAGCCAGATGACTGCTGGAATAAAAGAGCCTCTTCAAAGTGGTAGGCTCTTTTCTGGCTTTTCTGGGAGAGCTTGGTCGCCCTGTGCTCGGATCCCTCATCACACAAGGGAGGGACATTCAGTGATGCTGCTGTCTACTGAAGTATCCTCCCTACTCAAGTTTTCTATAATTAACGCCTTCATCTCTTTCTCTTCCCTCTAGGTGTTAAGATTTGATTGTCCTACTGCTAAAAAGCATGCAGTGATTGAGCTTTCCGCTGACCTTAGTCTAACCCTCCCAGATTTGTGCGTGCTAATTTTTAAGACCACTGGCAGGGCAATTGATGAACCAGAACTGAAGCTAAACTGGGAACAGTGTCACTTCACTCAGGTCTTGGTAAGTTCTGCTCAGGGCACAGAGAGAGGCGTGATGGTCCTCGAATGACATCAACCAGGACTCCCTGGAAGTGAGGTTTGGGGGTCTGATTCTAGTTTTAGAGCTGGAAATTGAAGGCAAAAGAAGGGGCGCTTTGCTTTGTCTTAGATTTCCCAATGGGGCAGTGTTTTGAGGAAGATGCCAGTTCTCTTTGCCAGAGGAAATACCAAGTGTCAGGGAACCGAGGTGTGCCTGGTGAGGGCGCTGGGTCCTTGCCGGTCACTTGCGAGGTTGCTGGATGTGCTGGGTCCTCGGGGAGGGGTGCCTGTCTATGGAGGCGTGGGGCTTCTGGTGGGCCACCTGGGCGGCCGCTGGGGGGAAGTCCTTGTCGCCCTGTGGGAAGACACGGAAAGCACTGTCTCATCAACCGTGGACAGCTGGTTGAGTTCATGCACGCCTGTCTGTGCAGTTGCTTAGCCATGTCTGACTCTCTGTGACCCCATGGACTGTAGCCCACCAGGCTCCTCCATCCATGGGATTCCCCAGGCAAGAATACTGGAGTGGGGAAGCCGTTTCCTTCCTCCAGGGGATCCTCCTGACCCAGGGATTGAACACGTGTCTCTCGCATTGCAGGTGGATTCTTTACTGTCTGAGCCACCAGGGAAGCCTGAATAAGTTCATGAGCAAGACCCAAACCCAGCATTCTCTGGCTTCCCTGTGCGAGTGGGTGGGTGGTGGAGTGGAGAACTTGTTGGAAGGTGGAAACCCATCTCCTAGGACTGTGGGGAGGTCCTGAGGCTTTTGGGGGAGCTTAAAGGGGCACAGAGACCCATGTACCTTCCAGAAGGTGAGAAAGCTCACCATCTCTGCCCCCACACCAGGGGTCAGGTACCACATGACTCACTCAGAACTAAGCTTGGTTGTTGGGTGGCTTTCTTCTGCTAGAGCAGTTCTTGTGGTCGTTTTGAATCCCATGGACAGAGGAGTCTGGTGGGCTATAGTCCATGGGGTCACAAAAGTGTTGGAGCCGACTTAGCGACTAACACTTCACAGGTATTGCCGTGTAATTCTTATTTCAAATTTCTTCAACCATTAATAAGTGTAAAAACATTGTCAGCTCACAGATCCCCCAGAAACCCGTTGGCCCGTGGACAGGCTGCTGAAGCTGGTCAAGTCTAAAGAGAAAGAGGACAGAAGAGGGTGGAGGAGAGGCAGGCGGGCGCTATGGGCTCTTCTGGCCACCACCCGGTCTGTCCCTGACCACAGAAGCAACTTCCGTGGACAGGGGGGCAATTAAGAGCCTCCCCACCCCCCAGCGCCCAGGTGGATGAGTGGGGTGGAGTAAGGACAGGCGGAATCAGGAGATCGAGTGCTGAGACCCTGAAATGACCAAAGGGCTCTTACCCGGGCGATGACTCCGGAGATAAACACGGTCGGCTTGGGTGGGCTGGAAGACAAGAAGGAAAAGACATGGACCACCACGATTCACAGAGAGGAACACGCAGGTGAGGCGGATGGGGAGCCCGACTTCGTGACCACTTGACACATAAGGAGCCCCCGGAAGGAGGCGGGAGCATGCCTCTTGCCGTTATTTCATCACATGGACCTGATGGCCGCCATGCTCCAGACACCCAGGCATGTCCTGAGACTGACACATGCTCCTGAGGCTGAGCTCAGGCGGAGAGGGAGAATGCTGAAGCAGACAGAGGGCGTGTTGCTGAAAAGCACTCTTTTTGTTTTTGGGCAATACTTCAGCTAACTGTGGGCGAGCCCAGTGGTTTTGGTCTCAGCAGACTGTGGACCTGGGTGATCCCTGGAGCAGGGAAGGGGCAGGGTCACAAGAGAACAGGAGACTCCAGGCAAGGAGCCTCCAGTCCTCTGGGCTGCGAGGCACTCCCCTTGCCAGAGTCCTCGGCTTCCAGAAGCTTCTAACGGGGGAGATTCTCAGAGCCGATCGATGCAAAGCTCTTGGCCTTCCTGGGATGCCACGTATCAAAAATGTAAGGTCCATGCTTCCACTGCAGGTGGCACGGGTTTGATCCCTTGTTAGGGAACTGAGGGGATTCCCTGGTGGCTCAGACGGTCAAGAATCTGCCCACAATTCAGGAGACTTGGGATCGATTCCTGAGTCAGGAAGATCCCCAGAGGAGGGCATGGCAAACCCCTCCAGTATTGTTGCCTGAGAAATCCCATGGACAGAGGAGCCTGGCAGGCTACAATCCATGGGGGTCACAAAAGAGTCAGACAAGACTTAGAGACTAACACTTTCACTTCACTGTCTTAGGGAACTAAGTTCCTGCATGTCCCATGGTGTAGCCAAAAAATAAAAAAAGAAAGAAAAAGTAAGGTCCTTGTGAAGCTCTTGCTATTTCCTAATTTCTTTCATCACACTGAGCTGACCCATCCTGTCACCAATACTGAGGGAACAGGATTTAGGATGAAAGCAGTACAGGTTCATTGTTCAAAAGCAACAAGCCAAGCACATTAGACTCACTTGTAGTTCTACTACCTGGAGAGAACTACTGTTAACATGTGGGATGTCCTTCTAGCCTTCCTCTTTGTGGATAGAGAGATGCACTTGTTTCCTTATTAAATTTTCTTCTTACCCAAAGAGTCACCTTGTTTTGTAGTCTGCATTCTGCAATGAGCATCTGGTGAGCATCAGTTCAGTTCAGTTCAGTCACTCAGTCATGTCCGACTCTTTGCGACTCCATGAACCACAGCACGCCAGGCCCCCCTGTCCATCACCGACTCCCGGAGTTCACCCAAACTCACGTCCATCGAGTCGGTGATGCCATCCAGCCATCTCATCCTCTGGTGAGCATACTTCTATGATATTATAAACTCTTCTATGGGTTCAATCCCTGGGTCGGAAAGATCCCCTGGAGGAGGGCATGTTAACCCACTCCAGTATTCTTGCCTGGAGAATCCCACGGACAGAGGAGCCTGGCAGGCTACTGTCCGTGGGGTCGCAAGAGTCAGACATGACTGAGGTTACTTAGCACTCACACACATGCCTTTATAAAAATAACTGGACGTGTTATAGTTTAGAAGCATCAGAACACAGTTCCAGGTAGTACACAGGTATGCAAAAATGTAAGGTCCATGCTTCCACTGCAGATGGCATGGGTTTGATCCCTCGTTAGGGAACTGAGGGGATTCCCAAATGTTCCAATGAGAGATAAGGGGACCCAGAAGCCGTTAGGTGAATGCAAGGCCGATCAGTCAGGGTGGACAGTGGGGTGAGGGCAGCTCTCAGAACTGAGTGGCTTGGCTTAAGGCTGGTCCTGTGGGAAGACAGAGTGGAATCGTCACCCCTGAGCTGCCCAGCCCACCTCCCACCAGCTCTGCTGCACCACCCTGGAAGGAAATCACTCGTTTTAGCTTTCTTTTGCTGCAGGCAAAAGTCCCAGCATTCAGAAAGTTCGCTGTTTACTTCGGAAGTTCAGTTCAGTCGCTCAATTGTGTCCGACTCTTTGCGACCCCAAGGGCTGCAGCAAGCTAGGCATCCCTGTCCATCACCACCTCCCGGAGTTTACTCAAATTCATGTCCATCAAGCTGGTGATGCCATCTAGCCATCTCATCCTCTGTTGTCCGCTTCTCCTCCCACCTTCAGTCTTTCCCAGCATCAGGGTCTTTTCAAATGAGTCAGCTCTTCACATCAGGTGGCCAAAGTATTGGAGCTTCAGCTTCAGCATCAGTCCTTCCAATGAATAGTCAGGGTTGACTTTCTTTAGGATTGACTGGTTAGATCTCTGACTAGGGATCAAACCTGGGTTCCTTGCTTTGGGAGCTCAGAGCCTTAGCCACTGGACCACTAGGGAAGTCCCCTCACCACTAATTATTTTATTTTTTGATAGAAGCCCGCCCAGTGGGTGTGATGTGGTATTTCATTGTGCTTAGATTTAGCAACTAATTTTAAGAATAAGCTTTCTTATGGCAGGGAATAATAAACATCTGTATTGATCATTCAAGATCTTTATAGCATAAAATCCACTGCCCCCAACAAAGTCCTCTCTCCTCTAAAACACTGAAAAGGCCATAACTGACCATAAGGACACATGGCAACTGCCTGTGCAAAGGTGACCGACTGAAGGCTAGCCCCTCGGGTCTTATCTAAGAGCGATCTCTGTTTTCACACGTCTGTTTGGCAGAGTGTGTGTGCAGTGCTGGTTTTCATCAGACTTGGTCTTTTCCATCTTCAATTAATAGCATCTCAAACTGGTCAGGGATCGTCTATTACCTTCCTGTAGTAAAGGGCCTCTCTAAACTCCTTGAGACCTGGTAGCTTAAATTCACAAACCGCAGTAAAGCGTGTGCTCTCGAAGCTGTGCTTGCAAAAACACACTTGTTTAAATTCCATTAGGGTTCCACGTGAAGCATAACCTACATTTCCAAGATTCTATAAACTGTGAGAGCGGCTTTGAGGATTTATTTAATCTGATGAGAATCATTCTGACAGATGTTGGTTTGAAGAAGTAACATTACTTTCACGAAACAGAGACAGTGAAAAATATCGTTCCTGCCCTCCCCACATCCTTAGGCCTTTTCAGTCTTTGAAAACCATATTAATTTAAATTTAAAGGAACCACAAACTTGATGGAATTAGCGGGAATTAGAGCCCCTGTAACTGTCCCATGGAAAAGGCAATCTGCTCCAAGCATTCTTGTCTGGAGAATCCTGTGGACAGAGGAGCCTGGTGGGCTGCTGTCCAAGGGGTCGCACAGAGTCAGACATGACTGAAGCGACTTAGCATGCATGCATGCATTGGAGAAGGAAATGGCAACCCACTCCGGTATTCTTGCTTGGAGAATCCCAGGGACAGAGGAGCCTGGTGGGCTGCTGTCTATGGGGTCACACAAAGTCAGATACGACTGAAGTGACTTAGCAGCAGCAGCAATAGCAGCAACCCTCCCATACACCAGCAGAAACCGCAGCTCTCTCACACTTGGCCTGTGTAGCTGCCAAATGTTTGATGCACGTGGTTTCCAGTATCCACCTGTCAGTATGTGTTAGGTGCTTAGTCGTGTCTGACTCTTTATGACCGCATGGACTGTAGACGACCAGGCTCCTTTGACCATGGGATTTCCCAGGCTACAATCCTGGAGTGGGTGGCCATTTCCTTTTCCAGAGGGATCTGCCTGATCCAGGGATTGAACCTGGGTCTCCTGGAATGCAGATGGCTTCTTTACCTGCTGAGCCACCTGGGAAGTCCGTTTTACAGGTGAGGGGACAGTAAACCAGAGAGGTCCAGTAAGTCACCTGATGCCTGCATAGTGGATAAGTACTCTGAGCCAGACTTGGAACAAGGGCAGCCCAGAGCGTTAGCCTGTTGCCCTCATTTCAGGGCTGAGAACTGGGTCAGGGAACAGCCTCTATTTTTAGATTCTGGATTTTACACACGAGTTAGAGATGCAGATTTGTAAAGTAAGTAATCTACATGCAGTCAGAGGATCCATTATCCAGGCAGACAGTACAAGGTATTCAAATCAGCCTTAGCACTTCCTTTCTGACTTGGTAACAGATTCTTTTTCCTTGAAAACCATCATTTGTGTCTCTAGCACTTAACTAGGGCACGGAGCACTTCCAAATGTTATTAATGCATCTGACGCTCTTCAGCAGGTGTTTCCCTCTGTTACAGGTGAAGATGCAGCTGCTAAAGAGGCTGAACTTTGTGGTCCTTGAAAGCACAGCCTGGAGGACGCAGGCCTGGACCCCTCAGCTCCGTGCTCTGTGTTGGTTCACGGGCCCCACCACTGCCCACGTCTCAGGTCCCGAGCTTCAGGAGCAAAGCTTGATTTCAAACTATCCATTGAGTCAAACTGCAGTCTACACAGTCTAAGAAGGAGGCCCAGAGGACGGTGGCAGGTGGATGCCAGCTGAGTGTGGGTTCTGATGTCAGACCATCCCAACTCTGCCAGTGATTGGTGGGTGGGCTGGCATCTGACCTTCTGAGGCTCAGTTTCCTCATCTGTAGAATGGGTGTCAGTGGACCTTCTCTCACCAGGCGCTACGCATACACACGCTGCTTGGCACACAGCAAGTACTCTGCAAATGTTAGGTGCTGGGGTGACGAGGACATCCCCAGCCCTCCTGTGTCTCTACTGCTGATTCACAGCTGGTTCAGATCTGTCTCATCTCCAGATCCCCTGGCCGTGTAGAATAACCCTGCTGATCTGGGACAGAGAAGCTTCCAGGTAAGCAAAAAGAGGATCTGATACATACACAGATGTCACCAAACTATGGACTCGAAGACAAAAAGCCCTCTGGGTCCTCAGTCTATCTGATTCCTGTTTGACCCGATTGGAACGGCCTGCTTGTTAGTTTCCCAGCCCACGGAAGACTGGAAGAAAGCCTGGACAGTGATGAGACCACTTGAACTTATGGTGGGGTGGCTGCCCTGCTGCGGGCGGCTCCACCTGGCCCACCCGCTCCTTGTCCACCCGCAGCTGTGGTCACAGCACAGGAAGCAAGCTGGCAAGGAAGCTGGTGCGGACACTGGTAGTGGCGGCAGGAGCACCGTCAAGTCTGCTACGTGAGGACCTGGGAGCCATCATCACATGATGCTCCCGCCCTTCCCGGTGAGAAAGCGTGAGTGCTCAGAAAGGGATTGTACTCTTAAAATCTCCCTAAAAGTCAAAGCTGCCTGGGAATCGGGCAGCAGGGTTCTGATGAACGCTTGGACCCAGAAAGCTGCATCAGAGTCTCGATTTCATTTTCTGACAAGTGGCTAACACCTGGGTGCGGGGTGCGGGTGGCTGGGGTGGGGGTACTTTGTAGAAGGAAGCCGGAGCAGACCTTGAGAGGTGGAGTTTAGGCTGAGATCTGAGTGTGAGCGTGTGCACACACATGTGTAACAGGAAGGCTTCATCTGCTGTCATCAGCAGAGTGCCTGGGGTCCAAGCCTCTCATCTCTTAGTGACGGAGGTGGGCCAGTTTGGGCTCAGATCCTGCGACGGACTCCTGGGAAAAGCCAGCTCCTTGCTGGGAGGACTGAGCCTTGAGGTGGTCCAGAAGCTGAAGCTGTGGCTATAGTCTGTGACTCACAGAGTTTACTGAGAAATATATACCTGGGGTGATGTTGAATAGATTTCCTCGTAAGTGGAAGGCAAGCAAAAATCCTTCCCGGCCACTGTTAATTCTTGAAATATCTTTCTGGCTTGGCATTCGCTTATTAAAGTTATTAATCTTCTGGACACAAAAATCCTAATGAGCATGCCTGGTGACCAGAGGGAGCCCTCACACTTGGCTGTACCCAGGCATTGCTTTGTCTCCCTCTTCAAGGCTTGGCAGTCCAGATTGCCTCCCTCCTTCGGCCTGATGTCAGGCTCTTCGAGAACTCTCCCACAAGATGGCACTGCTGGTCCTCTGAGCTTGCGACTTTCAGGCCAGCAAGGGTTTGTCCAGCTCGGCCAAGCCCAGGAAACTTCCCTCACAGGAAACTGGGGGTCCGCAGTGGGCAGGGGACACTGGCACCTTAGGGTTTGCCCCCTTCTCCCTAAGGGCGAGGTCATTGCTCAGGGAGTCTGACTACAGGGAAACCAAGTATGACTCAAGGGCTTTAGGAGAAATTCTAGATCTAAAGAAAATGATCAGGAGTCCAACTCCTTCCAGGATTTGGCATTCGGAGTTTGCAAAATTCTTAAAAAAAACAAACAAAAAAAAGGCTGCCTCAGGTCTTCGCTGCAGCACTCAGGATCTTTGGGGCTCACGGGGGATCGTCTGTTGTGGTACACAGGCTGCCCTCAAGCTGCGGCGTGTGGGCTCAGTAGCTGTGGAGCTTGGGCTGAGCTGCTTCATGGCATGTGGGGTCTTGGTCCCCCCACCAGAGATCAAATCCTCGACCTCTGCATTTCAAGGCAGATTCTTAACTGTTGGGCCACCAGGGAAGTCTCCGGTACTGTCTTTTTAAGGGCGTGAGCAAAGGTGCTGCTCTGGGGGCAAAGTCTGAGTTTGTGTTCACATCTTCATTTCAACAAGAAGACCGAGCTTCAGCATCAGCCATGGTGTCTAGTTCCCTGACTCAGGCCTGCTGATCCCAGGGGGCCATGACTTTGGGACAAAGCCTAGCCCAGCCTGTTCCCCTGAGTCTGTCCTAGACACGAGTCTCCATGCCAGAAGATGCTCTTTGGAATTCCAAAGTCTGCCCTCCAGATGACACTCCACCCACAGATACTGGACTGGTTGTTGTTCCAGATGCCAGCACCTCACCACATGCTTATTTCGAGAAGACTGCCACCCCTAGCGCTGACTGTGTAAGGCAAGGATGGACTATGTATAAACAAGTGTCCCACAGACACTCTAGCCACGGTGGCAGCTGCCTTACCAGGACCTCGGAAGCCCCTTCTTCCCTCTAGACACGTATTTTCAGAAAGCTACTCTAAGCTTCCCACCAGTGTCTTTACACATAGGACTGTCTCATCCTGTGATCTGACAGTGTTCTCTCCTCCGTCTTCCCTCTGCTCTCACCTTATTCTCTCTCTCTTGTTGGATGCAAAGAGGATAAGATGAACAGTACTGATTCTAATTCTTAGCTTGTATCCTAAGGATTTCATACACAGGTGCCATTCCAGGCCAGTGTGTGTGTGTCTGCATTCATCACAATACAAAGTGGTCACCACGTCTGATGAGGGAAACCTAGCCTGGTCGCCTGAGCATGCTGGGGTGAGCCGAGCATCTGCAGGGCTTAGGAAAGCACTGCCTTCCCCTGCTGTCTCTACCAAGTGCAGTGAGGACTTGGCAGCAGAGAGCAAAGCTGTGTTATGGAGCATTTGAGGGCTGGGCTTTGGAGACAAAGGGCTCTGGTTCAAATCTTAGTTCAGAGGAGTAGCCTTCTTGAGCCTCTGTGTCCATCTGCAAAATGGGAGCAATTCCTCTTTTAAAGAACAGTTGTTCAAGTGAAATAATGTATATAAACTGTGCTTACAAAGGATACTGCCTCCACTGGCAAAACCAGCTGGTTACAACAGAGACTTGCTCTGAGCTTAAGCTGAGAACACTTCATGTAACTATCTGACAATCAGTGTAGCGATCATTCATATGTATTAAATATTCTAAATGTTACCCCATTTCAGTAAGTAGCACTTACAATGAACTAACCCATCTTCGATTCTGAACACATCTGTTTCAGTGCCATGCTTCTGAATTCCAATATTGGGAAGTACTGGTGGCTCAGATGGTAGAGTCTGTCTGCAATGCAGATGCTCGACCTGGGTTCAATCCCTGGGTCGGGACGATCCCCTGGACAAGGGAATATCTACTCACTCCAATATTCTTGCCTGGACAGAGCAACCTGGTGGGCTGCAGTCCATGGAGCTGCAAAGAGTTGGACATGACTAAGCAACTAACACTTTTCACCAGTGAATAGCTAATGCTGACTGCTGCTGCTGCTGCTGCTAAGTCGCTTCAGTCGTGTCCAACTCTGTGCGACCCCATTGACGGCAGCCCACCAGGCTCCCCGGTCCCTGGGATTCTCCAGGCAAGAACAATGGAGTGGGTTGCCATTTCCTCCTCCAATGCTGACTAGACAGGCGCTAAAAAAAATATATATCTGTGGCCTATAGCTTGAAACCAGATCTCATTGGCTGTCTTCGGGGTCAAGGCTATGTTTTATACTGAGCTGGGGGTTCATGGTTCAAAGTACAAAGTATGTATTTTCTAGAAGACAGCTATTATGGCTATAAAAAGGAAAATGATTGTGTAAGTAGAAAAAAACCTGACAAGAGGACCGTTAATAGAATTCCTGTTAGAAAGAGGTACACACTGATGTTAAATCAAATACAGACACCAAAACCCTCCTCTGATCTGGGTCTACTCCCATCCTGGGAGGTGCAGGGGGCTGGCTCTGCATGGGACCAGCTCTCGCTAGGCTGGTTCTGGGAGACCCTAGTCAAGAAAGAGGAGACCCAGATTAACTCTCTCCTGGGAGACTGTTAGCAGGTCTATCTTGGCTGTGGGAGCTTTGCCTCTCACAAAAGTTAAGACATGGCCTGGGAGGACCAGTCACAGCTCAGGTTAAAGTCAAGTACATGGAGAGATGGATGAGAGCTTTTGGATTTCTCTGCTGCTGGATTCCCCAGTAATTACATCCTTAATCCACCCTCCAAACTCAAGGCATGGAGGGACTCCGTGAGCTGATAGCGGCCGTGGCTCTCTCCCCAGGCAGCCTGGTGCACATGGTAAGTGATAAGCTGCGGTCCTCAGTGGTCTCCGGATTTGCAGATTCACCTGCCGCCTGATTAAAACCCTGCCTCTGTGGACCTCTTCAGATTGCAACACGCCCTCCTGCCTTTTCCAGAATTAACAGAAAAAGAGGCGCCGAGTCAAGTACACAGAAAACTAAACGCACTGCACATTCTGCTGACTTGAAACAAGCCAACACGTGAGTTAGGACAGCTTCCATTCAGGCGGGAAGCTCCCACCCTCTCCCATGTGTTGGGAGCAAGCTCTTGGGAATACCCTGCTAGCATGCAGCGCAGCAGGACAGACCGTGTCAAGGTCACTGCGATCGTGGGGAGTGCACGCTGGGTGCTGGTCAGAGCCTTCACTCTCTCCCTGGTGGTGAATAGTAAGGAAGCTAAGAATCCCTCCACAGTCCAGGTCACTGTCGGGGGTGGAAATCACTATTCGGGAACCTAAGATTTAGTCTTTACTCATCAGTTTCATTTGTTGGGTTATTTGTTGATTCATCAGTTTCCCTGATTTATTCATTTAACAAGAATATGTGTGTGTATACACATACACACTCTAAGTACCAAACATGCCTCAGAATTGGGAAGGCCTCACATTACATCAGATGCATCTCCCACTTGTTGCCTGGGTAGCGGCTGCAAGGACCTCCACCCACCTCTCATCACGGTCCTCCTCTCCTCCAATAACACCCACTGGGCAGTGCTCTGGGTTAGGGGCTTGGGAAGAAGATGAAAGTCCTTGGGGAGCTGGGCCTGGAGACCCCTCGAATGTCATCAGAAGGCCCACAGGGCACACCTGTGAGGTTCCCCAGATGTCAAACTGGAAAACAGGTCATCGCCATGTTCCAGAAATGAGTTTTCCTTATTTCAGAGTGGCCAGTCTCCATGACAACCACAGGGAAACCAAGCTTGTCCTCATCGACAGGAAGGAGGTCCACAGGCTGATCCTCCAGTGGGGGTGGGATCCTCCAGGGCTGCTCCTGAGTACCAGCAGGGGGCTAGAGGTCCTCTCCGAACTTGACCAAGAAGGATTCCAAGTGGGGAAGGAAGGGCAGAGCCCCCAAAGCTCTCATCACCACCCTCCCTTCCAGTGTCCCTTTGGGTACTGCCTTCCTGAAGGCCCTCTGCTTTCCATGGAGGCACCCAGATAATATCCCTTTGCCACCGATGATGCATTCATGGTACCCGATACTAACATGTGAGGAGGGTAGCAGGAGAAGGAGGCGGCAGAGGATGTTGGGTAGATAGCATCACCGACCCAATGGACATGAACGTGAGCAAACTCCAGGAGACCGTGAAGGATAGAGGAGCCGGGCTATAGTCCACGGGGTCGCAAAGAGACTGAGAGACAAACACAACAATAACCGTGCACAAGCATGGGGCTGGGAGAGACAGGCTGGCAGACAGAAAACATCCTCCCTGATGGCCAGGTAGCACCTGAGCCTCAGCGTCCTCATCTGAGATGTGGAGCTCGTCACCCCCGGATCTCCATTGGGGAGCGCCGTTTGTTAGGCACGCTGCATACGAGGTGGGACTCCAGGAGAGAGCTGTCATGAGGTTAGCGTGTGAACAAAAGCCGATTTATCCCCATGTCACCACCATGTGGATGGAGGACTGGATGGTGGGCATAGTATTCGCAACAATTGAAGCAGAGAAGCATTCTTGTGGCTGGAGGATGTGTAACCTGTAACCACAAGGCAATACTTAGAGACCATGATGTGGATCATGCCTGGAGCTTTGGGGGAAAAACTGAAGCTGAACCAGTGCAGCCTGAGCTTCCTACCAAGCCCAGTTATACCCAGAGAGATGGTCCCACAGCCACAGTCACACAGAGGGCGGCTGGGATGAGACATCGGGGCTGAGCTCTCAGCAGGCTGGTGATGACTGAGCTCCTGGGGATATTAGGGCTAAACATAAGCTTGGAAGTGAAAGTGTTAGTTGCTCATTCGTGTCTGACTCTTTGCGACCCCATGAACTGCAGCCCACCAGGCTCCTCTGTCCATGGGATTTCCCAGGCAAGAATACTGATTGGAGTGGGTTGCCATGCCTTTCTCCAGAGGGTCTTCCCAACCCAGGGAGTGAACCTGGGTCTCCTGCATTGCAGGCAGATTCTTTACTGTCTGAGACACCAGGGAAGTCCAAATGTAAACTCAGTATTTAAGACATCAAAGAAGAACCTAAATTTTGAGATGGCAGGCGTGAACACACCCTGCCCAGGGCCTGCCTTCCACCACCGTTGGGCAAATAAACCCATACTGATGCCCCATCTATTCTGAGAGGGTGATGGAAACTGTAAGAACAGTGTGGCCACATTTCAGAGGAGCTGAAGGTTGCCCTCAGTCAAGGGCAGTTGTGAGTTACCGTCACAAACGTAAAGGATTTGGGGTGTAAACTAAGGTGGGAGAGAGAAAGAGGAAGGAGCCCTTTTCCTTTTTTTTTTTTTTTTAACACTCAAGAGGAAAAGGAGTTTCCTTAGGGTTGGGAGAGGCGGGCAGTTCAGTTGAAGAGCAGGTTCTGGCTGGGGAGCTGTACTTGGTGCTGTCAGGATCCAGGGTGGCAGAGATGTCTAGGGTATGGCAGATCCATGCACATGGTTATGTTCACCACCTCTGTGCCTGGGCTTGTATGTTGAATAAACACTAAACAACGCTGGTACAGCCAGAGGGTTGAGTTCTACAGACCCAGCATCACCAACACAGCCTAACTCCAGAGGGTGGTCTGGGGCTCAGGACACATCTGACCTACGGGCAAGTGGACCCAGGGCCCCGGTACCTCTGGGTTTCTCTGGATCATGTGCCACAGGTGAGAGAAGCCTGCCATTGATTTGCACCTTGTTGCTGAAAACTAGGAAACACTGCCCAACAAGTAGAAACTCCTGTGTGACAGAGGGAAATAGTGTTTAAAACCAGAGCTCTTCCCGGGAACGTGGGCCACGTGGTCTCTGGAGCAGAGGGTACGAGTCGCCTGGGTTTGCACTGCCTGCAGCCTCGGTTACTGCATCTGATGGTGGAGCTGTTATGATGGACATCAGAGGGACGGACCCTAGACTAAGAAACGTGACTCCCAGGGGGCTACCTGGAAGGTGTGGGGCACGGAGGCTGCTGGGGAGTGGGTGCCTGGCTGAGAATCCCTTGCCCGGGGGAGTCAGAGGGCGGTGTTCCACGTGAGACGCTCGACCAAATACCCAGATAAACATCAGCGGTGTCCAAGTGTCTTCTCCCACGGAGGCAGGCGAGGATGGAATGGGAGTACTAACTTGAAACACTGGTTTTTGTTTTCTTTGTGGGTTTTTTGGTTTGTTTTTAAATATTTCTGGAGCACAGTTGCTTTACAATGTCGTATTATTTTCTGCTGTGCAGCACAGTGAATCAGTATATACATATGTATATATATCCCTGTTACAGGAAAAAGCCATTGCTGACTCCACGTTGGAACTGTTTCTTTGACTTGCTTTCCGTTGCTTTTGTTATTATAATCACGCATAAAGGGCTGCCTCAGAGAATCCTGCCCCTCTGCCTGACCTAAGCCAAAGTGCTTTTGTTCACTTAGCACCCTGTCCTCAAAGTGGATGGCAGGAAGAAATTAACACCTCCCCTGCCTGAGGCTTGCCCTTCTAGGGGATATTTGCAAGATTAATGGCCCTTTTACTTCGCTTCCTCACTGCCCCACCATCTCTGATCCATAAAGGAACCTGGCATCCAGATCCCGATAAGACGGTTATTTTGAGACATTAGTCTGCCATCTTCTCTGTCAGCTAGCTCTCTGAATAAAGTAATATTCCTTGCCTCAACACCTTGTCTCCGACTTATCGGCCTGTCGTGAGGTGAGCAGAGCCACCTGGGACTTGGTGACACTCTCTGCTTTGGATTTCCTTCCCATTCAGCTCGCCACAGAGAGAGCAGAGCTCCCTGAGCTGTAGGTTCTCATTAGTTACCTACTGTATGTATGTTATGCTGTGCCTGTGTGCTAAGTCATGTCCAACTCTTCGTGACCCCATGGACTATAACCTGCCAGGCTCCTCCATGGAATTTTCCAAGCAAGGATACTAGAGTGACTTGCCATTTCCTCCTCCAGGGAATCTTCCCAGCCCAGGGATTGAACTCATGTCTCCTTCATTGGCAGGCAGCTTCTTCTGCCACCGAGTCACTTGGGAAGCCCTATTTTACTCATGGTGGTGGTTTAGTTGCTAAGTCATGTCTGACTCTTGTGAACCCATGGACTGTAGCCTGCCAGGTTCCTCTGTCCATGGAATTCTCCAGGCAAGAATACTGGAGCGGGTTGCCATTTCCTTCTCCAGGGGAGTTGAACTTGGGTCTCCTGCATTGCAGGCAGATTCTTTACCGACTGAGCTAGGAACTCATTGTTCCACCATAAAAGCCTATTTCATGCCCTGCTGCTGCTGCTGCTGCTGCGTCGCTTCAGTCGTGTCTGACTCTGTATGACCCCATAGATGGCGGTCCACGAGGCTCCCCCATCCCTGGGATTTTCCAGGCAAGAACACTGGAGTGGGTTGCCATTTCCTTCTCCAATGCATGAAAGTGAAAAGTGAAAGTGAAGTCGCTCAGTCGTGTCCGACTCTTAGCGACCCCAAGGACTGCAGCCCATCAGGCTCCTCCATCCCTGGGATTTTCCAGGCAAGAGTACTGGAGTGGGGTGCCATTGCCTTCTCCCAGTAGTGTACATATGTCAATTCCAATTGGGATTGAAACACTGTTTTAAAAGAAATAATCTGTATCCCCTACAGGAAACCCCAGTCAAAGAGGAGTTCTTCTTAAGCTCAAGATGTTCTGTTACGTTTCCTCAGCATTTGCCTCAAAAAGGCACTAATTTGAATATAAAGGAAAAAAAAAAGCAACATCTTTTTGGTTCAGTAACAGGTCTATGAGTTCCTAAAACAATTACTAGTGACATAAATTAAAACATTTTCTGCATCACTGTTTTCAAAACGGATCACAAGGGCAGAAGGCATTGTATATTGTCCTGCTACCCTTTCTTGGAAGAAGAAACAAAGCAGCCACCTCCACCTGCCTGTTCCCTGGCCAGCAGAGAGAAGACCTGGGGACGGTCGCACGTAGCTGACCCCCTGGGATAGTCCAGCCTGAGGCCTTGGCCACAGTGCCGCTGCTACTGGCACCTCCTTTCACGCTGGAAGACACACCAGTCTAAACACGTTGCACGGCCGCTCCAGCCAAGACGGAATTCTAGAAGGATCCTCACCGTTACTCGGGCTCGTAGGAGTTTGATCGTGTGTGTTAGCAATTCTCGAACTCCTGCCCATGTGACCTGAAAGCCTGAGCTAGCTTCAGGGGTGGCTCACGGGTTTTCTCTCCATTGCTTCCCCTGCAATGGCCCTTCCCCAGCTGTGTTCCCCTGAGGACTTCCCACGTATTGTGATACCGCAGAAGTGCTTACATGCCCAGCGCCCCTGCAAGGTCAAGGTTAACGGTTGAATTTACACTGTCCCCAGCACCTGACCTAGTGTCTGGTGCACACAGAGGCTCAACAGATGCCGTCAGCACCAACTGAGTGTGGCGGGCACAGTCTATAGTAGTGGGGGGCAGGGGGGTGAGTTGTGGCTCACGTCTTAGAATGCACGGAGCTCCTCTGGCACCAGAGCCTTGAAGGGCCTGCAAGGAGCAATTCAAAGCTTTGCTTTTGTTACCTACTAGCCTGGCTGGGCCAGATCCGCTGGCGAAGGGGGTGGTGGTGGACCTGGTGTTTTCAATCAAATGGGCTCTTTCCCCAGCTTTTGCCAGAATGACCTTGAAGACTAATAAACAGTCTCTCCCTATTAAGACAGGGCTCAGGCTAAGAGGTACCTCTTAAATCATCTCATGCCAAACTGAGAGTGCTGGTGGAACAATGAGTTGAGTCTTAGAGGATAAGAACAGTTAGCCAAGGGCAGATGGAAGAGAGAGAAGGGGCGAGCACCCTATTGAGACCACTTTCCAGAGTCTACAAATTCAATTTCAAAGAATCCATCAACTTTTTCTATGGCCATTCCTGGCAGATGTCAACAGATGGGTTGGGTTTCTTTGCAGGACTCTCATCACATTTCCCTAAAAGTCTCAAAAAATACAGACCTAAGGCACAGGTTCAAAGGCAGCCAACCTTGTAAAGAAACTGGAGTCTTTTTTTTATAAAGTGCGACTTCACTTTACTGCAAGAGGAACCATAATGTCCAAGGCATTGTCTCCAGAGCTTGGAGAAGATGAACTTGGGCACCTGCTACTCCAACTTACATCATGGACAGGTTTTTAAGTTCCATTTGCCTCTTCCCTTTGGGGCTTTCCCTGGTGGCTCAGACAGCAAAGAATCTACCTGCAATGCAGGAGACCCGGGTTCGATCCCTGGGTTGGGAAGACCCCCTAGAGAAGGGCATGGCAACCCACTCTGGTATTCTTGCTTGGAGAATTCCATGGACAGAGGAGCTTGGTGAGCTATAGTCCATGGGGTCACAAAGAGGCAGACATGACTGAGCGACTAACACTTGCCTCTTCAGTTGGATTCTCAAATATGTGCATCAGGAGTAGTTGTCAGGAATTCCATTTTAGAATTTTGGAAGAGTCACCAAGGAAGGAGCCCAGTGACGTTAGCTCTAATAGGGATTTTTCCCCTAACAATTAAAAGAAATACACCACAGGATTATGAGGGCTGAGTAAATCATTGAACCATTAAGAAGTTGCTATAAATAAGAAGTGTTAGTTTGATCACTTAAAACGGACTGGTTCTACAAGACTTCCAAGGCTCATAAAATACTGCTGGCTCTTGGCGATAGCTAGCACCTGGGGTGTGGCTTCCCTGGTGTCTCAGTGGTAAAGAATCTGCCTGCTAATTCAGAAGACGTGGGTTTGATCCCTGGGTCAGGAAGATTCCCTGGAAAAGGAAATGGCAACCCACTCCTGTATTTCCATTCCTGGGAAATCCCATGGACAGAGGAGCCTGGCAGGCCACAGTGCATGGGGTCGCAAAAGGGTCAGACACGACTTGGCAGCTAACCAGAAACAACGACGACCAGCACCTGCGGTGCATGCCAACAGCTTCTTTAACCCAGCAGCCTGGGTGTGGGGTACCAGGGAGCCTTCTCCGTAGCTGGCCTCCCAAGGTGCCCCAGTGGAGCAGAGAGCAGGGCCCTGTGCTGTGACGTGGGTCCCTGGGCACTGGCTGGCTGTGACTTTAAGAGGGAGGCAGGGAGGAAGGAGAGAGAGAGGGTCACAGATGAAGCTTCTCGCCAGGTGCCGTCACAAAGATGAGTGTGACAGGGACCACTGATCCACAAGGTGTAGCGACCTCCCACCTGCACCCAGGAACAAGGCAGCCTGCACTCCAAGCCCCAAGCCCATGCGGGTAACGTTCATCTTCACATGGGCCTTTGTGCCTCAGAGTCTCCAGTATCTCCTCTGACCTCAAACCAAAACCCTTGGGGCCAGATAAGTTTCAGAATTCAGATTTTGTTGCAAATATTACAAAGGCACCACACTGCATAAATTGTGATTAATGAATATTCCCGAAGGGGTCCGGGGCAGCACCCCTTAGTCAAAACCATTCGTATTTTCTACAGCCAAACATATGGAGGTTCCACCAAGTAGGATAAACAAGAACTATAAATAGCAGCACTTCAGTTTCTGCCACCATATCAGTTTTACTGTGAAAATACGAAAACCCCTGCAGTTTTCCGAGCCCCCTTGGACTGTGCACTTTGCTTCTCTGGGGACACTGGGGCACTTTCCGCTCTCTACCTCCTAGGAGGCTCCCTCTGCCACCAAGCAAGAGAAATAGATTTGAAATAAACAAGACAGTACAGCTGTTGAGGGGTAAAAAGAATCCCAGGCATTACTCTGGGATCACAGAGAAGCTGCAGTCAGCTCTGTACATTTATCTCTGGACAGCAAAATCTGATTCATGCATTTAAGCCAAACCTTTGGCAAGGCAGAATAAAACAGATGCAACCAGGAAATTCCTCCCAGATTGGCAGCCCGCTCCAGTGTTTTCTGGGTTCAGACAACTTGCACTAATAACCTAGTCTTGCATTTGCAGCTGATCTCAGGGCCCTGCTCCAGCCATTCTGCGAGGCGGGCAGGGCGGGCGGCACATGTGGAGCTCGCCCTCTTTCATACAGATGAGGAAGCCCCTAGTGACAGAGGAGACTGTGTTACCTGTGGTCCCCTGTCTGAGAGGAAGTGGGGGTCCCGACAGGGACTTGGGTCCTCAAATTCTCTGGCAAACTGTCCTCCTAACACTGGCCACATGCACAACCCTCAGGACTGTGGCCCTCAAATGTTCCAATCACTTCTAGTCTTTTAAAAAATTATTATTTATTTTTAATTGAAGGATAATTGCTTTATAGTATTGTGTTGCCTTCCCTGGTGGCTCAGAGGGTCAAGAGTCCACCTGCAATGCAGGAGACCCCGGTTAGATCCCTGGGTTGGGAAGATCCCCTGGAGAAAGAAATGGCAACCCACTCCAATATTCTTGCCTGGAGAATCCTACGGACAGAGGAGTCTAGCAGGCTACAGTCCGTGGGGCTGCCTAGAGTCGGACACGACTGAGTGGCTAACACACACACTGTGTTGCCAGACACCTCTAGTCTTGTAACGTGATTCGAGTAACCCTGGTCAACTAATTCCTGGAAACCCGCTGCCCATCTCCTCCCCTTGGAGATTTAAATGTCCTGAGCGCATGAGGACCCTGAGATGTCGTAAGGAACCCAGATGAACTTCATTTCACACATATTTCATAAATGCATTTGAATATGAAATCTCTGGGGCAGAACTCACATCGGCTCTGACACATTCAGGGACGCTGATTAAAGACAGCTCCAGTTGTGTTCCAGGCTGTGCATAGAGCTGAATGCGGCTGATGCACTTGGAAAGTGTCTTACCTCCAGGGTTGGAAGAGAAACCACAGTGATTTATCGGGAGACCCAAGTCTAGGGAACCCATTTTTCCAATCTTCCTTCTTTTCCTTCTCACGGCCAGTAATCCCCGGCCACATGCTGTTGGAGTCCTGGATGGACAACCCAGGCCCCCTCTATTGCTGACCATGAGCAAGGCTGGGAATCCTGCTCACGGATGCTTGAGCACCTTGTCACTCGCGGGGAGACACAGCACCCCCACGAGAGCCTAATGTCCTCACTGGCACACACTGTCTGTGCAAAATCTGGTGGACAATGGGCATTTTTCATGGTGAAAGGGGACCCATCTGTGGTCCAAGCCCCTGCCCTCCTCCAGTGTTCCTTTCCAAGCCAGCGTACCCTTTCCTGGGGCTTCCCTGCTGGTGCTAGTGGTGAAGAACCTGCCTGCCAATGCAGGAAACATAAGAGATGGGGGTTCGACCCCCGGGTTGGGAAGATCCCCTGGAGGAGAACATGGCAACTGACTCCAGTATTCTTGCCTGGAGAATTGCATGGACAGAGGAGCCTGGTGGGCTGGTCCATAGGCTTGCAAAGAGTTGGACAGGACTGAGATGACTTTGCACACACGAACGCACATAACTTTTTTCCTGGCTGAGCAAGGTGACGAGGGCACAGCAGCAGATTTAAAAGCAAAGTGAAGTTACACTGTTGGCTCTGATTTTTCCTTTGGAATTTATTTGATCTACTGACATGCTGGGAAATTCCAGAAATTATGAAATTCTTGGTCAGGTGGGAGAACTAGACCAAGTATCACTGGTGAACATTTGTTCCGGGAGCTGTAACACAGCGCCATTCAGGCGGCCACTAGGAATTTCACTCTCATTTGGGTAATAGTAAAACCGCCCTTGAAAGCATGTGAGATCCCTAGAAACAGCATTTTTCAAATATGTGCTATTAGGTGGGACAAGAAAGCAACAATTATTTCCAAAGTTAGGACGGGGGAATTCGAGCTTTGCTCAGGGTCAGCACTTGTATCAAACAGTAGGACACTGAAGGGTAAAGGGAAGGTGAGGGTTAGTTGCTCAGTTGTTCGTGACTCTGTGACCCCACGGACTGTAGCCCTCCAGGCTCCTCTGTCCATGGGGTTTTCCAGGCAAGAATGCTGGAGTGGGTTGCCCTTTCCTTCTCCAGGGGATCTTCCCCATCCAGGGATCGAACCTGGGTCTCCTGCACTGCAGGCAGATTCTTTACCGACTGAACTTCTATAGAAGGGAAGCCCCGGGGACACTGAAAAGATGCCCTTAAACCTGTGAAGCAGGTGGCAGCGCCTGGGGCAGCGTGGACCACTGTCTCCTGCCAGCCTTTCCTGTGGACGGCATTCCACAGCCAGAACAGACCCCGTGCGTCTCCCTGTGCCTTAATGTTCTAGAACAACGAGAGGGATCTACTTACAGTGGGAGGACTGCTTTCAGCTCTAGGATTTTGGCCGTAAAGTAAAGGAGGTGAAGGGTCTGTTTCGGACATCCTGCTAAGAGCTAATGTTTCTCTGAGTCTGGGCCAGGAATGGATCCAGGTGTGGGTGGTGTGTTAACTCATGCAGTCTCCACAAGGGACCTGATCAGGTAAGCCCCACCATCAACCACAACTTATCCACCGATGAGGACGCCAGGGCACAGAGAGGTTTAGCAAGCTGCCCAAGGCTACACAGCGAGCAAGAGGGGAAGCGAGGATCCACACTCACAAATCTGGGCCCTCCGGGGCAGGCAGTGCTTTTCAGAGTCCAAACCGCCACATACTTTAAGGTCTTTTGAGGTTGCGACACAATCCTGTGAATTCACCCAAATGTTGCTTATTTGATAAGAAAATCAAACCATGACTGATGAGTTGCTAAGACTCACTCACTTTACTAATCGATGGCCAGGCATCACTGCAGCTCCATGTAGCAGGTGCCTCTGAAAGGGTGGAGTGTGCCAGGACACAGAAATGACTTGGGGCACAGACAGCCAAATTATAACTGAAGGAGAAAAAGCTGAATCTTCAGTTATTAATTCTCCAGTCTGCCTGATGCGAAGAGCCAACTCATTGGAAAAGACTCTGATGCTGGGAAAGGTTGAGGGCAGGAGGAGAAGGAGGGCAACAGAGGATGAGATGGTTGGATGGCATCACCAACTCAATGGACATGAGTTTGAGCAAACCCCTGGAGATGGTGAAGGACAGGGAAGCCTGTGTGCTGCAGTTCATAGGGTTGCAAAGAGCCAGACAGGACTTAGCAACTGAACGACAAGTCTGGAATTGCTTAAACTACTCTCTATCGGACAGCTTTGATCAAGACCCACGAGAAGAACTCGGGTCATGTAACACCGGGACCCACTGTGTGCACACAGGCACACCTGAAACAAACAGCTCTGACTCTTACAGCCTGGGAGTCACTCACATGTTTTCTGCTTGATCCTAGTCCATTAAAAAAAAAAATGCTGGTCTGTTTCCACCCACTGAACTGACTTCAGGACCTACCAACGGACTACAGCCTGCATTTGGAAAGTATGGTTTCCTCTGAGGAGTCACATGAAACGATAGGCCTTCCTGTGCCTCCATTTTTGTCTGTAATTATAATAATGCCTGAACATCACTGTAGGGTTTCACAGGGAAATGCCTGCCCTGCAGGGCGGTTACAAGAACAGGTTGGCAAACAGCTAAGGCTCTCTGACCAGGACACAGTGTCCTTGGACCAGATGGTGAGGCGCTGGAGGGTGGCTTCAGTGTGTTGTCAGGCGACTGATTTCTCCATTAGAGGAAAACCTTATTTAGTCAGATCTCACTGATTTGAAGTTTATATCCATTAGGAGACAGTCTGGATGAGTAGGCAACATAAACAAGATGGCAGGAAGGATATTAAAACCCCTTACGGAAGAAAGGTCTGGGGAAGAAACCCCAGACAGTCGACAGTGAAAATATTATTTGTGTATCATCTATATATACAAATAGTGAATACATTTATTACAAAGAATTCTTACTTAGCCATGAAAGCACGACTTTTCTACGAGGAATTTTACTGGCAACACTCTAATTAGACAAGCCTGAGTTACAGTATGGTTGCAAAAGCAACAATATCACATTTCTTTCTGTTTTCTAACTTGGAATTCTAAAAAGTGTATCCTGTTGTTGTTGAACAGAATTAATACGCACTGGTAAAGTTCTATTGCATGAGGTTATACTTTATAAGAGCTGTTAGGTTTGCTATTCAGAATACATACACGCATTCCTATAAACAGTCAGGCAGGGGACTGATGGCCCAGTGGCTAAGACTCCAAGCTCCCGATGAAGGGGGCCTGGATTCGGTCCTTGGCCAGGAAACTAGAGCCCCCATGCTAAAGAGTTCGAACACCACAGCTAAAGACTCCACATGATGTAACTAAGACCTGGTGCACCCAATAAATATTTTTTTAAAAAGAGGCAAATTACTTGGGATGGCAGGTGACAAGTAAAAGTCCAGTGAATTCCATTTGACCCCACATTAGTCTCCTGGAGGCTGTGTAGCTGTGTCCAGGGTGCAAGAGCCAAACAGAGCGTGCCCCAGAGAGGAACAAGGCAAACAGGCCAAGGGCTAGAGCCTTTCCACCCTCAGAGAAGGCTTCCTCTCCCAGGCTGCTGTGAGCTCCCCGCTGCCCCCTGCAGACAGCTGTGGACAGGCTTGGCAGAGGTTGAGGCTGCACAGGGTTTGCGGTTTTCTCTATGCAGGGCCTCCCAGGCCAGGTCACGGCTCAGGTGCCCTGGGAATTCCCAAGAGGTGACCACGAAAGGCAGTGCTGAGACTTCTCTGACTGTGGGACTCTTAAAATTTCTGTTTTAAATTTTAGCTGTTTCCTTTAAAATAGAGGAGTAGAAAGCATCGTATACACTCGCACCCAGCTGCTACAGCTCACATGCCAGCATTGCTCTATCACCTGTGCCTCCCCACTGAACTTTGTCTCGTGGTGGTTTTTAAAGCAAATTCCTGGTGGCACGTCATTCCATCCATAAACACTTGAGCAGGTACCTCTAACAGCCAAGGATTTTTGACAGAACAAGACAATACCATTTTAGTACACCCAACACAATTAACATTCATTTAAAAAGTAGTATGTAACCAATAACGTGTTCCATTTTCCTGATTCGCTGAAAAAAGATCTTTTTTCCCTTGGTTTGTTTGAAGCAGTAAAAGAAAACGTGGAACTTTAAAACTATTTGTATTAAAAATGCTGTCCTGATTGTGCCCTGTTCATTGGGCGGCCTGCAGGTCATTTCCTGGGCCTACCTCGTTCAGTTTGGGACCCGCTGTCTGGTGGGTAATCAGTGGGTATGGGCCCTGAGGCCACCCAGCGGGCCCCTGGTTCTCAGCCAGAGGTCTCTTGGGGGAGACTGCACAGGAACCCCAAGGGCACAGGAAGACGAAGAGGTGGGGAAATTGGGGCCACAGGACTCTTTTTATCGGGGTCCTTTATGGGGCTGGGCGGCTGGGATGAGCAGGCTTGAAAAATTCTACACAAGGAATGCGCCCACACCTCACAGCATCATCGAGAAACATGGCTAATGTGAAACAAGCTGACAGTTAGCTCCTTGTAACATGTCCCAGGGGGAGTCCTCAAAAGGCACGCATGGCTGTTGGTGCTCAGCCTAATTTATCATGTGTCCCCCGTGTGCTTCAGGGCAGTGGCTCTAAGCGTGGGCCCCACACGGCAGCGTCAATTCACTGGGAAGGGGCTGGAGAGGCAGACACTTGCCCTCCACCCCCAGATCTGATCAACCAGAAATGCGGGGTGGGGAGGGGGCGCAGGGCTGGCGATCTGTGTTTCAGCCACTCCCAGGAAATGCTGCCTTGACTCCGGCTGAGAACCAAGTTGTCCCCAAGGTCATGGTGCTCACGGGGAGAGGGGCAGCCCTGGAGGTCCACTCTCCTCCACCTTCAGAAACAACTAGGGGAACCCTTGCTCCCGCGTGTCGGGGCGCTGACGACAGGACAAGAGTGTGTGCGACGGCCGCTCGGCCGTGTCTGTTTGCGAACCTGTGGACTGTAGCTTGCCAGGCTCCTCTGCCCATGGGGATTCTCCAGTCAAGAATGCTGCAGTGGGTTGCCATGCCCACCTCCAGGGGGATCTTCCCGACCCAGGGATAGAACCCAGGTTTCCCGCATTGCAGGCAGATTCTTTACTGTCTGAGCCACCAGGGAAGCCCCAACTAAAACAAGGCACAGGGAAATAAAGAAATATTTTAAAAAGCATTCTGGCCCTAACTCTGCACCCTGTCCCACTGCAGAGGTTGAGGGGACCCTCCAGGGTGTAGTCCCCCAGTTCCGGGCGGGCTTGGGGTGCCCTGCAGAGCAGCAGACCTGGAGCAGGTGGTGTTGCAGGGAGCCCTGCTGGACGAGGACCAAGGAAGAAGACGCGTAAGTTCTGTAATGAACCGTGGACAGTGCAGGCGGCTGAGCTGAGAGCCCTCATCACGCTACAGGACGTCTCATCAGTCCACCCTCGTTATGTTTGAAAATGGAGAAGGTACTCAGGACCAGCAGAGCTGCAGACCTGCTGTCCAGTTGCTTCAACTAAGCTGTGGGCCCTCCCCCACCGAATGGAGGTGCGTATGGGGTGTAGAACACTGAGAACCACGCCAGCACCCAGACCTTCGAAAAGTTGTCTGATGTGCCGGAAAATTAGAGTGAATTTGAACTTGAGTGAAAGATGCTTAGTTGTGTCTAATTCTTGGTGACCCCATGGACTGTAGCCGGCCAGGCTCCTCTGTCCATGGAATTCTCCAGGCAAGAATACTGGAGTGGGTGCCCATTCCCTTCTCCAGGGGATCTTCCCCACCAAGGGATCGAACCTGGGTCTCCTGCACTGTAGGCAGATTCTTTACCATCTGAGCCACTAGGGATGTTCTGCTATAACATGGGCTCTAAGAGAACAAGGGTTCTTAATCCGAGGGGTCAGGAGATAAAAAAAAAATCAAGCAATCCGTGAACTAGGTCAGGGGAAAACAAACAAACCAAAACCAAACCGTCTTTTAATTTTCATTCTCTCTCAATGTGAATTCAGACAACAAGCCACAGTAGTGTGAGCAGAACCTGTAACTCTTAAGTTGCTCTTACATCGTAGCTACCTCAAAAACTGGTTTACAGTCATCACCATTTCAAAGTGACAGCAGCAATCATGAAATCTTGTGATTAAATTCTTTAAGTAAATGCAGCCCAGTTTAAAACAGGGCTTCCCTGGTGGCTCAGACGTTAAAGAATCTTCCTGCAATGCAAGAGACCCAAGTTCAATCCCTGGGTTGGGAAGATCCCCTGGAGAAGGGAATAGCTACCCACTCCAGTATTCTTGCCTGGAGAATCCCATGGACAGAGGAGTCTGGCGGGCTACAGTCCATGGGGTTGCAAAACGTCAGACGTGACTGAGTGACTAACAGCCACACAATATTTTGATAACTGCATTTCATACCTCTTAGCACACCTAAGAAAATTTGTATTAGGAGGAAGCAAAAACAAAATTAGGAAAAATATAGAGGAAAAAATTCAAAAGGATTTGAAAAACAAGAAAACATAGATGGACAGATGGTAGGCTCTCTGTTAAGAGAGCAGGGGCTTCCTATGTGGGTCCTTCCGATAGCATGAGTCTCAAATGTGGCTGTAAACTGCCCGGCACCCACTGTGGAGGGAAATAAGCGAATAGTTGCTGAGCTGCTATTTTTAGAGCCGGGAGAAGGGAGGACTCCCCGCCAACCCCACCCCAAAGGGCCAATGCTGCGGAGCACAGTGAAAGAATGAAAATGAAAAGACAGGGTTTGGTTTTGGTTTGTTTGTCTTCCCCTGCTGCTGCTGCTGCTGCTGCTAAGTCGCTTCCGTCATGTCTGACTCTGTGCGACCCCACAGACAGGAAGCCCACCAGGCTCCTCTGTCCCTGCCTAGTTCAAATATTAAAAAATTAAATGAATGCTGTAGCCTGATGGCCTGGGTCTGCTCTGTGGAGGGACGCTTCTGCACCTGATACTAGGGAGTGTTTGTGACGTGATGGGGATGACTCCAAAGATGGCTCTAGAGAACATGGGGAGTGGACTTCCCGAGTGGTCCAGCGGTTAAGACTCCAGGCTTCCACTGCAGGGGGCCTGGGTTCCACCCCTGGTCCAGGAAGTTCCCCAAGGGCGGGTGGTGCGGCCAAGAAAAGAGACTTACTTTAGGGACTTCCCTGGTGGCCCAGTGGCTAGGACCCTGAGCTCTACAATGCAGGGGGCCTGGTTTTGATCCCTGGTCAGGGAACTCGATCCCGCTTGCCACACTAAGACCCGGTGCAGCCAAATAAATAAATACTAAAAAAAGAAATAAAGAACATGGGAAGTCACCTCCCAGCCCACGGGCTGCCGACACTGCCGGCCCCTCCAGGTGACACTTGGACAAGCTGAGTCTAATGGCTGTGCCCTGGATCCTCTCCCCACAGAACATCGGCAGCAGCCAATAATGCGGTTCCTGCAGCAACAAAAAAACTCAGATAGTGATCTCCCTGTCCTTTAGGCCGTTTAACAGGCAGTTCCGGGGATCCCAGCAAAGGCCCCGGTGAAATGGTTGCTGGGTTATTTCTAGGGGGTGAAGAGGCCCCCTGGAAAGCAATTCACAAGTTTATCTGGGGAGGAAAGTCAAAGTGTTAGTTGCTCAGCTGTGTAGGACTCTTTGCAACCCCATGAATTATAGCCCACTAGGTTCCTCTGTCCATGGGATTTCTCAGGCAAGACTACTGGAGTGGGTTGCCATTTCCTTCTCCAGGGGATCTTTCTGAGCTAGTTGAACCCAGGTTTCCTGCCTTGTAGGCGGATTCTTTACCTGAAAAGCAATTCATAAGTTTATCTGGGGAGGAAGCAACAGACAACAGTGAAGGATTCACACAGCTGTCGGGAAAGGAGGGGATTAGTGCAGGTTTCCAGGCAAACAGGGCTGTTTCTCCCATGCTGTGGAAAGAGCTGGGCAGCTGAGCAGGACGGGAGCTCTCCTGCCTTGTCCATCATCCATGCCCCAGGGCCACGAAAGCTCACCGTGGAATTTTCACTGGGAGGCTGCACCGAAGCGTTTATCACTTTCTTTGCATGTCAGCTTGTCACATGTAACAATTAATTTGATGATCCCAAATTGGACCTGACAAGAAACCTCTTGATGATATGTCACGCCTGGTATTCGGCAGAGATGAACACCATTCTAATTCCTCCAGCAGAGATGCAAGGATCAGCCGGGGCCTTGATTCTAATTCCCAGAGCACTTGACTGGGCGCCGGCTGGCGGCTGTGTAGCCCCCTCCTCTGACAGCTGTGGACGATTTTAGGAAGCACCGTGTCCTGGGGTTGCTCAGTTTTCAGGATGTGAGGAGGACAGGCAGAGACTGAGTGCCACCGCTGGAGAATCAGTGGGAAAACAAGGCTGAATAAACTCTGACAGTAAGTCAGGAAGGAAGAGCATTTGGTTGGGGAACCTGATTAATGATGAACTTTGCAGGAACCCATCAATGGTGCCAGGTAAACGCCCTTTGGACTAGACATCCGTGGGCAGCCATCTCATTCCACCTCCTCCCCTCCAAGCAGCCGCCGACTAAACCTGGTGTGTGGGTCCCCTGGCCCGACCCCAGCGCAGATGCCCTGGTCCCCCTAAGGAGAACGGTTTAGGGGAAATACGTGTGCTAAGTCACTTTTTAGTCATGTCCAACTCTTTGCGACCCCACGGACTACTGCCCGCCCAGCTCCTCTGTCTATGGGGTTCTCCAGGCAAGAATACCAGAGCGGGTTGCCATGCCCTCCTCCAGGGGATCTTCCCGACCCGGGGGACCCAGGGATTGAACACACTGTCTCTTATGGGCAGGCGGGTTCTTTACCACTAGCGCCACCTGGGAAGCCCAGGGGAAATATATCGGGGTCTAAATGAAGACACTTGTCCCCTGACAGTGATGCCTTCCAGCTCACACCCACCACCCAGCAACAGGCCCTCATGCTGACTCTTTCTGGAAATCACTATTCCCGACCTCCCTTTAAGGGATGCAGTTAGGAATGAGACCATAGAACCAAACATCAATCTCAAAAGCTGCACAGCAAGACATTCAGTGTTCACTGTACTGAGAAACTCTCTTTACACGTCTTGTAGGACTTGGCGGCTGCAGCCGCCAAGTCCTGGCCGTCAGAAGGTCAGAGGTCCTTCAGAATCATGCCCCTTGATGAAATATCGAAGCCAAAGAAATATGGTCAGACATGCCTTACACAGCTGCCGCCTCACCTCCTTCCTGCTATCATGTACTTAGTCGATCAGTTGTGTCCGACTCTTTGCCATCCCATGGACTGCAGCCCACCAGGCTCCTCTGTCCATGGGGATTCTCCAGGCAAGAATACTGGAGTGGGCTGCCATGCCCTCCTCCAGGCGATCTTCCCAACCCAGGGATCAAACCCAGGTCTCCCGCACTGCAGGTGGATTCTTTGAGCCACCGTCTCTTTGAGACGCCCAAAGAGCAAGCAGTTTACAAAAGAAAACCAGCAAACTACTTCTCTCATCTGAAACAGTATTTATGACAATAAACTCTTAAGCTGATAGGAAAAAGAAGATACATTAATAGCTTATTAGATAACAAATAAGAATGTAAAAACAATGGCAATTAATTTAATCCCTTATATACACATCTCCTGTGCTCAGTCACTCAGTTGTGTCTGACTCTTTGTGGCCCTGTGGACTATAGCCCACCAGGCCCACCTGTCTGCAGGATTCTCCAGGCAAGAATACTGGAGTGGGTTGTCATTTCCTCCTCCAGGCGATCTTCCAGACTCAGGGATCTAACCCGCGTCGACAGGCGGATTCTTTATCACTAGCACCATCTGGGAAGCCTATGTGTCTCCTATCCTATAAACATCCTTTGAGTTGTGCAAGATCCCTCAACTAGGTAGTGGTACAACTGGCCCAACTCAGGTCTTCCAGCTGAATCCTTCTATTCAACCTTGATACCCAGTGAGAAAAGTTATGTGGCTACGAGCCCTAGACACAATACTAAGCTCCTCTGGAGCATCATAATGTTTATTGGTAAGCCCACGTCCTTGGGACATTTGGGGAGAAATAACAGATGAGAAATAGAGGTGCTTATAGAAACAACTGTTAAGAATACTCAGGCA
Organism: Capricornis sumatraensis; assembly: GCF_032405125.1. Taxonomy (NCBI): domain Eukaryota; kingdom Metazoa; phylum Chordata; class Mammalia; order Artiodactyla; family Bovidae; genus Capricornis; species Capricornis sumatraensis. Next base: position 68,839,314 of record NC_091086.1, on the reverse strand, counting down.
ATTAAAAAAAAAATAACCAGGCAAGAAAGAAAACAACAGTTTTGAGTATTTTTAGTAAAGGAACAGACAGCATGCTACAGTCACTAACATACAGTGCTTTTCAAGGAGAGACTATTTTGCAGGCTCTGGGTCAGAATAAAAGAAGAAATGTGTGAAAGAAGCTCCCGCCTCATTAGAAGACTTGGTTTGAGTTGGCTCTACGTTTTACTAAGTGTCACCATCTTCTAACAGTCAGTCCTAAAGCAACTCCGTCCTGAATATTCACTGGAAGGACTGATGCTGAAGCTGAAGCTCCAAATTTGGGCCACCTGATGCAAAGAGTCAACTCACTGGAAAAGACCCTGATGCTGGGAAAGATTGGGGGCAGGAGAAGAAGGGGGTGACAGAGGATGAGATGGTTGGATGGCATGGACATGAGTTTGAGCAAACTTTGGGACATCGTGGAGGACAAGGAAGCCTGGCATGCTGCAGTCCAGGGGATTGTAAAGAGTCAGACACTACTGAGCAACTGAACAATAACATCTTCCTCCTGATTATAATGCCGAGTCATCACAGTGCAGTGTTGATGGGGCTCCTAAGGATGCGTGAAAAGGAGGCTTATCCATCTTGACCTGCATCTGAAGGGGTCTGGCTGCCATCTGAGTGCATCTAGCAGCCATCCATTTGGAAGATTATTAAAGAAATGCCGAAATACAGATGTGGCATCGTTCAGGGGCAGAAAGACATATATAGCACAAAAGTAAACCTGAGAGATTTGTTTAATGAGCCATTGAGCACAGGCAGCCCATTTCCCTGTGCTACCCTAAAACTGTCTAACAATAATTTTTAGTAAAAACTTAAAAAGATTTAAGAGCACAGCACCTCTCATTCTGTTTAAACCTGAAATGGTTTATAAACACCTACCCAGGAACTGGGTTGGGAAGATTCCTTAGAGGAGGAAATGGCAACCCACTCCAGCATTCTTGCCTGGAGAATTCCATGGACGGAGGAGCCTGATGGGCTACAGTTCATGGGGTCACAAAGAGTCGGACACGACTAAGCAACTGAGCACGCAGGAGCACCCAGGAACTACTCTACCCCCAGGGGAATGCAGAGGACCTCAGAGAGGACTGAGCCATCTCCCCAAGTTTCTGGAAGACAGAGTTATGTTTTCTCATCTCCTGTCTAGTGGGATTCTAGATACATGGAAGTATCTCCATAACAACCAGCGACTGATGTAAAATTCACGCTGTGCTGTTAGTTCTCTCTCCTCAAAGCTTGCAGAGATTCACTGCCTCCTTCCATTTCACTACAAAAGTCCAGAAAGAGAAATCGACTGGTCTACAAACCTTGTGCTACAGGTGAGGAGATAGGCCCCAAAGGCCAGCATTCTACCTGGGACCCCCCAGGGGCCACGGGCCAGGACACAGGGAGCCACCAACGTCTACCACCTGCCCCCATTTCCTCCTCCCCAGCCAAGATGCTACAGGCACATTTCAGGGAAACGTGGAAACCTGATCCTTGAGGATGGCGTGTACCCAAGTGACTTGCCTGCATGGTCATAAGGGTGATAGAGATTTAAAAAGGAAACTGAGAAGACCAACAGATAAACCAACAGATGAAAGGCCTGAGTGGGTTTCAAGGGTACTATTTCTCTGCTCTGGTTCTGGGTCTCCCTAAGAAGCCCTTGTGCTCAGTCCCGCACCTGGGTGTTCAGAACTTCTCATTCAGGATGACAGCCATCTGGACACAAAGCCACAGGCTCTGAGTGTCCAGAGATACTCAGGGTGGGATTCCATCCCCTTCCCAGGAGGAGAGGTGGGGGTCAACAGACGCTTGCTGGCCTGAGCCTCACTCCGCCTTAGGCTCCCCTCTGACTCCACAAATGCAAAAAAAGAGATTTCTCGTAGAAATCCACCCTGCAGGCTCAGCCTTGCAGAAGGTGGCAGCGGTTTGCATCTGTTTCTACCTATAATCACATTCAGAGGCTCTGGCAAAATGAAAACAGCCTCTCCCATTCTTTACCAGTATTTGTTCTGGGTCCATGTGGCACCACCCTTTCCATTTAGGCCATTATTCCTTTTTTCCACTTAAAGTCATAATGAATTTAGGAACTGTGAGTCACTGGTTTTACCCTGACGCCAACTTCCTCTCATTTGTACTTCGGTCTGGTTTCCTTTCTTTCGCAGCTGACTTTGGAAACCTTGAATCAACAGCGCTGGATCCAGTCTTGTCTAACCAGGGATTGAACCCATGCCCCGCCGTGATGAAAACACAAGGTCTTAACCACTGGACTGCCAGGGAAGTCCCAGGCTCTCTTTTCAATAATTTCTCTCCAACACCTTGTGAAAAGAGGGCCAGTTGCCAGAAGACGAGGGCCGGGCAGAAAATTAGCAAGTCTTCGTTGTTGTTTTTTTTTTAATGTAATAGTAAAGGACATTAAAAAAAACTTTTTATTTTATATGTGTGTATAATTGACTTACAATGTTGTGTTAATTTCAGGTGTACAGCAAAGTGATTCAGTCATAAATATACATGTATCTCTTCTTGTTCAAGTTCTTTCCCCATTTAAGTTATATAATATTGAGCGGAGTTCCCTGTGCTGTGCAGCTGGTCCTTGTGGGGCCATTTTAAATATAGTGGCGTGAGTCTTTGGAATCATAGGTTTGGGTTCAAATCCTACTTCTGTCAATTTCTATTGGAATGACCTTGGGGACATCATTAGCCTTTCTGAGCAAATTTCCTCATTCATAAAATAAGGGTCCACCTTTCCTGTATGTTGGGAGGAGAAAATAAGACTAAGTATATAAATCCCTGGTTTAAGAGCGGCAGGTATTTATTATTATTTGACTTTCAGACTTTCTGAATGATGCTGAATTGCTTGTTTGATAGCAGGGACCATCTTCTAAACTTATTCTCTGAAGCCTGATTAAGATGAGACATAGTCATAAACGCACCCAGCTGAGTGACAGATGCTTTCTCAATAGATTCAAGTCCCATAGAAACAGGGTTCAATCCTGCTCTCTGGACACTTCTCAGAGTGTCTGGCTCCTCCTCTTTGCAGTACTTATAAATATGGTGACCAATTAGGAAGTTATAACTACTTATGAACAGCCGAAAGGTGAATTGTTCATGTAACATTTTCTACCTTTTCTAATACATGGGCTTCCCAGGTGAGAACCTTCAGGAAAGAACCCTCCTGCCAGTGCAGGAGTTGTGGGTCCCTGGGTGGGGAGGATCCCCTGGAGGGGGAAATGGCAGCCCACTCCAGTATTCTTGCCCGGGAAATCCCATGGACGGAGGAGCCTGGCGGGCTATAGTCCATGGGGTCACAAACAGTCAGACACGACTGGATATGCAACCTTTGGCATAGTGTTGATACACTTCTGACAAGCATATAGACTTCATCAGACAGACAGGGATGGGGTCTGACTGCTCTAAGTGTGGTGGGAGCAGGCAGCACTATGCCACCCTCCCGGAACCTCAGGCCCACCCGCCACACCACACCCCGCCCAGCCCATGGCATTTTGGCAAGATTCTCAGGTGATTCACAAGTGCTCTGAAATCTGAGAGGCTCTGTCTGCTCCTGAGGAGCCCTGCTGCTTGGCCGAGCACCGCTGGGCAAGTCCCACACTATCCACGCCTCCTCCCTCCACCCCACCTGTTAAACTGCAACCTGTAAAGGATCTGGGTTTTACTTTACCTGCCAGCCAGCCAGTGTGGGGGAAACAGGGAGATGTCAAGTACAGATATCATATATATATATATAGTCATATATATGTATGTATGTATGCATATATATGTGTATATATATGTGTATGTATGTATTTATGGCTTCCTGACGGCTAAGCAGTAAAGAATCTGCCTGCTATGCAGGGGACTTGCGTTCGATCCCTGAGTTGGGAAAATCCCCTGGAGGAGGGCATGGCAACCCATTCCAGTATTCTTGCCTGGAGAATCCCATGGACAGAGGAGCCTCGCGGGCTACAGTCCATGGGGTCACAAAAGAGTTGGACATGACAGAACAGCACATATACACACACATACACCATTATGTAACTTAATTCTGTATTAAGAGAGTAGATCTTAAATGTTATCATCACTAAAAATGTTAATTATTTTGAGGGGGTGGAGGTGTCAACTAACCTTATTGTGGTGGTCACTTCACAATGTATACACCTATCAAATCATGTTGCACACCTCGAATTTATGTGTATGCCAGTAATATCTCATTAAAGCTGGGAAAAGATAATAAGAGTGGAAAACCTGGAGGGAATCAGGGTTTGGTGGAAGAAAATGATGTGTTCAAACTTGTAGACAATTTGAAACATTTTTTAGGATTGAGATATCCAATCTCTATAAAATAGAGATTTAATAGACAATTACATATAACATTACGATATTTTTAGTTCACTTCTTTTTAGACACCAGAAAGTGAACTCTGATTTTTTTTGTTTACTTTTAATTTTGTTTACGAGTAATATTTGTTGACAAATTTCTACTGTTTTGTGAACTGTCTATTCATGTTCTTTTTAATTCCTTGGGACTCTGACAGTTTTACGATCAATATGCTCCACATTCATTTTTGCAGTCCATGTTAGGTTTTTAATCATCACTGGGCTGCTGTCTATGGGGTCACAGAGTTGGACACGACTGAAGTGACTTAGCAGCAGCTATTAATAAAGAAAAAACGTAAGTATGGAGTTACTTAAAATGCTGGGGAAAAGGTTTAGACAGCCCAAGGGGCAGGCAAGAAAGACAACACTAGGAACTTTGATGGACCAGCACGCCTTTCCTTTCGCCTTATTTTTCAGAGCTTCAGGGAAATGAAATATAAATAGATATACAGCGTGATAGACTCTGGGCGCAAGAAGTTAAAGCAGTGCTCCTGATCTATAACCTGACTGCTCTGTGACTGTTCTTCAGACAGGTGACCCGCCAAAAGTCCAAGTGAATGGATATCATCAAAATCTCAGGTTCAAATGAACCGAGAGCCAGGAGGAACACATTCTGCCTGAAGGTAGGTGTTTTTGGTCACGACCCGCTGCAGCCGCTGGGAGGGAAACCCCTGTACGTGGAGACCTCAGGCACAGTGTGAGCGAGGAGAGGAGGGCATGGGAAGGAGGAGGAGGCTGTGGGGAGACCCCTGCCCAGCTCACCCTCCAGCAGGAGCATCGCTCACCCGACCTGTCCCCAAAAGCCCCTTAATGCTGTTCCCTGGCAGCTGCAGTCTCTCCCTACCCGTCAAAATCTCATAGATGCTCCCAGGCTCAGAGCATCAACTCTTCATTGTTAACTCAACAGCAGGTTCCGTAACTACACTCACGAGTTAACCATCTTAGCTTTTCTCTCAACTCCCAGAACTTATCCAACATTGCAGAGCATCAACAGTACTTCCTCCGCAAAAACTGTAGATTTCAAAACTGTCAGAAAACGACTGCATCTGGTCCACTTTCTACTGAATCCCTTTGTCGTAAAGCGAACTTCAGCAGCAAAGATCCAGCTATTCCTTAGGAAGGAATGTTGTTAAAGAAAAGGGAACCAGTTAGTCCCCCTATAATCAAACTTAAACATCATACTCCACTGCCATCTTTGAAAACGGGCACCCAAACCAGAGCTTAGCTGTCTCTACTCTGTCCTCTTGGCTTTCCATCCTCTCATTTTCGGGCCCCCCACGATGCCCCCAGAAGGGTAAACGGCAATTACTTCTCTAAATTTAGCCAGCCTGGCTGAAGACGCTCTGAATTTCACCACCATCACACTGAGAGAATCAGCTACAAAAGGAGCAACAGATGCCGTTTGGAATTTTTCTCCCCTTCTTTTCATCTTTAGTCCTGACTTACACAAGTCCAGAGTTAGCCAGAATAAAAAGTTTGTGGTGGCGGTCCAACTTTTGGACAAATTCTTGGGGGTGCCAAGGACATACTCTTCTCGAACGTGCTGGGATGCTCCCCTGTGGGGCTGTGCTCACCTGAAGTGCCGGGAAGAAAGCCAACCACCCCAGCAGCACACCAACCAGCTGGTGAGTAGAACTGTGTAATATCTGTCCTTTTGTGAGTGGCTTATTCCACTTGTATTCATTGTTTAGTTGCTCAGTCGTGTCTGACTCTGTTCGACCACATGGACTGTAGCCCGCCAGGCTCCTCTGTCTGTGGGGTTTCTCAGGCAAGAATACTGGAGTGGGTTGCCTTTTCCTTCTCCTCTCCAGGGGATCTTCCTGACTCAGGGATCAAACCCACGTCTCCTTTGCAGGCAGATTCTTTCCCACCGAGCCACCTGGGAAGCCCGTTTCACTCGACACAGGTTAATCCGTGCTGTGGCGCTGTGACGGGATTTCCTTCTTTCCTACGGCTGCCTCGTATTCCGTTGTATGTATACACCACATTTTGGCTACCTAGTCATCCACTGATGGACATTTAGGTTGCTTCCACCTCTTGCTTATTGCTAATAATGCTGCCACAGGTGTGCAGATAACTCTTGGAGACACTGTTTTCCATTCTTTTGCCTATATACCCATACATGGACAAGGGCTTCTTCTCAACATAAAAATCTCTGTGAATCTCTTCCCAATAGATGTTTTGCTTCTGGTTTCTAGACCTTTCTAGGTCTTTAATAAAATCTGGGATCTTATCTGTCAGGAGCTCCACCTGGGAGAATCTGGATTAGGTGACCTCTCAAGTGTGTCCAGCTCTAAATCCAATGATTCCATGAGAATTTCTTGAGTATAATGCCATCCTCATGACTCTGGCCCACATTAATGAGTATATGTTCCCCTACAAGACGTGCACAACCAGAGATCAAAGTCAATCTCTCCCCAGAGAGAGCTGAGGGCTCAATGGAATATCCCAGAAGGAGGAAGAATTTTCTCCCTTAACACCGACCTTACCTGGCTCACCTCTTTCACCAGCTGGAAAATAAGAGGTAACCAAGTTACTAAGTTAATTAACTACTTACCTTTAAAGAATCAAATTCTAAGCTCATTATTACTGATTCACTAAGCATTTTCTGAGTGCTACGCATTCTGACCCAGTCGAAGTCAACAGAGTTTATTTATTTTTGTTTTCCTCATTCATTCTTTTTTTTTAATAGAGTTTATTTAAATAGAAGGCTTAAAAATTTCAGGCATAGTCATTGTAATGTAATAAACTCAATAAAGGGCTCTTGTTTCTATGTAGTTATTTTTCTAGGGAGCATTATTCTATGTCGTTATTATTACATATTGCCTTCTGTAAAATCCAGCTGCTGGAGACTTGATTTAAATTCAGTTCCTATGTTTATGTAATAAGGAAACGCTCTTGATAAATATTGCAACCCTCTGAGGAGCACCATAAAAACAAAAGAATTATCCGTTCCAAGAGGCTGGCTCCGGTGCAGACGCACAGGGCTGCGTCTGGAGATAAGCCGATAGCTCCACCTCCTTTCTCCCCTTCTTCCATCTGAGGAAAGGTGGAGGGCAGCATGGCAGTCTGGTCAGGAGGCTGGGGGACTGTGGATGAAGGGAAGCGGATGCTCAGAAGTGCATCAGTCACACCTCGTTTCCACATCCCTTACGGAACCAGATGTTGGATAAATACTGCCTCCAAGCCCATGACCAGCAGCGCCAGGTGCCAGAGGACAGTGGGGCCTGTCGCGTGTCCCTTCTCAGCCTCACCCTGGCGGGGTCCAGCCAGGCTCCCCTGACGCAGGGATGCCCACATGCCTCCACTGAACGGTGAGGTTCTGATTCACCACCCACCAGACCCCAGTCTGCTCAGGGCCCATCTAAGGGGAGCTCAGACTCTGAGTTCCTGATGACACCACTGCCCACGACTCCTGGGACACAAAGTATTCTGCGTCCTACGCCAGCGGCTCTGTTCATCCCGTAATTCTGGGCAAAACTTCTTAATGTACCTCGTTGTGCTCCTCCTGATCATCCTAAAATACATGTAGTCATGGGTTTAGGAAGACATGGAACTACATACAGCCAGAGAAGGGCTTCCCCGGTGTCACGGAGGTAAAGAATCTTCCTGCTCAGCGGGACATGGGAAGCCTGGGTAGGAAGATCCCCTGGAGAAGGGCATGGAAACCCACTCCACTATTCTTGCCTGGAGAATCCCATGGACAGAGAAGCCTGCTGGGCCACAGTCCATGGGGCTGCAGAGTCGGACGCGACTTCGCAACTGAGGACACATGCACAACCGGGGAACTCCTATTGGAGCCATCACGCATCAGTCAGTGACAAAGCCAGTCCTTGTTTCCAGAAGGCCACAGCACAGTAGGGGAAAAGGATAAACGTGCTAATTATTTTATCTACATTTAACCTCTATCTAAAAAACTCAAACACAATGAACTAAGCGTCAGCGCTCTTCACTCACAGGGACCATTTTGCCTGTCTGCAGCTGATCCCGCTCCGGCCTCCTGGTCCTTGGGGCTCCACGTGGAGCAGCAGGGTCACCACCCGCAGGGCCCGGTGCCCCTCCCTTGGCTTCCTGTGTCTGACAGCATACGCACAACACTGTCTGGTTAGTGGGCTAAGTAAATTCTCTAGTTCTACCTTTGATACATTTCAAGAACCTAGAACTGTGCTCAAATATACAATGAATGAATTTAAACTAACTGTGACAAGATGAGGGGGCTTCCCAGGTGGCGCTAGTGGTAAAGAACCCGCCCGCCAATGCAGGAGACGTAAGAGACTCGGGTTGGATCCCTGGGTCGGGAAGATCCCCTAGAGGAGAGGACGGCAACCCACTCCAGTATTCTTGCCTGGAGAAAACCGTGGACGGAGAAGCCTGGCGGACTACAGTCCATGAGGTAGCAAAGAGGTGGACACGACTGAGCGACTTAGCACATACAGGACAAAATGAACATGTGGCTTCAAAAATTACTGCAAAAAGAACCCTCTAGAGGCTGAGGTTACCACCAAGATAAGCACAATAAAAAAAAGAGACAAGCTCAAGCTTCTCGTCCTGGTACAAGTATTTCACGAACCACATTACAAACACCGAAGATCTAATTAGACTTGACAGGAAGCCACCCTTTCCCACAAAACCTGAAGTCACCAGGAAGGACATTAGAAATTTAGATTTACATCCTGAATCATTAATGAGAAACACTACCTCAAGGGTATTTGGACCTTGAGATATGAGCTAATGACAATAAAAAGTCATAATGGTTGGCAGGACATTTAAAACATTGCTTATTTCACCTTGATCTCATACATTAATATCCATTTTGTATACATTTTACAATGTATATAACAGTAGCAAAATATGCCCAGTATAATTTAAGAATGAATATACAAATATGGGGGGTGCAGGCAAACAGCAATTTTTAAATTGATGGAGGGACTTCCCTGGTGACTCAGTGGCTAAGACTCCCTCTTAATGCAGGGGGCCCGGGTTCGATCACTGGTCAGGGAATTAGATCCCACATGCCACAGCTAAAGATTCCACATGTTACAACTGAAAGACTGCATACCTCAGTGAAAATCAAAGATCCTACGTGCTGCAACTAAGACCTGGCACAACCAAGGGAATGAGTAAAATAAATACTTTTTAAAAAAATTAAAAAAGTAAATTTGGAGGGTGCACAGTCAAGATTTGGAGCCACTCCCTTGATACAGGGCACCCATCGGGATAGGAGGGGCAGACTGCTGCAGTGCTCAGCCTGGGCAACTGTACATGCTTGCTCAGAAGCAGGAGCCATTTGCCGTGTAGGACTCACAGCTGATAAGCTATTGTGCTGCTGTTGGGATGTCACTGAAGCTGGGCACTGCCAACCGGTGCCTCTTGCCATGAGGTGCTGAAGCTTGTTAACAGTTGAATTGCATGTCCCTCTGCTCCCCCTGCTTCTTATGTTAAAGTCCTAACCTCCAGTAGCTCAGCATGTGGCCTTATTTGAAAATAAACTTGTTGCATAGTTAGTGGAAGTAGTGACAGATTTTATTTTCTTGAGCTCCAAAAATCACTGCAGATGGTGACTGCAGCCATGAAACTAAAAGACACTTGCTCCTTGGAAGAAAAGCTATGACAAACCCAGAGAGCATATTAAAAAGTAGACATAACTTTGCAGACAAAGGTCCAACTAGTCAAAGCTATGGTTTTCCAGGAGTCATGCACAGGTATGAGTTGGACCATAAAGAAGTCTGAGTGCTGAAGGACTGATGTTTTTGAACTGTGGTATTGGAGAAGACTCTTGAGAGTCCCTTGGATTACAAGGAGATCCAACCAGTCCACCCTAAAGGAAATCAGTCCTGAATAGTCATTGGAAGGACTGATGTCGAAGCTGAAGCTCCAATACTCTGGCTACCTGATTTGAAGAACTGACTCACTGGAAAAGACCCTGATGCTGGGAAAGATTGAAGGCAAAAGGAGATGGGGATGGCAGAGGATGGGATTGTTAGATGGTATCACTGACTCAATGGACATGAATTTGAGCAGACTCTGGGAGATGGTGGAGAACAGAGGAGCCCAGTGTGCTGCAGTCCATGGGGTCACAAAGAGTTGGACACGACTTAGCAATTAAACAACAAGAATTAGTTAAGATGAGGTCATTGGGGTGGGCGCTGATGCAATATGACCGGCATCCTTATGAACAAGGGAAACAGGCCCCAGATACACACAGTAAGACAGCCGTGTGAACACTAGAGTTCTGCCACCTCAGCCCAGGAACCAGGAGGGGGCCTGAAACAGATCCTCCCCTACTACCTTCCAAGGGGGCACAGGCCTGCTAACACCTTAAATATGCACAGTATAATTTAAAATATGTACAGTATAATTTAAAAATGAATATACAAATATGGGAGGTGCAGGCAAACAGCAATTTTTAAATTGATGGGGGGAATTCCTTGGTGATCCAGCGGCTAAGACTCCCTCTTAATGCAGGGGGGCCCGGGTTCGATCACCGGTCAGGGAATTAGACCAAAGTCTTTTAGTTGTAACATGTGGAATCTAGGTGTGGCATGTGGGATCTCAAAGTTCTCAGCCCCCAGGACTGTGAGACAATCCTGGGTCTGTGGCACTTTACTCTGGAAGCCCTAAGGAGATGAATTCACTGCTTCTTTGAGGGGAGGCAGGCTGCCTGGCGAGAAGGCCCTACTATAACCCAGGTGGAAATGCCAGCAGGTGCCCCTGAGCCTTTGCAGAATGATGGGGAGAGGAGGGCTGCCTTGAGGAGGGGCTGCAGATGCCGTGATGCAGACAGACGCTCCCCACCCCTTGGCAGGCTCTCCCGCGCTACCCACTGACCCGGGCTGCCATGTGGGGACCTGGCCACCTGCATGAGCTGTTAACCTTCTGCAGCCCGAGCAGCTCCAGGCAAAACAATGACTTTCACAGCTCGCTGGCCGGCATACAAACTGTACCACTTCGTCCATGCCCAGGGGGCCTACAGACACGAAACACTGACCGTTGAGCCTCCTGGGCAAACCTGACAGTGAGAGGTGCCCAGTATCAATGAGACTCTCCCCGTGTCCCCCACCAAGGCAGACAGGACTGTCCGTCACTACTTCCTGCTGCCATGACAATGTGCCTCATGCACCTTCTATTTGGAGGATCTTGCTGTACCTTCAAGAAGGCTCTTCCCCGGAGGTGGCATCTCAGTCCCCAAGCAGGTGAATAACCCGTTACTCCATCACAAGGACATCCCCTACTATTCAACACCTTCCTGTGGCTGAGAGCAGGGGTTGGCTGCCACATCATGGGTCCTGCCTGCTAACTGGGGCACCCAAACAGCACAGGAGTGGATGGCTGGCTGGCACTCAGCAGCCCTAGTCCACTGGCAACTCCACACATCATGTGGAAAGGGTTACAATGTTTCTAAAAGATAGCTGACGACTGGCCTGGATATAAAAGGTGATCCTATTGCAAAGTAAGGATGATGCTGAAATTGGCTCACAAGCCTCATTCAAGTTCATACATGAAGATAATGGCTTAAAGATAAAAATTCCCAGGCATATAGGGTGTGCCATCTCTTAACCTCAATGTTTTCAATTTTCCATTTTTGACTTAAGAATTAACTTGAACTGAAAGAACCATTAATAATGGCCACAGATTATCATTTGGCATCTATTAGGGATTGACTCGTTCCCCACCCCCAACCATGGGAAGCCCTTACCTCCAGGACCTCAGAATTAAACCTTTTATGGAAACAGGGTCTCACAGAAGTAAATGAGTTCAAGTGAAGCTTTTAGGGTGGGTCCTAATCCAATGAGTGGGGCTTCCCAGGAGGCCCTAGTGGTAAAGAACCCCCCTGCCAATACAGGAGACATAAGAGACGCGGGTTCAGTCCCTGGGTCGGGAAGATCTTCTGGAGGAGGAAATGGCAACCCACTCCAGTATTCTTGCCTGGAGAATCCCATGGACAGAGGAGCTTGGCGGTTACAGTCCATAGGGTGGCAAAGAGTCGGAAACAGCTGAAGCAACTTAGCATGCATGCATGATGTCCTTACAGAAAGGGAAAAGAGACATCCACAGAGGGAAGGTAAAACGACACGGGGAGAGGGTCACGTGAAGACAGAGGTCAAGGTGACGTGTCTAGGTCTTCCCTGGTGGCCCAGTGGTTAAGACTCTGGTGACGTGTCTAGGACTTCCCTGCTGGCCCAGTGGTTAAGACTCTGAGCTCCCAGTTTAGGAGGTTCATTCTCTGGGGAACTAAGAGGCTGAGTACTGCACAGCATAGACAAAAAAACCATGATGTTTCGATAAGCCAAAGACGGCCAGCAAAGGAACCAACCCTGAGGAAACCTGGCTCTTGGAGCTCCAGCCACCAGATCTGCGAGACAATACAGCTCCGTTATTTTAAGCCACCCAGTTTGTGCCTTTTGTTACAGCAGCCCCATGGTAACTCCGCCTGCATCTGGTAACAACTGTTTCAGGCTGGAGTTATCAGTGACGGTGAAGAACAGGTGAAGGCTTGTTGTGAAACAGATACAGCACTTCCACGGTCATTCACAGAAGTCCACGGAGCAGCAACAAGGAACGTCATGGATATGCAGGTTCCATCTGAGGTCCAACAGGATGACTCTCTGCCCCCCCCGACCTTTTTAAAAACTTTATCCCTTTTAAAAAAAACTTTTAATTTTGTTTTGGGGTATAGCCAAAGAACTGATGCTTTTGAACTGTCTTGTTGGAGAAGACCCTTGAGAGTTCCTTGGACTGCAAGGAGATCAAATCCTAAAGGAAATCAGTCCTGAATATTCATTGGAAGGGCTGATACTGAAGCTGAAACTTTAATACTTTGGCCATTTGATACCAAGAGCTAACTCCTTGGAAAAGACCCTGATGCTGGGAAAGATTGAAGGCAGGAGGAGAAGGGGACCCCAGAGGATGAGATGGTTGGATGGCTTCACCCACTTGATGGACTTGAGTTTGAGTAAGCTCCAGGAGTTGGTGATGGACAGGGAAGCCTGGTGTGCTGTAGTCCATGGGGTCACAAAGAGATGGACATGACTGAGTGAATGAACTAAATTGACAGCCAATTAACAAAGTTGTGATAGTTTCAGGTGAAGAGCAAAGGGATTCAGCCATAAATATACATGTATCTACTCTCCCCTCAAACTTCCCTCCCCTCCCATCCAGGCTGCCATATAACACTGAGCAACTCTCTGCCTTCTTATTTCAGGTCTTCTACTGTAAATGAGTCTCTTTTTCGTGGTCTCCATGTAAAGAAATGCCTTGCTTGGAAATTAATAAGTATATTGGGGGAAACAGACTGTACAAATAGCCTGTTTCTCCTTGAATTTTTGCCCTCTAGTAGCATCCCTCAGTGTATCCTGCCAACAAGAATTACCGTGGTGTTTGCCTATTGGTGATATTCTAGTTTACACATTTATTCATTGGAATTCTTCTACAAAGAAGAGCTGCCCCCGCTCATCTATGTATTCAATTATTTATATCAGTACGGACTCATGGCTATCTATTTTACTCTAGGGGTTACAATCCAATACTATCATTATTTATGTCATCACAAACTATTCCAGCTTTGCCACTTGGTGCGCCTTCTGGTTGGTTTCTGTGTTGTTCTGACACGTCCCCATCCTTTTGGGGACACTTCCTTGTGTTTTGGCACTATAAGCTGTGCCATCTGGTACTTCTCCAGCCCTGGTTCTGGAATTAACCACTTCTCCAAAATACCTTTGATTGGGGAATGGTGTTTAGAAACCAAGATCCTGGCACTAGGGGATGCTCATGGCTATGTGGTGACAGTTCTTTAACGCCCTGTCAGTGATCACAGCTCGGATGTATGTACCTCTTCCACGTATGTTTATTTATGTATGTATGTTCCCATCTATTCCTACTATCCATCCAGCCATCCATCTATTCATCCAGTTAAGCTATGAGTTCATACTGAAGTAAAGAGTTAGTCTCTGAGTCCTGTCCAACTCTTTGTGACCCTGTGGACTGTAGCCCTCCAGGCTCCTCTGTCCATGGGATTCTCCAAGCAAGAATACTGGAGTAGTTAGCCATTACCTTCTCCAGGGGATCTCTCTGACCCAAGGAGGGAACCTGTGTCTCCTGCATTGCAGGCAGATTCTTTACCATCTGGACCACCAGGGAAGCCTGAGTTCATACTAATACCTCTAATTCTAATTAAATATCACAGTTATCTTAGTCTTCCCCTTTCTCTGACTGTGAGAAACTTAACTCATCAGCCACAGCGTATTTACTTTGTTCAATCTTCGTGCACACATAAAGCAATTTCAAAATCACTAACCCAAACTCCTGTATGAAACATTGACTAACTGGAGTGCAGCATTTATGCACAGCTCTTTTTTTTTTTTTTTTTTTGCATTTCTTTTTTGTCTTTAGCCTTATAGTATCCAGTCAAAATAATGTTTCCTGAAGATACTTAAATTAGGTCATTTTTTCCGCTGTACTCCTTGCAGTCGATAACGGTAAGCATTTGTGTTACACTTAGGGCCATCTGTTACTGTGTGTATTCCATCTTGGGTATTTCCCACATCCTGGAAGATTGGAATTGTTTGCTTATTTTGAGCAGGGAGGTATGTGAACATGAAACAGCATCACAGCCCTAAGTCAGTCCTGTACAAACTGTGGAGCTCAGGAAGGGCTGTTTCCTCCTGACCCCTAACACCCCCTTTCCCCTACCTCACTCCTTCTACCCCTTTCCAATCCACCCCCAGTCCACACCAAGCTTCCATTTCTACTTCACTCCTCCTGCCACCTGCCTTTCAAAATACTTTCTACCCAGCTCGATTCATGCTAGGGCCTCAGCGCATGTTCGCCACTATACTGTATGTTAGTGGATTCTAATGACCCCTGAAGTCCATTCTATGTCTGCAGTTTCTCCGTTACACAATGAAACTGGACATTTTGACTTAATATGCTCAGCAGATGGCTTTGAGAAAAAAATCACAGCTTTCCTTGACTGGGTCAGTTCTGAGATCAAATCTTGCACCCACTCAGGAAAGTATTAGCTCACAACAATGAAGCCTCTTATTTGTCTTGGATTCAAAGGGCCGCAGGTAACCAGAATTCAGCCTGATGGGAATGTTTGGAAAACATTTTCAAATTTCTGCTACATTATTACTTTTTAAATAGCATTTTTAAACAATTTGGTGGTGTAAGGAATTATCTTTTAAATATCTGAAAAATGACAGGATTAAGATGTGAGAGTTGGACTGTGAAGAAGGCTGAGCGCCGAAGAATTGATGTGTTTGAACTGTGGTGTTGGAGAAGACTGTTGAGGGTCCCTTGGACTGCAAGGAGATCCAACCAGTCCCTTCTGAAGGAGATTAACCCTGGGATTTCTTTGGAAGGAATGATGCTAAAGCTGAAGCTCCAGTACTTTGGACACCTCATGTGAAGAGTTGACTTATTGGAAAAGACTCTGATGCTGGGAGAGATGGGGGCAGGAGGAGAAGGGAACAACCGAGGATGAGATGGCTGGATGGTATCACGGACTCGATGGACGTGAGTCTGAGTGAACTCCAGGAGATGGTGATGGACAGGGAGGCCTGGCGTGCTGCGATTCATGGGGTCACAAAGAGTCAGACACGACTGACAGACTGAACTGAACTGAAGGGGACAAAGGGTAACATAAAGATTTGCAAAAGAAAAGTACAAGTAAGACTGCTTTGAGGTTTTTTTGGGTCATACAACAACCTCTTTAATGCTCCAGTTGTTCATTTTCTCTGTAATCAGTATTTGATTTTCTGATTGGGAAAGGAAGCCACCAGAGATGAGTCAGTAAATGCAAAGCCAGCTTTAAATATCTAGGAAGGAAAGCAGAGAGTTTTGCAAATGCATATCCAAGGAGGAAATTGGCATCAGAGATTATGCATTTATTTTCATATCTGGAGAATGCTTGGCTCAAAACATGATAAAATAGAAAACTTTAGGATGACGGTAGTGTGAATTTTGAAGTCACATGCCATGACATTTCCAAAGAAATCAGTGTAAAACATTACATGTCTGACTAATTCTGGAAATAACTATGGCCTTTCCATATGTAAAGGAAAACCAGCCCAGTGTCCCAAAAGCTTATTATAAGCTGTAATTAGGCCATCTACTTTGGTGAGGTTGCATGGGTGGGAACCTCCCATGAGGAATATGGGAAAGATCATGGGCAACCCCAGAATCAATGTTTATTTTATAGAGGGATCTAGGACTTCTCTTGTGGCTCAGATTGTAAAGAATCCACCTGCAATACAGGAGACCTGGGTTTGATCCCTGGGTTGGGAAAATCCCCTGGAGAAGGGAATGGCGACCCACTCCAGCATTCTTGCCTGGAGAACTGTATGGATAGAGGACCCTGGCAGGCTATAGTCCACGGGGTCGCAAAGAATCAGACATGACTAAGCTACTAATACTTTCTTCATTTTTCTGGATTTACAGTCTATATTGGTCCTGAAAATATTCCGTCAGTTCAGAGGGTTTCTGTACCCTATTAGGGACATGGGATTCCAAGTAAAGACAGAGTAGGGGCTGAATCCTGGCCAGACCATTGACTGGGACAGATAAGCTCACTGAGTCCAGGTTTCTTCATCTGTGTAATGGGTACCTTTTAGGTGGTGTGAACATTAAACCCAATGGGAAGCACTTACTAAGTGCTCAGCACAAAACAGACACTCAGTTGGTACACACAGTCCAGGGGCTAAGAGTAGGGGGCTCTGGACCCAGCTTCCAGTCTGGGATGCTGGCTCTGCCCCTCACATGCTGTGTGACTTTGGCAAAGTCACTTAACCTCTCTGAGCGATTGAAGTGGGAGTAGTAATCCAGAATGGGGATAATAATGAAAAGCCAACTCCCAAAGGGGGATTAGAATAGAGCAGTTGCAAGGATCAAGTGAATCAACATGGGCAGAGCCCCCGTTAGAACAGGGCTAGGTTCACTGCACTCTATAATACCATCAGTGATTGCTATTAACTATAATTATTCCATCAGCCCACTAGAAAAATGGAGGCTGGGTGGTGGTGGAAATGGACTATTACACAGAGTGCCAGGTCTGGTGGGGGTAGTTTGGAAGTTGTATTGGCAACATACGCCGATAGCTGCAGCGTCTACAGAGGCTTCCTCGCCTCTATCAATGGTGTTGGAAGGGAGTTTAACCCATAGCAGTGAGGAGAGAAGCTGTTGCCCAGAGGACAAGAGCCATCACCCGGACGAGGAACACGGTGCAACAGTGTGACTGCAGGAAACAAACATACCGTGGCTCATATGCAAACCCTGCCCTGCAGTTAGCCTGATTCAAAAATACCTGGTTCCAGAGCAAACCAGCCTTCACGGTGGGTGAGAGACTAAAATCTAGGGTTCTGGGTGTCCCCCTCCTTTCTCTTGCAATTGTTCACCCTCTGGAACGTTTATTCACATGGTGCATCTTCCATAAATGCTGTATTTCACCTCATGAGAAAACAAAAAATCAATAGAAAGAAAACAAATGGGCTGTTCTGTCTTTATTTCTAAACACACTAAGAAATGATCAGCTGTCACTGTATTGACACTGTGTTATGCATGGAAGTAGCTATTTGTCCCTTATTCCACTTAAACTCATGCAGAAAAGCATTTCATTAATTTCCCAGTTCCTCCCCCACCCACCTTGATACAGCTCTCTGTCTCATCTGCTCTCTTCCTTCTTAAGGAACCAGTGGATATGAAGGGAAATGACATTCCAGATTTCTAGTGGAAGAATGCTATAGGTCACATGCTTTTATCCTTGGTTCCAAGTCCAAGAATGTTCTCAACACCAAACATTCTAACTCTTTTATGCAGGTAAAACTTACCCTGAACTGGTCCAAGTCTGTAAATCTTTAAAATGCATCTCAGCTGGTATGAACATCATACACAGATTCGAACAGACTGCTTGAGAGCCCACAACGGGTACTGTATGAAATGCATATGGTCTTATTCTGCTAAAACCTGCTTCCTCTCCCAAAACATTAGAATTTCTGAATTCTGATATAAATTGGGCCCCACGGTTTTCAGATACAGGACCGTGGACCTGTAGAATTCCTGATGTGGTTATGTTCCAAACACAAATCTGTGAAAATAGCCAGTGGAAAGAAAATTTAAGACTTTTCTTTAAACCACCTTCTTTTAAAAAAACAGAACTTGAGCTGACTTTCCTGGTGCTGATATCTCATGATTTAAAATGGGCAATAATCACTCAGAAACTTCTCCCCAAATTTTGTCCTCCCCTCCAGGGACCACCCTAAGTGACACCCGATGTTTTACAGAAAATACCCAATGGCACAGCATATACATAAGCAGATATGTGGGGTCATCAAAGCCATGCACGTCCTTCTCAGAGGTGCCTGCTGTCAGGAGCTATTCTTTTGGAGCCTGGCCTGCTCGGAACCCCAGGCTTGGGGTTCATTCCTACTCAGTGTGGCCAGCACTGGCCTCTGTGGACTTCAGCCTCCCATGTGTAACCTGGGGAGCACTCCACCTGCTATTTAGGACTTTTGGAATGAAATGCACAAATATGAGCTGGCTGCTCTCCGCACTTCCTTTTCCTCTGGCTGAGACTCGGCTGGAGACAAGTTACATGGTGCAAAGCTCAGTGTTCACCTCCCTTTCTGGGGACACACTCAGAGACAGGTGAGCACTGGTGGTGCGTGGCTGTGTGTTACAGGTGGAAGGAGATGGGCTTGTATCAAGGTCTTTGGACCAAACTTGACATCAGAACCTGCAAGGAAAGCAGGTGTAAACAGAGCTGGTGGTGTTGCAGGAAGGTGAGCTGTTGGGGACCCAGGGATCTGGGGGCAAAGACATCGTTTAAGGGCACTCGGTCACTCATCAGGGTGTGGCCTCGATGATTCAAGGTTTGGCTGAAACTGGCAAAGCCCTAACGCTTGTGGACACTATTTAAATTGGTGGTTCTCTGCCCTGACAGCCCAGAGACTCAACTAGAATGGCATTTTCAAAGGTCTGTGGGTGATTTCAATGTGGTGGTGGAAAGCTTCTGCCCAAAGACAGATGTATCCACTTAGATTTATTCCGGAAAAGGGAAGAAGGCGTGCTCTAGCTGTCCTGTTTCTCCTCTGTCTGGGGGACAGAACCCCCTCCTCACTGATCAGGAGAGGAAAAGCTCACAGCACAGGGCCCCAGGAGCCCAGGGTTTATCGGAAGCAAGCAGCAGAGAACAAATGTTAATGTTTAACTGAATAAGGGTGACTTGTGAATCCAGAACTTTCTTACCTAGGGCTTTCCCACTCCTGGTCGTCCTTGTCCTTCTCTTCTTTGGTGTCTCCAGAATGCGGGTGTTTCTGCACAATTCGCATCCCACCAGCTTTCACTGAAATGAAGAGGAAGGTATGTGATCAGTGTGGTCACGCAACCACCAGATGGCAGGAGATATACTCAAAGGTGTGTGGCTGTCCCATGGCCAAGTCCAGACCAGCTGGCAGTGACAGCTATTAATCACGGAGAATAGTGCTCTTATTGCTGTTCTTGAGTGACTAAGTCACGGCTGAGTCTTTGCAGCCCCGTGGACTGTAGCTAGCCGGGCTCTTCTGTCCATGGGATTGTCCAGGCAAGAATACTGGAGTGGGTTGCCATTTCCTTCTCCAGGGGATCCTCCTGACCCAGGGACTGAATCTGTGTTGCAGCCCCAGTACTGCTGGGGGAGATTCAGTATGACAGGATGCTCAACACTGTCTCGTGCTCTGGAGCCACTTAGAAACTTTCCTAGGCCCATCTGTGTGCCTGGCCTCCTTTCAAGTTGGTAAGAGCAGCAGTGGTACCAGAGTACAAACCACGTAGAGAAAGCAGCCGCCGGCTTTTAGGTTTTGCAGTTTTGTGATGCAGCAATGGCCACTCCATCCCTGCCTGTGACGTTTTCTCAAATGCCAGTGGTGCTCTGATGGGGGTACAGCCACAGGCGACACAGGCCATCGGCCGTGTCACAGCACAGAGCCCGCTCTGGTGATGGCCTTTCCCAGACTGCGCTGAGAAACCCTGGGGTTGGCAGAAGTTAAGTTCATTTTTAAAAAACAGCCTTATTGACATATAATTCACAAATGATGTTGTCCCCCCAGTTAAGAGTGTACAGTTCAGCGATTTTGTGTATATTCAGAGTCACACAACTGTGGCCACAGTCATTGTCAAACAGGATCATCACCCTCAACGGAAACCCATCAAGGGTCCCTCTCCAATCCGTCCTCTCCCCCAGCTCCTAGCAACCCGTCAACTGCACCGGCCTACTCCGGACACCTGACATAAATGGAGTCATAAAATCTTGGTGACAAGATCTTTCTCTTAACGCTTCCAAGGTTTACCCATGTTGTAGCATGTGTCAGTACTTCATTTCTTTTTTCTTTTAAAGATTTTCTTTTTTGGATGTGGACCATTTTCAAAATTTTTATTTAATTTGTTACAATACTGTCTTTGTTCTGTCTTGGCCTTTTGACCTCGAGAAATGTGGGATCCCAGTTCCCCAACCAGGATGGAACCTGCACATCCTGCATTTGGAAGGTAAAGTCCCAACCGCTGGACCACCAGGGAAGTCCCTTCATTCCTTTTCATGGCTGAATAATACTCCACTGCATGGATAGACCACATTTTAAGATCCATTCATCTGTGGATGGTCATTTGTACTTTTTCCATTTTGGCTACTGGGAATAATGCCGTCATGAATGACTGTGTATGTACAAGTTTTGTGTGGCCACACAGACTTATACCCTTATTTCCTTGGTACATATGTAGGAGTGGAATAGTTGAGTGACATAGTAATCTCATATTCACCCTTTTGAAAGATCTTCAAATGCTTTCCAAAGCCATGGCACTGTTTTACACTCCAACCAGTGGAGGGTCTCCACATGCTTACCAACACTTGCTATTGTGTTTCTTTGTAAATATAGTTGTTCTAGTAGGTGTGGTGTCATTACGGTTTGATTTGTATCTCCTTAATAATTAATATGTTAATACTGTTTTCCAAGAGAAAAAGCAGCAACAAAAATGGGAGATTCTAGGATCTAGCAAGTGTGAAAGAGCTAGGTTGAACAAATGAAGTGGGTTTCCTCAAGATAGATATTCTGCCTTAGCATGTAAGCTTTACGTGGGCACCCAGAGTGTGCCGTCTTTCCCAAGTGTATTTGAACACAGAATGTCCCTCCTTCCCCAGTAATGCTGGTTATCATCCGTTAGGACTCCTGTGTTCCACGGGATAAAGTTTGGAAACGCCAGCCTTATATCCAAAAGCCAGTGTCACACAGCAGTTGACAGCGTTGTGTTTTAGGGTCAGCAAGTCCCTCCATGTCCTCAGCTACAGGGTCTCAGAGTAGTCAGCTGCTCAAAGTCTCAATGCTTCATCTCCAGAAGGGGGTTAAGAGCCACGTCCTAAGTTGGAGGAGTTTAGATGAGAAGAGAGTCTGTAAGTCCTCACTCCCAAAGTGATTCTGTTTGGAGGTGGGGCTTTGGAAAGTGCTTAGGTCATCAGGCTTTCCTGGTGGTTCAGATGGTAAAGAATCTGCCTTCATTGCAGGAGACCATTCAATCCCTGAGTTGGGAAGATCCCCTGGAGAACAGCTACCCACTCCAGCATTCTTGCCTGGAGAATTCCATGGACAGAGGAGGCTGGCAGGCTACAGTCCATGGGGTCCCAAAGAATTAGGCATGAGTGAGTGGCTTTCACTTAGGTCATAAGGGTGGAGCCCTCATGAACTGGATTAGTGCCCTCCTAAACAGACCCCTAAGAGCTCCCTCACCCTTTCTGCCAGGGAGGACAGAGAATATAGTTGTCTGTGAACCAAGAAGCAGTATATCACCAGACATTGAATCTGCTGTTGGCTTGACCCTGCACTTCCAGCCTCCAGAATGGTGAGAATGGCCATTGTTTATAGCCACCAGTCAATGGTATTCAGTTGTAGCAGCCCAAACAGGCTAAGACAGAGGTGCACAGCAGCTTCCCAGCACTTAATGGAAAGCAGAATTTGCTAACTGAGCTCACTGTCCAGGGTGTGTACGTGGGGCTCACAGCACTACCCACCCCCCAACCTACCCACACCCCCTGCCCCTCTGCCCCAGGACGGCCACTCCAAGTTCTGCCACCGCCCTGCTCCGATCACAAAGTACAGCCAGCTGGTCAGGCCACCTCCTCCAGTGTTTCAAAGTAAGTTGTTCTTGCTGTTCAGTTGCTAAGTCGCATCCAACTCTTTGTGGCCCCATGGACTACAGCATGCCAGGCTTCCCTGTCCTTCATTATCTCCTGAAGCTTGCTCAAACTCATGTCCATTGAGTTGGTAAAGCCAAATTTAAGCTGGACCCTGCTGAATTATGAAAGCTCAGGACAGCTTTCTTTGTGATGCTGCAAACAGGAAGGAGAATGTGAGACACCTTGAGGCTTATACGCTTCAGGTTTATTAGTTTTCAATTTCCCTGGGAGAATTCAGAAAGCTGCTGATGGCTGCAGCATGGCCAGTGGTACCCAGAGGCACTCGCTCAGAGGAAGGTAAAGCAGAGGCATGAGAAATAGAAGGCTGTATATAATGACGCATCTGCTGCTCTGGGTTTGGGACGAGACTCTCCCTGCTGCCACCACTTCTTTTCAGTGTGGATATTCTATTTGTTAAGAAGGAAATATAATCCTGTCCAGTAATTGTCTCAAAAATCTGATTTTATCCTGAAATTTTTTGAAGTAGGAATCATTATCCTGACTGTATTTGATTCCAATCATTTTATCTTTTCATTTCGAGAGCATTCCCCCCGCCCCCTCAAATTCACCTGGTCTTTATTTGAGGGCATTTTACTTGTTTCCCATGTTTTTTATTCTTTTATACATTTTATCATTTCAGGCATACTTGTCTTATGATTGTATATCTAATTTTTTTAGTTTTAATTTTTGGTTGTGCTGGGTCCTAGTTGCTGCCCACAAGCTTCTCTAGTTGCGGCTGTGCAGCTGTCTAGTTGTGGTTCACGAGCTTCTCACAGGGGTGACTTCTCATGTGGAGTATGGGCTCAGGAGTTGCTGTTTGCAGGCTCCAGAGCTCGGCTCAGAAGTTGTGGGGCACAGGCTCAGTTGCTCCACAGAATGCGGAATCTTCCCGGACCAGGGATCAAACCAGTGACCCCTGCATTGGCAGGTGGGTTCCTATTCACTGTACCCCCAAGGAAGTCCTATGTAATTATTTTACTATCAGGAGTCTCACCTTCACCGTTCATTTTTCTGAATCTGGCTCGTTTGGGGGGAACGTCTTCAGTGAGCCTCTGCCTGTGGGGATCCTCCGGGGGTGGTCTAGGCAGCACCCCTTGGAGAGATGCTATGCACGCTTCTGTCAAACCAGGGGTAAGGGCAGCAGGAAACCCTTTTTCACATCTGATTTCTCGGGACAGGAAAGACCAAAGCGTAAATCTGGGCAGACTGCCCACGTAAAGGCAGGTCTGCAGTTACAAATTCTCCAGGAGACTCAGTTCTCCATCTGGAGGCCAGGCTCAAACATACCAGCTTCCTCACCAACCCACTGTGCTGCTGGACACTCTTCCGGCACCCTTGCTCCTCGGGTTTGGCCTCTGAGCACCCAGCTTGTACCTGGGGTCTTGAGTAAATGAGGCTGTGTGTGTATGTTGGGCAGGGGCAAGGGATTGCCTAACTGAACATGAGTGAAAGTTGCTTCAGTCATGTCCAACTCTTTTTGACCTCATGGACTGCAGCCTCCCAGGCTCCTCTGTCCACGGAATTCTCCAGGCCAGAATACTGGAGTGAGTAGCCGTTCCTTCTCCAGGGGATCTTCCCTACCCAGGGATCAAACCCAGGTCTCCTGCATTGCAGGCAGATTCTTTACCATCTGAGCCTCCAGGGAAGCCCAACATGACTGGTGTTCTTATCAGAAGAGGAGACACCAAGTCACTTCCTGCCTCTCAGGGGCCCAAGGCTCAGGGTAACCGTTCTCAATTGAGTTTCTTCTTTGGGTGTTGCTCCTAGAGATCGCCCTCACTTTGGGCTAAGATTTTAAAAAGAAAAAGAAAACAAAAATACCATTTCCAGGTGGCTTCTCAAGATTTCCAGGGTTATGAGCCCTGCCAAACCTTAAGAAATGGAGACTGAAAATTCTACAATTATGTTTACATTATTCTTTACCCACTCTCTTGAAATGTAAGATTATGAATGCTTTTGTTTGAATAATAAGGCTAGAATCGTCCCATTAAACATTAAAAAAAAAAAAAGCATTTTCCTGCCCCATTTATCCCACTCCTATCCCATGTCCATAAGAAATGGACCAAAGGTGCTGTTATGAGTTGAACTATGACCTCCCCAAGTTCGTATGTTGAAGCCCTGATCTCTGGAACTTTAAACCTGACTGGGTGTGGAGACAGGCCTCTAAAGAGGTGATTAAGGGGACTTCCCTGGTGGGCCAGTGGTTAAGAATCTGCCTTCCAAGGCAAGGGATCTGGATTTGATCCTGGTTTAGGAACTAAGATCCCACATGGTGCGGGAAAACTAAGCCTAGGCACCTCAACTAGAGAAAGCCCGCATGCTGCAACAAATACCTAGTGCAGCTAAAAAAAAAAGAGAACTAATTAAGTGAAAAAGAGGCTGTTAGGGTGGCCCTAGGGCTTCCCAGCTGGTGCAGTGGTAAAGAATCCACCTGCCAGTACAGGAGACATAAGAGACATGGGTTCGATCCCTGGGTTGGGAAGATCCCCTGGAGAGGGGAATGGCAACCCACTTCAATATTCTTGCCTGGAGAATCCCATGGACAGAGGAGCCTGGCAGGCTACAGCCCATGGGGTTGTAGAGTTGGACACGACTGAGAGAGTATATACTTACACACACACCCAGTTACACACTCACACAAACACAGGGTGGCCCTAATCAGATAGGACTGGTCTTCTTATCAGAAGAGGAAGAGACACCGGGACGCACGTGCACAGAGGAAAGGCTACATGAGGACAGAGAGGGAAGGTGGCCATCTGCAAACCAAGCAGAGAGGCCTCAGGAGAAACTACACCTATTGGCACCTTGATCTTGGACTCCTGGCCTCCATAACTGTGAGAAAATAAATTTCCGTTGATGGAACCACCCAGTCTGTGCTATTTTGTTATAGCAGCCTGCACAAACTAATACAGTTGCCCATTTAAAAATAATCTCTGAATCATTTCAACTTGGCAGACAAAACACCTTGACACTGTAAGTCCCGGGTGTATTCTATCAACTGGCTAAAAGTAAAGAGGGTGTGCAACTCACTACAAAAGGAACAGATGATGAATGTCAAGGTGATGTTCAAAATAATCAAGTCTTGGGAAGCTCGCAGGGAGCCTGTCCACTCCTCTCTCGAAGTAAGCACACACTCCCAGACCCACACCTCCATTTCAGCACCTCATTTAATCCAGTTTATAAAAACAATTAACTTCATCAATCTCTCACAGTATGGGTGGTGATTAATGCTGCAATAAAGTGGCAATAATAATAACTCAAGGCTGAGACAGATTCATTTTAACTTGCACGACTGCCAGAAAATATGCCAGCATATATTTATCGACTGTTTTATCACCGTCACGGACTCTTCATTGGTCAGAAATACAAAGGGAGCGTTACTTCTGCAGAAACCTTTGCAGAATTATTTGCAAATGCAAGTATTTTCCTGAGACAGTAGTAAAAAACAAAACAGACTTTTGTTGTGATGGTTGTTTTCAAATGTGAGCTTCAAATGTAAATAACAAGCTTCCTCTTGGGAGGAGTCCTGAGCAGAAGTTAAGGTTTAGTTATGAATTCTGGGAGCCAGATCCCCAGGTTCAAGTGCCAGCTCTACACGTGTGTGTGTTTGTGTGTCTGTGTGTGTCCGGGCAAGCTGCCGGCACTCTGCCGCAGGGTCCCATCTGTGAAGAAAGGGTGGCAATGCTCTACCCCCAGGGGTTTTCTGAGGACCGAAGAGGGACACCACATGGAACGCCTCCATCAGGGCCTGACTCCCACAGGTGCTCAACTCCTGGCTACTCTCATTCAGTTCAATCGCTCAGTCGTGTTCGACTCTTTGCAACCCCATGGACTGCAGTATACCAGGCTTTCCTGTCCATCAGAAACTCCTGAAGCTTGCTTAAACTCATGTCAATCCAGTTGGTGATGCCATCCAACTTTCTCATCTTCTGTCATCCTCTTCTCCTCCTGCCCTCAGTCTTTCCCAGCATCAGGGTCTTTCCTAAGGAGTCAGTTCTTCTCATCAGGTGGCCAAAGGATTGGCATTTCAGCTTCAGCATCAGTCCTTCCAATGAATATTCAGGACTGGTCTCCTTTAGGATGGACTAGTTGGATCTCCTTACAGTCCAAGGGACTCTCAAGAGTCTTCTCCAACACAACAGTTCAAAAGCATCAATTCTTCGGCACTCAGCTTTCTTTATGGTCCAACTCTCACATCCATACATGACTACTGGGAAAACCATAGTTTTGACTTTGCTGGCAAAGTAATGTCTCTGCTTTTTAATATGCTGTCTAGGTTTGTTATTAAGCAGGTTCTAACACTGAGCATCCGGCACTCAGAGCACCCTGTGTGTGTGTCCTTGGTGGCTTATCACCTCCTCCCCAGTTTCCTCTGCGTGAAGTAGAGGGGGGGCAGGACCTGAACAGCAGATTGTTGAGTGAGCCGTGCGCCCTCCATGGTGAGGGGCTCCCTGCCCCAGCAGCTGACCACCGCCAGGGCTGTCCTCAGCCCATCACCATCTACAGAAGCTTTTGGAGAGTCAAGGACCATGGATAACCCTTCCCACTGGATGGCCACATGCCAGGCCCTGTTCTAATTACTGGCCAGTTACCACCCCACCCACTTCACCCAAACCCTATGGTGCAGACCACCCCCCTCCCCACAATCCCAAGAGGAGGGGAAGCCACAGTGAGCAAGCTTCTGCCCCTCCCCCGGCAGCAAGTGCCCTTAATCTCACCCCACAGGCCTTTTCCTGCCTGAACATTCCAGGAAACAGAGCACCAATGCTCCTCACAGAGATGCCTCCGGGCAGGTTCTAGGCCCAACCTGCCCGGGAAGAAAGTGTGTTTGATGTGGAAAGCTCTGTGAAGCAGCTTTTCCTGCCCACAGAGCAAAGCGGGCCAAGGAAACAGCCTCCAGCTCGGACTTTGTCAGGGGAGGAAGCAACTGATGACAGTGCCGCCCTGGGGTAGGGCAGCCCCCGAGGTGCTGGGGTGCCTGGCTGTGAAAGGGTCCCCAACAGTCGGCTCCATCCCCTCACCAGCAGGCTAGGAAGACCCACAGCTGCAGGCCAGGCAGGGTGAAGAGGAGGGTGTCCCCAGCAGGCTTGAGACAGTAAGAGCGCCTGGAGCTAGGGAGGGGCCAGCCCTGGGGAACAGGAGGGCAGGACCCCCGAGCAGAGGCTTCCCTTTGCTCTTGCTGGGAAGTGCTATTGAAATGTGATTCAAAGGAAAGCAAACCCACCTAAAAGAAGCCAGGAAAGGCTTTGAGACTTGTTCCAGCGAGAACAAAAGGCAAGGAAACCAGAGACGCCCAAGGTGCAGATCAGGGGTGAACGAAATCCTCCCCAGGTAGAGCAGCACTGTGGCCAGAAAGCGAAGTGCACATGAGACCAGACGGCCCTGGGATGGGGACAGTGGGTAGCACCAAGGCACAGGGAGGCGGTCGTTCTCTGCGAAGAGGAGGGTCCCCACCGGGAGAGGGTTCTCCTTGGCCAGCAAAGAAGCCACGGGGGCGCCGCAAGGAGTGGGAGAAAGAGGGGCAGCGGCTCTGAGTTAAGGGGACCCTCAGAGCTCCCCAGCCCTGTGGCCATGTTCAGTCAGTCCCCACAGGGGCTTTCCACAACGGGTGAAAGGGATGCTTGCCTGAAAAGATGAGTCCCCGATAAACTGCTGAACTTGCACCCCTGATGGCTTCCTCTCTGAGAAAACAGAGAATGAAAGAAGGAAAGCTGCTATTCTCCGCTTAGAGGCGAAAGGTGTTGGGGTGGGAAGGCCCTTAACTGAACCTCGCTCGCTCTCCAGAGGCGGGGTGAGCTTCAGAGACCTGGCACAGGGGCTGGGACTAGAGAGGCCGGTCCGGCTTCCAGGCAGTGCGGGCTCCATCCCCCTGCGGCTGTGACCCAGAGGTCGGAGTGCCTGGTCATTGTTCAGTTGCTCAATCCTATCCGACTCTCTGACGCCATGGACTGCAGCACACCAGGCTCCCCTGTCCTTCACTATCTCCTGTAGTTGGCGCAAACTCATGTCCACTGAGTCGGTGATGCCATCCAACCATCTCATCCTCTGTGGCTACTTCAACTCGTGGCCTCCATCAGAGGCTTTTCCAGGAAGTCAGGTGGCCAAAGTATTGGAGCTTCAGCTTCAGTCCTTCTGATGAATATTCAGGGTTGATTTCCTTTAGGATGGACTGGTTGGATCTCCTTGCAGTCCAAGGGACTCTCAAGAGTCTTCTCCAGGGCCAGAGCTCAAAAGCATCAATTCTTCGGTGCTCAGCTTGTGTGGTGACAGGGCCAAGACCTGCCAGACAGTGGCTGATCCAAAGCTGAGGAGTGGGAGAGGCAGACACAGGGGAACCCTGAGTTCAGGGAGGCTGGTTTCAGAAAGCCCAGGGAAGAGCAAGATCCCTGCCTGGAGGTTCTCGGGGACAGGCAGCCTGACAGTGGTCACCGACCACAACCCCAGTCTCCCCTGCAGTGAGAGTGGGGCTGTTTACCTGGGTCGTGGCTGATTCCAGGGGAAATAGACTGCGGTAAGCTGGGTCATGCCCCTCTCCCCACCAAGCTGGCCACACTCTAGTCCCCTGCCTGTGAATACGCTTCGCAAGGAGGAATTAAGGTTGCAGATGGTATTGAGGTTGTTAATCAGCTGATCTCAAAATAAGAAGGCTATTCTAGATTGCGTGGCTGGGCAACCTGTGTTCACAAGGGGAACCTGAAATATGAGACAGGGACAGGAGCATCAGCGTGCCTACTGTGAGGAAGGCTGGACCAACTGTTGCGGGTGGAGGAAGGGGCAGTGCACCCAGGAGCGTGGGGGCGTCTGGAAGTGGAAGCAGAAACGGGGTTCTCCCCTGGAACCGCCAGATGAACCAGCCCTGCAAATGCCTTGCCGTCTGCCCAGTGAGACTCAGTTTGGACTTCTCACCTCCAGAACTGTAAGACAATAGAGCAGTGTTGTTTTAAACAACAAAGTTTGTGGTCCTTTGCTACAGCAGCCACGGGAAACTAACACAGTGACGCATGTCACTTGCAGGTGGCACAAGGCCCCCACACCTCGGCCTGCACTCAGTCCCCTCCTAGGAGTCCACACGCTGGAAAGGAGGGGCCTCGCCCTCTGCATTTTTCCGCCCCAGATGGAGGGCCTCCTGGGAGAGAAACAAACCTTGACTTGTTCAGCCCCTGCGATTTGGGGTTGTCTGTTACAACAGTGAATACAATGTAATATAGCTGATATAACTGTAACTAATACAGGACCTGATACAAAAGTGGATAGTCCCTATACAAACAAAAGTCTATGAAGCTGGGAAGGGGAGGCCATTCACAAGACCAATAAGAGTGTGCAGGCATCTTCTGAAATGCACAGGACACTCACAGAAGTGAGGAGGAGGAGGCATGTGTCAGCCAAAGTCTCAGAGCACAGAGGGGAAATCTTAAACACGTCATAGAAGTGCCTGGTGCACCCTAACTGGAAGCTCTTGAATAAAAAAAAAAAAATGCTGACTAAAAGGGTCTCTTTTTTTCTTGGCATCTCAGGAGCAAAGGTGGGCTTCCCAGCTGGTGCTAGTGGTAAAAAAAAAAACCTGCCTGCCTTTGCAGAAGACATGCGGGTTCTATCCCTGGGTCGGCAAGATCCCCTGAAAGAAGTGGCAACCCACTCCAGTATTCTTGCCTGGGAAACTCCGTAGACGGAGGCGCCTGGCGGGTTACAGTCAATGGCGTCACAGAGTCGGACATTGGACATGACTTAGCGACTGAGCACACACTCCCAGGAGCAAAGGCAGACACCTCTGTCCTGTTTCTTCAAGCGCCGATCAGTGACTGGGTTGAGCACACTGGGGGTTGCGATTAGCACACCTGTGATTTCACGGCTACTACAATAAAAACCGAATCAGTCTTGCCTTTCTAGCAACAGAGTGGCCTGGATAATATGAAACCTCCAAAGGGAGGTAATTCAGGGGGAAGTGTCACCCACAACCTTTTAAATGCATCCTGAATGATCAGTAGAACAGAGAACTGAATTATTTTGAAATTACCAAAGAAAAACAAAATGGTCTCTTTTCCACTATAATGAATAGAATTGTGTTTGTATTTCCATTTGACTCAGTTCTAGAAGGGACATAAAATCTACTCTTGAAAGGAAACCACACATAAGATTACTAACACTTCAAGCCATCACATACTAGATTTATGAGAACTTTCCTGATATACGGGTTTGCATCCCCTGGGGAAATGGGAGGGGACAGGGGCTGGCAAAACGTATGTTATGAAGAGACGTTATTCCCACCACTGCCAGAAACTCACGGAAACAGGCAGGAGTGAGTCACAGTGTGGCTTGTCACCAAGTCCCCCCTTCTGCTGGGGATCAGAGTTCTGCTATTAGATGAAACAGAACCTCACTCACTCTGTTCATCTGTTATTTTGCAAGAATTCCCAGAAAAGCAGCAGTCTCCTCTCGTTTCTCCACAAATACTTGGTCGCCGAGAGCAGTGGCGAGCTCTCAAATCATGAAGACTTGGCTACTTTTACAGAGGAGCCAGCCACCAGCATATCACAGGATGCCAGGCAGTGCCCACCAGCCTTCAGTGGGTGGACTCTGTATTTATTCACACAGTCCCCTTCCTCCGAGGCTCTTTAGGAGCCTCATTAACCTCACGTCCCGGGAGGAGGACCTGGTGACGAATGGAGCCCCTTTGAGAAGGGCTGCTGAGGTTCCAGGAGGTAAAGCCCCGCCCCTGCCCAGAGGAGGCCCCCTGAAGTCACTGACTTGGGGGTGTCAGCAACACTCCAGAGGGCTTGGCCAGGTTTAAAAATGGTGTTATCCCCTTG
Organism: Capricornis sumatraensis; assembly: GCF_032405125.1. Classification (NCBI taxonomy): domain Eukaryota; kingdom Metazoa; phylum Chordata; class Mammalia; order Artiodactyla; family Bovidae; genus Capricornis; species Capricornis sumatraensis. Next base: position 68,807,938 of record NC_091086.1, on the reverse strand, counting down.
ATCCCAACTGCAAGGTGACTGTTCATTAATGCCAAGTGCTTATAACTGACTGGTGAGGGGGAGCAGGCTGCCACCCCCAAAACCTGCCTCTTGGGCAAGTATGATTTTGAGTTGATTAAGAAACGGCACACAAGGAAAAGCTGGACACACAGAAGTCACCCTTGCTGGGAACTTTTACACTCGTAAGGGAGATCTCCACGTGTAAGTATCTCTTTTTCTGTGTAACAGGAAGAGAAAGATGACTAAGTCACAGGAGAATCCTACTCTGCATCACGACCTTCCCCTGGCTTACCAGGCATTTCCTGGCTCCCTCCCACAAGGGGAACCTCCTCTCCAGGGCATGTTTTAGGCATGTTTCATCATTAGTACGTAAGGTGGGGCTTGGGAGTCACTCATGTTTCTTGAGCATCTCCTACGTATATAGGAGAGATATATGTTATTGAACTGCTTTGTTTTCACTATTAGTCTGTTCTTTATCATAAGGGGGCTCTCAGCCAGAAACCTAGAAGAAAAAAGGGAAAGTGATTTTTCTCCCCTATACCCCACACCCTAAGCATGCACACATACTAAGTTACTTAGTGCTGTCTGCCTCTTTGCACCCCTCTGGACCACAACTTGCCAGGCTCCTCCATCCATGGGATTCTCCAGGCAAGAGTACAGGAGTGGGTTTGCCATACCCTCCTCCAAGGGATCTTCCCGACCCAGGGATTGAACCTGCATTTCTTATGTGGTAGGCGGGTTCCTTACCACTAGTGCCACCCGGGAAGCACCCCACGCCCTGTAACACTCGGCAAATATGAGTTACGATTTCCATGATGCTGCTGCTGCCTAAGCTGGCTGAGAGTCCCGCCTGCACCACCAGGACACACTGGAGACAGCTCAGCAGTGGAGGGAAGTTGTGGGCCTCGCGTGCCAGGGAGGAAGTGAGAGGCAGTAAGAGAATCTGGAGAAACTCACAAGCTATTTATTAGGTATCACAGAGCCAGGCCCTGCTCATCAATGGGACCCAGGCCCAGAAGCAAGGGACACAGGCAGACAGGTAGAGGTTGTGGAGTGCAGAGAAGCATATCTGGTTCAGAGACCAATAATGAGAAAACACAAAAGAACATGAAGAGAGTCACGGAGGAGAATTTTATTGTTTTCGATTGCAGGCTTAGGCACAAGATTTTGTCGTCCAACTTAAGCACTTAATGAAAGTGTTCCCAACGTTTCAAGGCTGTTATTTTGACTTAGGAACTGGGTTCTGGGCTATCCATGATGATTACCCTTTATTATAGTAGACGCTTTTGTTTCTTTTAACATCTAATCTGCAGAACTGTCTGTTCTCTGGTCATGCTGGAGTAAACAAGACCACCCAGAGCTTTCTGCCAGAAAAGGCTTCCACGCAGAGGTCTCTGTGAGGTACTAAGTGAGAGGCAAGACACTGCAACCGACGGAAGGTCTCTTTCTAACCTGCACCCCTGGGCCAGGATGCCAGGCCCTTCCTCCAGCTCTGGCCAAGTGTGACCACCCTTGCGAAAGCCAGGATGACAGTGACGGCTTCCTTAGTGGCTCCTGCTGGACTGGGGTCTCAAAGCCTTAAGAAGTCACTGCCCTGAAGTCACTGGAGTTTACCTGAGGCATTAACTGTTCCTGGGTTCCAATCCTATAGACGGTGACATTAAGCGCAGAAAGGCAGCCCTGCCCTGCTACCTCCTCAGGGACCATCTGGCACAAACCTCCCATTTCACGGATTAGGAAAACCGAGCCCTAGAGAAGTGACCAGCCTCAAACTTAGAACTCAAGTTCACTGCTCTGCCAGCACAAATACATTGGCTCCCTTCTCCTTGGACATATTTAAGATACTTAATTCGTGATTCACACAGCCTAGCTGTTTACAATTCAGAAAAACTCAGAGTCCTTCATGAAATTTCTCCCAGGGAGTTAATAGCGACAGTTTATTCCTCCGATCTTAAAAATCTCCATATGGCTGTCTCTGTATGCAATTGCTGCCACTTTGCTTTGGTATCACCCCAACACGGACATTCTGCTGCTACTCACTCCCTGGGAACAGGGGAGCCCCCAGGCAGACTGCAGCTGCGGGGTTGAGGGTCACAAGTGTAAACGAAGGTGTTCCCTCCTGCCCTGCTGCCCAGGTCATCAGGCAGCTGGGCATGAACCCGCAGTGGTAGGACTTACAGGCCAAGAGTTATCATGAAAGGAAACGCTTTGAAGTTCTTTTTTAACTTAAAACTAATTCAACACAGAGGCCCCCAAAGTCTATTTTCCATTACAGTGGAACTGTTTCCTAAAATCCCATACCTCTAACAGCCCCCATGCATCGGTTAGCCATTTTTCTTTCCTGGTGCCTGTCTTGCTGTTGAGAGCTTGTTTCAGTAATGAAAACTATGACCTACTCTGGAATGCAACATGTTAAGGAACTGCTCTATTCACCGTGTGGAAACAAAGAATTAGTGGCCTATGGTGGGGGCGGCGGCAGGCAGAAATTGGGGAAATCTTTCCTTCAACAAGAAGATGGCATAAATGTTCCACAGAAAGCAGCCATGTTTGGCTCAGGCCTCTGTTACTAGCAGACTGAGTTCATACTCTTCACTGACGTGTGGAATGAAGACCCTAAAAACCCCACACGCCGAAGTGACTGGGAGTCAGTCACCTCTGATTCCCTCAGTGCCGTTCCATATGGACTGATGGTCATTCCAAAGGAGAGGTGAAATTAAGCAATCGACCCGTTTGGGCAGATTCGAAAGAGCAAACAGGAACTGTGCGCAAAAGGGGAAGGAGAAGATATGAAAATAAAGGCTGCTCAGAGTCTCGTTTTCGAAGAAAAAAAGACTCGAGCATTTAACTTCCTTGCCTCAGAAGTTTAGGATGTACAGAAGCAAAAAGCAAAACGAAAACAAAAACAAAAACAAAATCACTTTTGAGGAAAAGCAGAATGCGAAAGGAACTGGAGGGCGGAAAAAAAGTCATATTCAGTGGTTAACGAAAGAAAAAAAAAGATTTCCACTCTTTTGGTTCTTTTTTGTAATGCTGTCAGCTTACAATTAATCATCGCCAAGACGCTGAGAACTCTGATTTGTCATTGTTTCGGCTCCTCGTTTTCCTTTCTAAAGCATCTGTGCATTCTAAGGAAGCATTCACCACCCAAACTTCTGGGAACACATTGTTCGGCTGGGCTTCTTTCAAGTCAGTCTACTCTGCACGCAACTCCACGGACTTGCGATGTTTTCGCGCAAAGAAAACAGGTGTAGCCCGCGCGGGGCTGAGTCTACCTCAGACCGCACGAGCGGACCGGCGGGCCGCCGCCTCCCCGCCCGGCGCCCCGCGCGCCCCGCGCCCCATGCCCGCGGGTTCGAGCCCGCCCTCCGGACCCGCGAGAGGAGAGAAAGTGGGAACGCGTCCGTACCGGCGGGCGGGTGTCCAGCTTTCGTCTCCAGCTTCCCCTCGGGAGGCGAAGACATGGTGCGAAGCCGGTTTCAGACGGACCTAGGCGGCGGCGGGCTCGGGCGGCCGGGAGCGAAGCGCGCGAGGGTCGGCGCGGGGAGCGAGAAGCGCGCGCGTAGCGCTTCGGGGTCGCGCACAGGCTGACTGACCGCGGCCGCCGGGAGGGGGCGCGGCCGGCGCGCGCCGACGTGGCACGGTCCCGCCCACCCGCGGCTGCGCAGTGGCGTCACCGCGCTCGCCCAGCCCAGCCCCGCCCCGCCGGTCCCCCACCACCACCGCGCGCCCTGTAGACTGAGCATGCGCAGTCTGCGGAGCCACGTAGGACGCCAACGCTGGAGGCTGAGGAGGAAGAAGAGGGCGCAGGGAGGGCGGGGCATCGGTAGACGCCTGCGGTGCTGGCGAGGCAGGAGCGGGAGACTAGGTGAGCATAGTCCAGCGGGAGTGTGTCACCCACGTGGGCGGTGCTCCGCCAACCCGCCAGAAGGACTGTGACCGTGGTGGGGAAGCTGAACCTCCAGAGCTGGGCGCCCAGGCCGGTGGTGCGTGTTGTTGTCGGGGAACCGACCCGTCTGCCACGTGTCCTCCGCCCAGCTCACATCTGAAGCCGCAGTTAGGAAATGAGACACCAGCGGGGACCGACCAGGGATACGAGAATAGCCCGGATTTATTGAAGTTCAGTTCAGTCGCTCAGTCGTGTCCAACTCTTGGCGACTTCACGGAGTGCAGCACGCTAGGCCTCCCTGTCCATCACCAACTCCCAGAGCTTACTCAAATTCATGTCCATTGAGTCAGTGATGCCATCCAACCACCTCATCCTCTGCCGTCCCCTTCTCCTGCCTTCAATCTTTCTCAGTATCAGGGTCTTTTCAAATGAGTCAGTTCTTCCCATCAGGGGGCCAAAGTATTGGAGTTCCAGCATCAGCATCGGTCCTTCCAATGAATATTCAGGGCTGATTTCTTTTAAGGATGGACTGGTTGGATCTCTTTGCAGTCCAAGAAACTCTCAAGCGTTTTCTCCAACACCACAGTTCAAAAGCATCAATTCTTAGGTGCTCAGCTTTCTCTGTAGTCTAACTCCCACATCCATACATGACTGCTGGAAAAACCATAGCTTTGACTAGGATCTTTGTTGGAAAAGTAATGTCTCTGCTTTTTAATATGCTGTCTAGGTTGGTCATAACTTTTCCAAGGAGTAAGCTTCTTTTCATTTCATGGCTGCAGAATTTATTGAAAAGATGCTAGAAACAGGACATTCGGAGGTGTTCCCCACCCCCGAGAAAGGAAGAGGCAGTGCTGTTCTGGAAAGCTGGATAAAGGTCTTGGAACGTTGAGCGCTTGTGCCCAGATGATGGCTTTGCAATGGGTCTTGATTCTGCCCAAAGCTGAGTTGGTCTCATACCCTGGATCACGTCCTTCTCACCTTCTCAAGCACTTTGCCACGACTCATATCCTCTCCCGCACAGTCAAGCCCACTGTACTAAGGTAGTGTCCACACATGTCCAGTGTCGTTTTGAAATGGAAACACCGCCACCTCTCTCGGCCTTACGTCTAGCTTTGACAGCACAGCTGCTTGAAGACCACCTCACCCACTCTCACTCCTCAACCCACTATCTGTTTGTCATCCAGCTCCACAGAGGCTGCCACCCACCAGGAAGGTCCATTTATCAAAGTCACACATGACCTCTCTGCTGCCCAGTCCAGTGGTCACTCTTCAGCTCTCATCCTCATTGACTTCTGGGCAGCACTTGACCTCGCTGCCTGTGCCCCTCTTCCTCAAGTGACATCAGGCTTCGCTATCACTGCCTTGATATCCAGCGTTTGGACTGGGTACCTGCTGCTAACTCAGTGGGGTTGATTGGCTCCTCTTTTAGGTTTCTAAACACTTAAGAATCCCAAGGCTCAACACCAACCCTTTTCTCCGCCTTGCCTTGGCTTCCCTGGCCCATGAGGCCCATTATCATCTGTGTGCTTGTGGGTCACAAATCTGCAAACCCATCTTTCTGCACCTGTCCCTCCACTAAGCACCAGACTCACACTGCACTGCTCCCTCAGCCTCCCTAACCGGAGGTCTCACCCAGTGCTGCCCAGCTCTTTGCTTCAGGGTATGTGTAGAAATGCATAAACTACATGTAGATTTGGAACTATCCCCCCATTTCAGTAGCACTACGAGCAAGAGAGCTGTGTGCCAGGCAGCAGTCATGATAGAGTTGTCTTGCATTCACATCCAAACTTGCAGACAGGTGTCAGCAGCTTAGAAGAAAATCTGAAATCAATAGTGGGACACTTTTAAGAGACGGTCCATCACTAACACTACTGATAGAACATAGTGAGGAATACACAGACACTGACGATCTGGATTCTAGATAGACACTTGAAGGACATGTAACCAAATTTATTGTACGAATAATTTCCATGAGTGCTATATGGTTAAAAACTTAAGTCTAAAAGAACATTTCTAAGAAGTACAGGGAAAAAATTCTGGGTTAGAAAACACTGTGTTATAGTTTAACTGGACTCATTTTTTTCCCCTTCAGTCAGTCAATCCAGTCACTCAGTCATGTCTGACTCTTTGCAACCCCATGGACTGCAGCTCGCCAAGCTTGCCTGTCTATCACCAACTCCCGGAACCTCCTCAAACTCATGTCCGTTGAGTGAGTGATGCTATTTAAGCATCATCCTCTGACACCTCTTTCTCCTTTTGCCTTCAATCTTTTCCAGAATCAGGGTCTTTTCCAGTGAGTCAGTTCTTTGTATCAAGTGGCCAAAGTATTGGAGCTTCAACTTCAGCATCAGTCATTCCAATGAGTATTCAGGACTGATTTCCTTTAGGATGGACTGGTTGGATCTACTTGCAGTTCAAGGAACTCTCAGGAGTTTTCTCCAACACCTCAGTTCAAAAGCATCAATTCTTTGGCACTCAGCTTTCCTTATGGTCCAACTCTCACATCCATACATGACTACTGGGAAAACCATAGTTTTGACTAGATGGACCTTTGTTGGCAAAGTAATGTCTCTGCTTTTCAATATGCTGTCTAGGTTGGTCATAGATTTTCTCCCAAGGAATAAGCATCTTTTATTTTTTATTTTTGTGGCTGCGGTCACCATCTGCAGTGATTATGGAGCCCAAGAAAATAAAGCCTGTCACTGTTTCCATTGTTTCCCCATCTATTTGCCATGACGTGATGGGACTGGATGCCATGTTCAGTTCTTTGAATGTTGAGTTTTAAGCCAACTTTTCCACTCTCCTCTTCCACTTTAATCAAGAGGCTCTTTAGTTCCTGTTCACTTTTTGCCATAAGCGTGGTGTCATCTGCATATCTAAGGTTATTGATATTTCTCGCGGCAATCTTGATTCCAGCTGTGCTTCATCTAGCCCAGTGTTTCTCATGATGTACTCTGCATAGAAGTTAAATAAGCAGGGTGACAATATACAGCCTTGACATACTCCTTTCCCAATTTGGAACCAATCTGTTGTCCCGTTCCAGTTCTAGCTGTTGCTTCTGGACCTGCATACAGATTTTTCAGGAAGCAGGTAATGTGGTCAGGTATTCTCATCTCTTTAAGAATGTTCCACAGTTTGCTGTGATCCACATGGTCAAAGGCTTTGGCATAGTCTATAAAGCAGATGTAGATGTTTTCCGGGACTCTCTTGCTTTTACGATGGTCCAGCGGATATTGGCAATTTGATCTCTGGTTCCTCTGCCTTTTCTAAATCCAGATTGAACATCTGAAAGGTCTTGGTTCATGTACTGTTGAAGCCTCGCTTGGAGAATTTTGAGCGTTACTTTGCTAGCATGTGAGATGAGCGCAACTGTGTGGTAGTTTGAACATTCTTTGACATTGCTTTTCTTTGGGATTGGAATGAAAACTGGCCGTTTCCAGTCCTGTGGCCACTGCTGAGTTTTCCAAATTTGCTGGCATATTGAGTGCAGCACTTTCACAGCATAATCTTTTAGGATTTGAAATAGCTCAGCTGGAATTCCATCACGTCCATTAGCTTTGTTCCTGGTGATGTTTCCTAAGCCCCACTTGTTTTCACATTCCAGGATGTCTGGCTCTAGGTGAGTGATCACACCATCATGGTTATCTGGGTCATGAAGCCCTTTTTTTGTATAGTTTTTCTGTATATTCTTGCCACTTCTTCTTAATATCTTCTGCTTCTGTTAGGTCCATACTATTTCTGTCCTTTATTGTGTCCATTTTTGCATGAAATGTTCCCTTGGTATCTCTAATTTTCTTGAAGAGATCTCTAGTCTTTCTCATTCTATTGTTTTCGTCTATTTCTTTGTATTGATCACCGAGGAAGGCTTTCTTATCTCTCCTTGCTATTCTATGGAACTCTGCATTCAGATGGGTATATCTTTCCTTTTCTCCTTTGCCTTTTGCTTCTCTTCTCAGTTATTTGTAAGGCCTCCTCAGCCAGTTATTTGTAAGGCCTCCTCAGCCAACCATTTTGCCTTTTTGCATTTCTTTTTCTTGGGGAGGGTATTGATCCCTGCCTCCTGTACAATGTCATGGACCTACATCCATAGTTTTCAGGCACTGTGTATCAGATATAATCCCTTGGATCTATTTGTAACCTCCACTGTGTAATCGTAAGGGATTTGATTTAGGTCATACCTGAATGGTCTAGTGGTTTTCCTTACTTTCTTCAATTTAAGTGTGAATTTTGTGATAAGGAGTTCATCATCTGAGCCACAGTTGGTTCTCAGTCTTGTTTTTGCTGACTGTATAGAGCTTCTCCATCTTTGGCTTCAAAGAACATAACCAATCTGATTTTGATATGGCTTTTTTCCCCTTAGTAGCACATAAATTTGTATGTTAAGAGTTATGGCAGATTAGATTCAATGACCCATGATATTGCGAGGAACCCTGGAGGTAAGGAACCTTCTGAGGAAGGAATTAACTACCCAGGGGCCCTGGAGGCTCTGGTCCCCACTGGGCTGCAGTGAGGACTGAGAGTGTCCATATGTTTGCCTGAGACCTGTTTTGGGACTACACTGATCAAGACCTTCTGGTGTAACACCTGTGCCTAGTTTTACACATTGAACCTGAACTCCTGAGTCACCCACCTACTCACAGAGACTTTCCTATCTAAAGGAGAGTCCAGACTATTCATTACGATGGGAGTACCTGCCTAATCCCTTGCATTTTACTGCAGAAAATACTGTTATTTAAGGAATCAAGCTTGAAAAAAAATACCCATATTTCCCTTGCACCTAAGAGTGGCCAAGAGACAGTTCTGGCCATTGAAATACAAGTGGAGGTTGACTGGGGTTTTCTGGGGAAGTTTCTAGATTTTTGATATGGGGCCCACTCTTCCTGTTGACTTCATTGTTCAGATGCCCTTGAATTCATATAGAAGGTAGAAGCCAGAGTGATTGTACTGTACCCATGAGGCAACCAAAGGCATATAAGCCATATGCAAGAGGTGGCAGAGCAGGGAGACCGATGGCGGTGGGGCTTTGAGATTCTGCGGAGGCTTTACAGAGCAGCTGACCCTGCCTCCAGACTGTTTTATGTTGTGGAAAACAACCCCCCTGTTAGATCCAGCCCCTGTGGATGGTGTCTTTACATGCAGCCAAATGCAAACCCTACCCAGTGATGGGGCCCTCCCTGCCTGTCCCCAGAAGCTCCTCTGTAACTGCGACTCTGGACACCGGCCTCACTGAAGTTCCTCCCATGTGACAAGCTAGTCCCTCCCTCTGGGCCTTAACATTAGCTGTTCCCTCCACCTAGGATCATCTCCCCTAGATTCTTGCATGGCTAACATTTCCCCATTCTTGAATGAGGGTTTGAAAGGGCCTAGCCTGAGCTAGAGAAGGTTCTGGTCTAGAGAAGGCAGCCCAGGCCCTTGCCTGTCACCACTTTGTCTTCATCCTCATCCATAATCTCTCTCCCTGGGCATTGCTGTCTTTCTCCTCTGATGCACAGTCTGTCCAGCTTGCTCGCTGCATTCTCAGCACCCAAAACCAGGGTGGGCACAGATAGACATTCTCCCCCATCATTCTGGAGTGTAGCTACATTTACTTTCTCGCAACTGTTACATAAATGAAGAGCAGCAAATGAGGTCTACACACAGAATGAAAACTAAACACAGTCATGGAGGATAGAGGAGCCTGGCGTGCCGCAGTCCATGGGGTCGCAGAACTGGATGCAACTTAGTGATTGAACAGCAACAGCAAATGTAGATGGCCTGAATTCAGGTGGCCATGAATCTTTTCTGATACTTTACTTTCACTCATAAGTACATTTGTCTCTCTGTGTGTGTTTATGTGTGCATGTGTGTATTCATGTGTGTGTGTGTCCAGGCACACAAGTCCTGGATCCTGAGGATAAATGTCAGACACAACTCTTTGGAAACTATGTGGATGTGCACACAATAAATATGAGAATTCCTGAGTGAATAATCTTACAAGTGCATCATACCTCTGGGAGTAAGATAGACTAACCCATTTTTACCAAGAAAAAAGGCAAGAAAAAAGGGAAAAGAAAGGATTGTTGGACTTATGTGGGACACAACCCTGTTGAGTGCATCCTGGTACCAGAAACCAGAGCATTAAGCCCCAAACCCATTGCTTCCCACCACTGGCTGCCTTTTGAAGTAAGTTTTGGCAGCTAATTTTCCCTTCCTCTCTTAAGAAGGCTCTCTTGTCATCCCAAATGATTCTGGGGAAAATGGCACTGAATCTAAGACACTACTTAGTATGAATGCTGTAAACATTGGAAAAGTATTCAAAGAAGAAACAGAAAATGCAGATTTTCTCCTCTGTGTGTGTGTTTTGTGCCCTCAGTTACATCCCTTAAACATTCCGAACCTCAGTTTCCTTACCTGCAAGTTGGAAATGTGAACACTGCCCTCCTTCAGGCCTGGAGAATCCAGGACCTTCCCACTGCCCCCTGTACACCCATATAGCTCTCCATCATCTGATGTCCATAAGATCCTGAGATACCAGAGCTTCTCTGCCCTCAGGGATGAAGGAGCCGAACCTATGAAAGGCCAAACTTGGGCTGGTCTTCAGGGATGTGAAAGGCCAAGCACAGGGACTGGTAGCTAATTGGGGAGACCCGGGAGAGCCCAGCTCTTGCCACAGTCCTGGATGCACCTTTGAAAGTGCTAATTTATAAGCCAAATATTCTATGGGATGTACTGCTATTACTGCAGAAGGAGTTCCCATTGTTGTTCAGTCACTAAGTCATAGACCAACTCTTTGCAACCCCATGGACTGCAGCATGCCACGCCTCCCTGTCCATCCTCAACTCCCAGAGCTTGCTCCAACTCATGTCCATTGAGTCGGTGATACCATCCAACCATCTCATCCTCTGTCTTCCCCTTCTCCTTCTGTCCTCAATCTTTCCCACCATCAGGGTCTTTTCAAATGAGTCAGCTCTTCGCATCAGGTGGCCAAAGTATTGGAGTTTCAGCTTCAACATCAGTCCTTCCAATGAACACTCAGGTCTGATCTCCTCTAGGATAGACTTGTTGGATCTCCTTGCAGTCCAAGGGACTCTCAAGAGTCTTCTCCAACACCACAGTTCAAAAGCATCAATTCTTTGGCGCTCAGCTTTCTTTATAGTCCAACTCTCACATTCATACATGACCACTGGAAAAACCATAGCCTTGACTAGATGGACTTTGTTGGCAAAGTAATGTCTCTGCTTTTTAATATGCTGTCTAGGTTGTATTCATAAAATACAAGAATTATCCCACAGTGTTTGAAAATAACCCCACCTATCAATCAGTTTGGTGAGCATTGCTTTTTCATTTCGTGCTGACCCATACCTCTATCTTCTTGTGCTGTTGTCTGATGGATGAGAATTTTTATATTCTTGCTCACCTCACAGTATTTCTCTTCCATTGTTGATTTTGCTTGGAAGGTGAGGGCAGCAGCCACTCTGAAATTTGCTTTGTAACATCCAAGATGTTTCTCACTATATTGTGTTGTGGGGGTTTAAATAATATTTATTTAAGTATAATTTCTTTGACACCCACAAGTCATATACAATACTTGAAGAAGATAGATAACATGTCCCAAAGCCGAATAAGAATGGTGGACTATCTCATTCCCTCCCTGCAGCTCTCTCTCTCTCTCTCTCTCACACACACACACACGGAGTCCTTCAGGGTTTCATTGGACCCCAACTTGTCAGTTAGTCACAGGGTAATTGAAAAGCATTTTGAGGCATTTTGCAAAAGTAATTCAACAGCTGGTAGAGGACCTGAAGGTCAGTTTTCATCACATCTGAGGTCATCCTTTAGCTAAGGATATTTGAAGAGAAAAAACAACCCAGCCCGAATCTCGGCAAAATAGTCCTCTTATCTTTATTTGGAAATTGGAAAATAGAAACTGCCGAAAAGATGGGAATACGACAACCATGAATACTGATTTGGCACAGAATTGAAAATGCTATGTAAATTCTTTATGAAAAATGTGTTTTAGAAAGAAATGGGGGTGGAGGGTAGGGATAATTTTGTTTCTGGCTGTTTCACTGAGTCATTATTTGACCTTGTGCAAGCTACTTCCACATTCTGTGATTATAATGGAGGCAATAACACACCTTTCAGGCGGGGATTCGAATAGTTACTCAATATTATGTCTTAGCATTTATCCCTTGTATAAAATGTCCTACAAGGGTATATGAATTGCTATAACTACAAAAAACAAACATGACAAAGACATCAAGAATAAAGAGGTTTTCGGCAGGATAAAATCATCTCAAGGGAGTATGAAATCTGAAATAGAAGAACAACGTACTTTTGTTAGCTTTTTTATTTTTTTCCTTTTTAAAGAATCTAGCCAGGTTCCCAGATAGCTAGGTTGGTAAAGAATCCACTTGCAGTGCAGGAGACCCCGGTTCGATTCCTGGGTCAGGAAGCTCTGCTGGAGAAGGGATAGGCTACCCACGCCAGTATTCTTGGACTTCTCTGGTGGCTCAGCTAGCAAAGACTCTGCCTGCAATGCAGGAGACCTGGGTTCGATCCCTGGGTTGGGAAGATCCCTTGGAGAAGGGAAAGGTTACCCACTCTAGTATTCTGGCCTGGAGAATCCCATGGACTGTATAGTCCATGGGGTTGCAAAGAGTCAGACACAACTCAGCGACTTTTACTTTCATCCAGGTTTAGTGGTACTGAGACATTATTTTACCCTTTTCTTCTTAGTTTGTGTGTGTGTGTGTGTGTGTGTGTGTGTGTGTGTGTGTGAAAGGCTTGTGAGTATGTCACATTTAGAGAGCTTAAGTGACAGATGACCAGCCAAAGGACACTTACGCTTCACTCCTGTCTCTTCAGGCCCAGGAGCCTCGACTCAGCTTTCCATGTGAAATCAGTCTGAGGAGGAGAACCTGTGAATGACTGAGGTTTGAGACTCGGCCTTCTCACACACAGAATGTACAACATCAGAGAAACCATCTGCTGTGCGCCTCAGCTCCCTCACCTAAAGGTGGGGATCGTAACATGCCCCTCTAGAATGTTCACAGAAAGTATTATACCCGTGACACCACATTGAAAGTGCTGGCTACACTTTAAAGGGCTAAGCATGAGTTTAGCCAAAGCACATTACTTGTTAGAGATTTTAGATCAACATCCAACTAGGCATTTATTTTAAAATACAAAACAGACAATGAAGGTTCTAGGACAGAAAGGAGATTCCCGCAGGTTTGTGGGTGGGTAGGAATAGTGCTAAGGAACAGGTTTCAAGGGAGGGCTTGTGTGGAACGGAACCTTCCTGGTGACAGGAGGCAGCAGGAGGGCGTTACCCCGGAAAAGAAACGTGGAGGGACCAGCAGCTCACGTGCCAGAGGCCTGGTTGGTCCGGCCTGACTTGAGGTGGGAGTAATGAGGGACCAGAAGGTCCTGGTTTAAGTCCTGCTGAAGAGACCGCTGGGTTCTTATCTCTGCCTCTGCATTCAGTCTCTTGAAATATCTCGTCATGTAACCTCTGGAAGGGAGAAGGGCATGGCAGCCCACTCCAGTATTCTTACCTGGAGAATCCCATGGACAGAGGAGCCTGGCGGGCTGCAGCCCATGGGGTTGCAAAAGAGTTGGACACAACTGAGTAACCAACACACGCAACCTCTGGAAACTTCCTTGTACACTTGAGAGAGAATAAGAGGGGGGAAAGAAAAGCAAATAACATTTCAGTAGTATTTAAAAACATTCGTTTTGACCTCACAGATTCCGTGGATAGATAGAAAACCTCCAGGGACCACATTCTGAGAACTGCTGTCCTAGATCAATCTTCAGACACTTGTTGATTTAACAATAAGAAAAATATTTATGTTTAGATTAAGATACAATCACCACACTGTAGTCAGTGGTAATGTCAACCCCACAACCTGCCAGGATTGCAATGGCTGGGGGTGTTGCCCCCGCTTGGCCCAGGGCAGCAGGGGACTCTCAGAGGCTCCCCTCTTTTAGGCTGACTCAGTGGCCTTGAGCCAGTGACGTCAGCTGGGAGGGAAGTGTGAGGATGGCCTCCAGAGACAGAAGCAGCCCCCACTGACTGGGCTTCCCCACTCATGACAGCTGTTTCTGGATTCACACAACTCACCCGCTGTGCCGTTTGCCTTTGAAAAGGCAGTCTGAGCAGTCTTCGAGTTTTAATAGTGTTGCTGACATGATTTTTCAAAAGGGCTGCCTTGCACAGGCTTGAAAAATTGAGATGTAATTGACATACAGCATTGTGTAAGTTTAACACTTACGATGTGTTGATTTCATACATTTATATATCAAAGGATGATTACCACCTTAGCGTTAGCTAACACCTCTATAATGTCATATAATTATCATTTCTCTCTCTCTCTTTTTTTTTTTGTGGTAAGAGCAATTAAAATGTAGTCTTCTAGGAACTGTGACGTTTAGAAGACAGATACTATAATCACTATCCTGTGTGTTAGATCTCCAGGACATTTTATCTGCTCGTTCTGGGGGCTCAGATGGTAAAGAATCCACCTGCAGTGCAGGAGACCTGGGTTCGATCTCTGGGAAGATCCCCTGGAGAATGGAATGGCTACCCACTCCAGTATTCTAGCCAGGAGAATTCTGTGGACGGAGGAGCCTGATGGGCTACAGTTCCTGGGGTCACAAAGATTCAGACATGACTGAGTGACTAACACTTTCACTTTCCAAATTTGTACGTTGAATAAGATTTCTCCCATTCCCCACTCCCCCCTACCCTCACCATTCTGCTCTGTTTTTATGAGTTTAGCTCCTTTAGATTCCGCATGTAAGCAATGTCATACAATATTTATCTTTCTCTGTCTGACGTATCTTACTTAGTATAACGCCCTTAAGGTCTTTCCCATTCACAATACCAACAAAAACAATAAAATAGGAATACGTGTAACCAAGGAAATGAATATGAAAACCACAAGACTTTGATGGAAGAAATTGAAGAAAACACAAACAAATGAAAAGATATTCCATGTTCATAGATTGGAAGGATCAATATTGTTAAAAATGTCCATAATACCCAAAGCCACCTTTGGATTCAGTGCAATCCCAATCAGAATTCTAATGGCATTTTCCACAGAACTAGAAAAATCCGTTTTTCACAGGCTTTTAAGTAAGGAATGGTAAAAACCTCAAAGAGGATACCCTTGGCCACATTTTTCTCTTCCAAACTGCACCGTGTACCAGCAATCTGAATGTCTTGACTGCTTCCAAGAAATACTTTCTGTAAATACATTTTGAAAAATTACAAAAACAATATACTTTGGAAAACCTAAATAGCAGTATTCTCTATGTCAAAAGGACAAAGTGAATCACTGCATATCAATAATCCTGGAGGCATTGGAGTCTATCATTTATTCTTTGTATGTTCCCTCAGGCTTCCAGGATAAAATACATAAGGATTTTTGCTAACTATGTCATCTTGTAAATTATCCTTCAATTTATATTTGCTTGTTGTTTCATTGTTAAACAGAGGTTATGAGTTTTGGGATGGAAGGCCATATAAGTGAAGTTTCATTTCTATGTTGATGATGTTTACCCAGATCACCTCCCTGATAGAAAGGGTTTTATTTTTTTATTTATTTTTGTCTTTTTTTGTTACTGGCTTTAAAAAAAGTTATTTACTTTAATTGGAGGCTAATTACAATATTGTGGTGGTTTTTGCCATACATTGACATGAATCAGCCATGGGTGTACATGTGTTCCCCATCCTGAGCCCCACTCCCGCCTCCCTCCCCACTCCATCCCTCAAGGTCATCCCAGTGCACCGGCCCTGAGCACCCTGTCTCATGCATGGCAGCTGGGCTGGCGATCTATTTCACACATGATAATATACATGTTTCAGTGCTGTTCTCTCAGATCATCCCACCCTCGCCTTCTCCCACGGAGTCCAACAGTCTGTTCATCTGTGTCTCTTTTGCTGTCTCGCATACAGGGTCATTGTCACCATCTTTCTGCTGCTGCTGCTGCTAAGTCGCTCCAGTCGTGTCCGACTCTGTGCGACCCCATAGACAGCAGCCCACCAGGCTCCCCCATCCCTGGGATTCTCCAGGCAAGAACACTGGAGTGGATTGCCATTTCCTTCTCCAATGCATGAAAGTAAAAAGTGAAAGTGAAGTCACTCAGTCGTGTCCGACTCTTAGTGACCCCATGGACTGCAGCCTCCCAGGCTCCTCCGTCCATGGGATTTTCCAGGCAAGAGTACTGGAGAAGGGTGCCATTGCCTTCTCCTTACCATCTTTCTAAATTCCACATATATGTGTATTGGTGTTTTTCTTTCTGACTTACTTCACTCTGTATAATAGGCTCCAGTTTCGTCCACCTCATTAGAACTGATTTAAATGTATTCTTTTTAATAGCTGAGTAATACTCCATTGTGTATATGTACCACAGCTTTCTTATCCATTCATCTGCTGATGGACATCTAGGTTGCTTCCATATCCTGGCTATCGTAAACAGTGCTGTGATGAACACTGGGGTACATGTGTCTCAGAAAGGGTTTTAAATATGGTTATTTTATAGATTTATAAGGATTCCCAGGTGGCCCAGTGGTAAAGAATTCACTTGCCAATGCAGGAGACCCAAGAGATGTGGGTTCATTCCCTGGGTCAGGAAGATCCCTTGGAGTAGAAAATGGCAACCTTCTCTAGTATTATTGCCTGGAAAATGCTATGGGAAGAGGTGGGTTATAATCCATGGAATCACAGAGAATTGGACACAACTGAGTAAGTACAAATGTTTTATAGATTTAGATTAATTTATTCATGAATTCAGCTCTTTATTAGGGATCAGTGTGAACATACACTAAATTTTTTATACCCTAACCTTGAATTTGCCTAAAAACTGATAATAGTCTATATTGAAAAGTGTATACCTGGCCTTGATTCTGGAAGATAACTTTTGAGCTCTTTCAATTGCAGTTTTCTTCTCTCTCACAGTTCTGGGGTTAGAAATAGCAAGTACTTTTTTCTACAAATTTAAAGCCTATTTTTCCTGCTGAAGTTACCTTGGTTTCTTTTTAAGCCATCTTTTTATCTCAGCCAAATAATTGATTAGTTATTCCATGCAGGCTAAAGTATCTGTGTGTGATTTTTGTAGACCAGAGAAGTCTATAAGGGATGACTTTAGCCAGTATCCTAGCTCTTACCATGTTTGCAAGAAAAGTCAGCTCAACTGTTGCTCAATGTTTAAAAAAAGGTCCGAGCTTGGGAAATATGATTGCTACTAATTTAGATAAGAACATACCCTGAGCCCATCCTTCAGATTTGGAGGGACCCCCGGGGCACCATTCAGAACTTTTCACTGACATAAATTAATAAACTGCCACTGACTTTAGAAAAGATAAAAGAAAATATACAACTTTCAGTAGCGTGCTGGAAATTTACACCGTAACTGTTCATCTCCCTACCTGGTGGCTCGGACGGTAAAGCGTCTGCCTGCAATATGGGAGACCTGGGTTCGATGCCTGGGTCAGGAAAATTCCCCTGGAGAAGGAAATGGTAACCCACTCCAGTACTCTTGCCTGGAAAATTCCATGGACGGAGGAGCCTGGTAGGCTACAGTCCATGGGATTGCAAAGAGTTGGACAAGAATGAGCAACTTCACACACACACACACACACACACACACACACACAAGAAAGAAAAACAAAGAACCATGGAGCGTTTGGGTAAGGAAAAGTTACACTTAAGCTATTCCTTGCAGGGTCCACAGAAGAGCTAAAACGTGGTGTGATGTCACTCTGGCAAGATGGGAGAGTAGCTGCTGGGCCACACCTGGGCTGGATTTGGCTTATTCACTGCTCCCTTTTCACTTAAGGATGTTATTGTTCTTTCCTCTCCTCCCCTTCCCACTTTCTCTCCCCTCCCCTCCCCTCTCCTCTTCCTTTTTCTTCTCAGAAAGAGAAACCAACTCTTGAGTATTTACTAGAATCTTGTAGAATACTGGAAGCATTCGGGGAATTAAGGAGAGGGCTCCCATAGCTTCAGGAAGAAATGTGGACCAACACCCGAGCTTCTCTCTCTACAACACCAGCAGAGGATAACTCCAGGCAAAGGCTCATTCTTTGTGTCTACTTGGCTAGGCCATAGCACCCAGGCATTTGGCCAAATAGCACTGTGGATGTTTCTCTGAAGACATGTAAAGAATGAGATTACCATTTAAATCAGTAGACTTTGAGTAAAGCCGCTTACTTTCCATAACGTGACCAGTTGAAGGTCTTAATGGGGGAAAAAAAAAAGACTTCCCATAGGTAGTGTATTAGTCAGGGTTCTCCTGTTATCTGCTGCTTACTCATTGGGAAGTGTAATCCTTTAACCCCATTCCCTGTATAACACCAGGTCATGAAATACGTTTAAGAGAATTGCATCAAGGCCTAAACCCTCACCTAGTGAGGAATAGTGTTAGTGCATAAATCATGCCTACTGTTAGGAACTCAAGCTGCAAAAGCTCCCTGGCTTTGTGTCAATTTAGCTCACCACCATAGATTATGTATCTTAAGTCAAATCTCTTGCTTGTTGGAAGATTCTCAGACTTTAGGGTCTAGTTTTTTCTCCTTCCATGCTTGCAGGTTGCAGATAAATAAAAAGTATTGTCTCTAGTGGATCTGTGGCATAAATAGAAGGTTTGCCCTACACCCCATTCTTCCCTTAGCCACTCTCTTTTTGATACTACCTTGCTGGAGTTTCTGGTGCTAAAATCTGCCCCATCCCACGAGACACAGTGTTGGTTCCAGACTTTCCATCAGCTGCCCAAGCTCTCTGCTTTTATCCTGGGCTCCTCCCTGGTGTTCTTCACAAGCTTTTCCAATGTTCACTTATATGGCTGGAGAACTGAATGGTCCTTGAGATTCCAGCAGGATCCTCAGCTACTGTAGCTGAGAAAGAGGAAGGAACCTTGTCCTTATCACCCACTCACAGGGAATGCTCCTGGTACACATATGCTGGGCCCAAGTCCCCCTCCTGCAAGCCCTGTCCTTCCTACTGAACCAGAAGGGAAGAGGGCAAGGCATAACCTTTAAAAGAATGACATTGCTGTTAGGGATGTGACATAAACTGGTTAGAAACAGCTAGGTCCAAGACGGTGAAAGATCTGACTTCCAATAGCCTATGTCCCTTGGACAAGGAGATTAAATCGGTCAATCCTAAAGGAAATTACCCTAAATATTCATTGGAGGGACTGATGCTGAAACTGAAGTTTCAATTCTTTGGCCACCTGATGTGAAGAACTGACTCATTGGAAAAGACCCTGATGCTGGGAAAGCCTGAGGGAAGGAGGAGAAGCAGGCAGCAGAGAACAGATGGTTAGATAGCATTACTGACTCAGTGGACAAGAATCTGAGCAAACTCTGGGAGATAGTGGAGGACAGAGGAGGCTGGCATGCTACAGCCCATGGGGTCAGAGTTGGACATGACTTAGCAACTGAAAAATAACAACAAACCCCTGTTATAATATATTAGCATCTAATGACATGCCTGCCAGTTGACAGTTCCAAAGCCAACCATAAAAGGCCAAAGAGCGGGTGATGGTCCAATTCCTGGAAATTCCTGCCCCTCCTTGAAATAGTTGGAATAATCCTCCAATTCATTAGCATATGAAATCACCCAGCCCATAAAAACTAACCACGCAATATTTCAGAGCCTCCTGCCTTCGGAAATGGCCCACACAATGTCTGTGAAGTGTGTTTCTCCCAGGATCACTCTTGCTCTTTTGAGAAGGACCACATTCTGTCTATGGATTGTGTTTTCTCACTAAGTGAACCCATGTACCTATCACTTAGCCTCTCACCAAATTCCTTCTGTGCTGAGACAAAAATAACAACAGCAACAGCAACAACAACAACAACAACAAAAACCAAAAAAACAAAAACAAAAACTGAGCTTCATTAAGTCCTGAGATCAGGTGTGTGATTTTAATTAAAAGATGGTGGATTTGAATCCCAGCCCGTGGGTTCAGGTCCCAGTCTGGATTTTGGCTGGGTTTGAGTCCTATCTGAGTTGTGCGGTTTCACTACCATCCCAGGGTTATAAGGGCAGAAGGAGGGAACCACAGTCCCTTACCAGACTCTGAGGACAAACCTAGAAATCTCAAGACTAGAAAGGGGTTTCCTGATTTTATAGACAGACACCTTTGAGGACCTACTCCATGCCAAGCACTTTTCTAGAAATTGAAGATAAATTCAATTCAGCAGACACCTTTGAGGACCTACTCCATGCCAAGCACTTTTCTTGAAATTGAAGATAAATTCATACCTTTTTGGGGGCTACTTGTGGCTCAGCTGGTAAAGAATCCGCCTGCAGTGAGGGAGATCTGGGTTTGATCCCTGGGTTGGGAAGATCCCTGGAGAAGGGAAAGGCTACCCACTCCAGTATTCTGGCCTGGAGAATTCCAGGGACTGTATAGTCCATGAGGTTGGAAAGAGTCGGACACGACTGAGCGACTTTTCCTTTCACTTTTCTCAGCTTTTTTAGAGCTTATATTCTGGATGACTGGAGGCTGAAAGGGTGCAAGGTGACAACTGACAGAGGTCAGCTTCTGATATTCTCCTTTAAACCAGCTGAAACCCCCACCAACTCTCCAGATCCTGAAGCTTTGAGATGTTAACATGCTGCATTGTTTGTGCAGGTGTACTGAACAAAGAGTTCCTCTGGGACACATTTGAAAAGATAAAGTCCAGGTGTGATGGTGTTTCTGGTTCTCTGTTCAGGTGAAGCGAGACCCTTCAGGAAGAAACTGTGGACGTGGAGGGATTTATGCCTTTCAGATGTAACTCAGACCCTGAGAGCCAGGGTAGGTCTGGTGGTGAGAGTCCCTCCTCCTCTGGGGCAGGGATGGGCACACTGCAGCCCATGAACCAAGTCCAGCCTGCCTCTGGTTTTAAATAAAGTTTTATAGACACTCAGCCATGTGCATTCATCTGTGTATTGTCTAGTTACTAGCCATATGCTGCAGTGGTGGAGTTGAGATACGGCAGATATGAAGGAGGCTGCAGAGCCTAAATTTTATTATTTGAGCCTTCATAGAAAGTTTACAGACTCCTTCAGAATAATGGATCTGTGCATGAAAAATGTTGCCTGCCAAGAGTAAACAAAGGAAGTTGCAGACTTCAAGCCACTGCAGCTGTCCCCAGGGGCGAGCCCTGAGGGCACTCAGGACGAGCCAAGCAGGCTGCCTCTGTGATTGCAGCCACCACCAACTGCGCACCCTGAGGGCATCCGGGTGGGAAAGAAGAGGATTCAGGCCCCAGAAGGTTGAGGGCAGATCAAAGGAATGATTTCAGTGAGCCCAGAATCTTTCATCTTTCCATACACAGTTCAGCTTAGTTCAGTTCAGTCACTCAGTCGTGTCTGACTCTTTGCCACCCCATGAACTGCAGCACTTCAGGCCTCCCTGTCCATCACCAACTCCCAGAGTTTACCCAAACTCATGTGCATTGAGTTGGTGATGCCATCCAACCATCTCATCCTCTGTTGTCCCCTTTTCCTCCTGCCCTAAATCTTTCCCAGCATCAGTGCCTTTTCAAATGAGTCAGCCCTTCGCATCAGGTGGCCAAAGTATTGGAGTTTCAGCTTCAACATCAGTTCTTCCAATGAACACCCAGGACTGATCTCCTTTAGGATGGACTTGTTGGATCTCCTTGCAGTCCAAGGGACTCTCAGTCTTCTCCAACACCACAGTTCAAAAGCATCAATTCTTCGGCGCTCAGCTTTCTTTATAGTTCAACTCTCATATCCATACATGACTGCTGGGGTCCAGCCCCCGCAGGATCCAGGGAAACCCAAAGGAGAAACGGCGTCGGCGATGGCGATTGATTTAGAGAGAGAGAGATAGGTAAGAATGCTGTAGATAAGAAAATAGAGGAGAGAAGAAAAGAAGCTGATGTTTCTTGGTTTATACAGAAAATCAATAAAGTCTCAAGACAAGAGAATTGCACCATCTACGTGAGGCCACAGGTGCCCTCCCGGTCTCCCGAGGGAGTGAAGGCACAGGGCGCCTTCCCGTTCAGGTCTTAGAAACCCAGGCAAATAAGTAGACACGGCGGATCTCTGTACTCCAGATGGGAACTAGCCTGAAAGAGAGAGTAAGAGGAGGAAAATGACTGACACAAGGAGATCAAGCTGCTTTGATGAGCGAGATCCATAGCTTTATTTTTAAACGGTACTTATATACTTTTTTTGTACATAAAGGGAAATGAAAGATGCAAGGTCATACAGAGTCAGTCCAACATTCCAGCAGTTTTGCCCTTATCGAAACCATGATTTTTTCTGCACACCTTTCTCACAAATGATGTTGTGTACAGTATCTTCTGGCCTTGGAGGCCTGTGAACATTTTATGACCCTCTTTTGATAAAGGCTGCTCAACCAGAAAACTTATTTTCTCTCAAAGTGTTTTTTCTTTATATTTCTAATCTATGTCAGCCTCAGAAAATGCCAAACAGAGTTACGTTTTTCACAGAGCAAAGGTGCAGTGAGTTATAAGAAAGAACCAATTAGCTCAAAAGTCTGATATGGTTAAACTCAAGGCTACACGTGTTTTTCTTGCATTCTCACTATGTTAACTAATGCATTCCCGGGTGCACAGTGGATAAGAGATATGGGAACTTAGCAACAAGCATTGGCCCAATAATGAAATCCTACACCAGCACTAGCACTACTCTAATAACTTTTAACTCTTTCAAAGGCTCTATGTTTTAGGCTTTCCATGCTTCTCACAGTTGCTGGTGCTGCTAAGTCGCTTCAGTCGTGTCCGACTCTGTGCGACCCCATAGACGGCAGCCCACCAGGCTCCGCCATCCCTGGGATTCGCCGGCAAGAATACTGGAGTGGGTTGCCATTTCCTTCTCCAATGCATGTGAAAAGTGAAAGTGAAGTCACTCAGTCTTGTCTGACTCTTTGCGGACTGCATGGACTGCAGCCTACCAGGCTCCTCCGTCCATGGGATTTTCCAGTCAAGAGTACTAGAGTAGGGTGCTGTTGCCTTCTCCATCTCACAGTTGGGAAGCTGTAAATAATTGTATGCATAGCTGCAAGAGTCTGGATATCCTTGCCAAGCAAGCTAGAATGCTAACAGAGGGGGTTTGATTTGAAATATTCCTCTCATGTCCAGGAGACTTATTAGCTATAGCCCTAAGTTGATTTTCTCCAGAGAAAGGTGGTCAGGGTTAGCCCCCTGTTAATGTCAGAGGAGTTGGTGAAAGTCATGAAACAGTAAAACGGACAGATTCTTATTTTGGGGTAGATGCTCGAGAAAGCCTAGGGAGCCCCTTGAGTTCTGCAGCCTTGCTTAACAGTTCTCTTCCACATGACCTTGTCATGGGTGGGATCTCCTGTGGCGGCTCCTGGCACATGACCACTGGAAAAACTGTAGCCTTGACTAGATGGACCTTTGCTGACAAAGTAATGTCTCTGCTTTTGAATATGCTATCTAGGTTGGTCATAACTTTCCTTCCAAGGAGTAAGCATCTTTTAATTTCATGGCTGCAATCATCATCTGCAGTGATTTTGGAGCCCCCCAAAATAAAGTCAGCCACTTTTCCCACCATTTCCCCATTTATTTGCCATGAAGTGATGGGACCGGATGCCATGATCTTAGTTTTCTAACAGAGAAATTCATTAACTCAAGTTAAATTCATTAACTTGAGATGTCTTGTTTTCTTTGTTTAACTGTAACGTTTTGATGTTCCAACTACCTGGTCTCTGTTGCAAATCTCCTTATATATCCTGGCTCTTTCCTTATCTTCCAGGGCAATCACTCAGAGCTGTCTGAGAGGCTGCTTCCCAGGCCTAGGTCCTCAGTTGTGTCTGCCAAACAAAACACAATTCTCAACTTTTAGGCTGTGGATCTTTTCAAGTCAACAGGTTGTGTCAGTTTGGGGGCTTTTTACTTTGCTTACCCCTGGTATCTCCAGGTGACAATCTTGCCTGCTCTTTTGTACTATTGAATTCTAGTACCTCACTCACGAGCACTTGGACACCCCCAAACTCAGGGAATTTAACTCTGTGCAACAGGAGTTTCTTTCCCTTGGAAATCCATGTCCCCAGCTCCATGACGTTTCTTGGGTTCTGTCCCAGCCCCCCAGTCTCACCCTTCGTGTGCCCAGGTTCCCAGAGCTCTGCCTTCATGTCCTTCCTGTTCACCCTCTTATCTGTATCATCCCTAATCACCACTTCAGTTAATATCTCCACCATCAGCACAGTGAGTGGGGTTTTGACTAGTGGATAAATGGAAAGAAAATAAGGACGCTTAAGGAAAGGAAGAGAAGGGAGGTGTCCAAACATTCAGAGATGCAGAACGCTCCTCTAATTTTTAGCTTGTGCAATTCTTTTCAGTCTACAGTTCTCAAAGTGTGGTCCCCGGACCAGCAGCACCTGCATCACCTGAGACCTTGCAAAAATGGAAGCTCTCAACCCTAGAGCTACTCAGTCAGAAATTCTGGGGTGGGGCCCAGCAACCTGTATTTTAGCAAGCCTTCCAGTTGAGCCCCATTCATGCTAAAGTTTGAGAACCATCAAACATTTGACTTTTTTCTTTTCTATAATTTTTCCGGACCTACTAGGAAGTCAAAATCCCAAAGCAGTCTTTGAATTCCTGATATACCCTTATTTTTTCACGTGATTGTTAAGAAAGTGAATGCTGCATGTTGAGATGCATTGGCTGAGACATTTTAAGGGAGACATCATATACAGTAATGGCATTACTGATTAAGAACTGTATTCACTACAGAAAGGATCATTAGCTGATTTTATGACACTTACGAGGGCTAATGTTTAGCTCACTGATTTATGAACATCACATCAGTGTCTCTTTTAAAAGTTAAATCTCTTTAGTTTTTGATCACAGTTGAGGAGAAGACATTGATTGATTATGTGTATTAGTGCTCCGTGACTACAAACAACTCCCCATATTGTCCCAGAAGGCTGTGAATGAGTCTCATTACAGGTTCCCATGTAAAGGCAAAGAGTCAGACATGACTGAGCAACTGAACAAAAGCAACAAGAAAGGGAAGGCAATGGCTGCACCCTTCTTGCCCTGGCTAAGGTTGATGCTGCCCCTGAGGCTGCTGACTCTTGCCCACTATTGCCCTCTTTTAAAGGAAAAATCGCCCTGCCTCTTGGCACACTGAGTTTGTATGTTTGGGATTTCCAGAGTGTAGTCTAAAGGAGGAAATGGAAGAGTGAGCACTGGAAGACTTTAGACCACTGTTTGGAATATTTCCCTTGTTATGTAGATGAATGATGAGTGAAAATTTTGCAAGAAGGAGGACCCCTTCCAGGGTCCGGGAGTGGCTCTTACCTGTTGTTGTTTAGTTGCTAAGTTGTGTCTAACTCTTTGCAAACCCTTGGACTGCAGCATGTCAGTCTTCCCTGTCCTTCACTATCATCTCCCTGAGTTTGCTCAAACTCATGCCCATTGAGCTGGTAATGCCTTCCAACCATCTCATTCTCTGCCTTCAATCTTTTCAAGAACCAGGATCTTTCCCACTGGGTTGGCTGTTTGTATCAGGTGTAAAGTATTGGAGCTTCAGCTTCAGCAGCAGTTCTTCCCATGAGTATTCAGGGTTGATTTTCCTTTACAGACCAGCATTGACTGGTCTGATCTCCTTGCAGTCCAAGGGACTCTCAAGAATCTTCCCCAGCACTGTGATTCAAAAGCATCAATTCTTCTGTGCTCAGTCTTCTTTATGGACCAACTCTCACATCTGTATGTGACTACTGAAAATACCATAGCTTTGAATATATGGAAGTCAAGGGCCTTAGGAAGCATCACTACCAACAAAGCTAGAGGAGGTGATGGAGTTCCAGTAGAGCTATTTCAAATCCTAAAATACGATGCTGTGAAAGTGCTGTACTCAATATGCCAGCAATTTGGAAAACTCAGAAGTGGCTGGAAAAGGTCAGTTTTCATTTAAATCCCAAAGAAAGACAATGCCAAAGAATGTTCCAACTACCACACAATTGCAGTCGTCTCACACACCACCAAAGTAATGCTGAAAATTCTCCAAGACAGGCTTCAATAGCACATGAACAGTGAAGCAGAGGAACCAGAGATCAAATTGCCAACATCCACTGGATCATCAAAAAAGCAAGAGAGTTCCAGAAAAACATCTACTTCTGCTTTATTGACTATGCCAAAGCCTTTGACAGTGTGGATCACAATAAACTGTGGAAAATTCTTCAAGGGATGGGAATATCAGACTACCTTACCTGCCTCCTGAGAAATCTGTATGCAGGTCAAGAAGCAACAGTTAGAACTGGACATGGAACAACAGACTGGTTCCAAATTGGGAAAGGAGTACATCAAGTCTGTATATTGTTACCCTTCTTATTTAACTTATATGTAGAGTACATCACATGAAATGCCAGGCTGGATGAAGCACAAGTTGGAATCAAGGTTTCTGGGAGAAATACAAATAACCTCAGATATTCAGATAACACCACCCTTATGGCAGAATGTAAAGAAGAACTAAAAAGCCTCTTGATGAAAGTGGAAGAGGAGTGTAAAAAGGTTGGCTTAAAACTCAACATTTAAAAAACAAAGATCATAGCATCTGGTCCCATCACTTCATGGCAAATAGATGGGGAAACAATGGAAACAGTGACAGGCTTTATTTTCCTGGGCTCCAAAATCACTGAAGATGGTGACTGCAGTCATGAAATTAAAAGACTTGCTCCTTGGAAGAAAAGCTATCACCAACCTAGACAGTACATTAAAAAGCAGAGACATTACTTTGCCTATAAAGGTCCATCTCATGAAAGCTATGGCTTTTCCACTAGTCATGTATGGATGTGAGAGTTGGACCATAAAGAAAGCTGAGTCTTGAAGAATTGATGCTTTTGAACTGTGGTGTTGGAGAAGACTCTTGAGAGTCCCTTGGACAGCAAGGAGATCCAACAAGTCCATCCTAAAGGAAATCAGTCCTGAATATTCATTGGAAGGACTGATGCTGAAACCGAAGCTCCAATAGTTTGACCATCTGATGTGAAGAACTGACTCTTTGGAAAAGATCCTGATCCTGGGAAAGATTGCGGGCAGGAGGAGAAGGGGATTTTAGAGGATGAGATGGTTGAGTGGCATCACCGACTCAATGGACATGAGTTTGAGCAGGCTCCAGGAGTTGGTGATGGATAGGGAAGCCCAGCATGCTGCAGTCCGTGGGGTGGCAAAGAGTCGAATACAACTGAGAAACTGAACTGAACTGATATGGACCTTTGCCAGCAAAATGATGTTTCTGGTTTCTAGTATGCTCTCTAGGTTTGTCATAGCTTTCCTTCCAAGGAGCAAGAGCTCACAGGCAAATTCTTTACTGTTGGAGCCACTGTGGAAGCCAGCTCTTATCTAATGCTCAAAAAGGGATTTTCCAAGGAGTTAACACACACTGACAAAGCAAGAGACGTCACTGAGAAGGAACACCGAAGTGGGGAGTAGTAGGGTCAGGGAACCCAGGAGGGCTGGTCTGCCCCACGGTTCACAGTCTCAGGCTTTACGGTAACTGTTTGATTTATGGCTTGTCTCTGACCAATCACTCTGACTCAGGGTCCTTCCTGGTGGCACATGCATCACTCAGTCAAATGGATTCCAGCGAGAAGGATTCTGGAGGTTGGTAGAACATACACACTGAAATCTCCTCTCTACTCTTAATCTTTCCCAAATTCTTCCAGTTGGTGGTAGCTTGTTAGCTCCACGTTCCTTACCAGGACATCCTGTTGTAAGATAACTAATGTAACTGGTTACTGCTGTGCCTGGCCATGGTGGGCAGTTTGGGCCAGTTGTTCCCCTAACAGAAGGATTCCATCAAACTTCCTTGATCTTGTGATAATGGCCTGACTCCTGTTTCCAGGTGCTCAGACTCGAAGGGGCTCCATCACCAACCTTCTTCGTCTGTCTTCACTTTAGGTTTAGTAATTACCATCATGTGCTTTTTCTTTCATCTGTATCCCCCAAACACATAGGATTTTCATGGACAGCACAATGTTTTTCTGTTATATCATTAACTAAAATAAATAAATAATCCTCCTCTTCTAGTTGGTTTGGTAGAAATTCATTATTAGAATGGCAAAGGGAAAAGATCAGGTAATTTCAGGTCTTCCCACGCTCACCCCAATGATTCAACTGTCACACAACTTGAAAAACAACAAGAGAATTCACCAGGTACATGTCCTCTACTTGCATGGTGATTATCCTTACTGACTCAATATGATTTGCATCTGTCTGTGATGAAGCATTTTATACATGTGACCAAAATACTTTTGATAGAAATAGGAACATACTAGTGCTACTGTACACTTACCGCTAATTTTCATTTTATTCCCAAATAGAATATAGGCTACCCTCAACTGAAGGTTTGGCTGACTACACCTGTGAACAAAATTGTGCCTGATGCCTGCTGGGTAAGTAAGGTTTTATTGGAACACAGCTATGCCCACTCTTTTACATATTACTTAATGCTGCTTTTTTGCTTTCATGGTAAGGTGGAATAGCTGGGACAGCTATTAAATAGCCTTTAAAGCCAAAAAAAATTTACTGTCTGACTCTTTGCAGGAAGTTTGCCCATCCCTGTCAACTGCATCACTTAATGACACTAAGAGAGACAGCCTCACAGGGTTAGGCAGAGACTGGCTTCTTTATGACGTGGAATCAGGTAAAGGATGCTTCTTTGCTGTTTCAGCTCTGCTGATGTCACCAAAGTCTTGGCTCCCTGTAACTGATGCTGAATAGAAATACAGAGACAGAGTTTGGAGGGAATGAAAGATGGCTTTATTCCTCTGCCAGTCATAGGGGGAAGACACGGCAGGCTTTCATCTAAAGAACTGGGCCCCACCCCCACCATGGGCAGTTGGGGGGATCACAAAGGTGGAGCTCACGGTCCGGGGTATATGGTAAGGAATAAAGCAGTGAGAGTCTTG
Organism: Capricornis sumatraensis; assembly: GCF_032405125.1. Classification (NCBI taxonomy): domain Eukaryota; kingdom Metazoa; phylum Chordata; class Mammalia; order Artiodactyla; family Bovidae; genus Capricornis; species Capricornis sumatraensis. The sequence continues at coordinate 68,779,140 of NC_091086.1, read as the reverse complement.
CTTTCTTCTTTTTCTTGCCTTTTTTCAAAACAGTTAGAACTGCTGTCAGGTAGCCCAGTAATCGGGTCTGTTTGTCAGATTTATCAGCCTGCGATCTTTTTTCTTAAATGTAAAAAGCTACAAGGGATGGTCTGTTGCAAGCGAGCACAGATTCTCTTCCTATATAGGTCATTACAGAATATTGAGTAGATTTCCCAAGTGCTATACAGTAGGTTCTTGTTCATTATCTATTTTATAAATAATAATGTGTGTATGGTAAACCCCAGCTTCTAATTTATCCCTCCCTCCCATGTTTCCTCTTTGGTAACCATAAGTTTGTTTTTAAAATCTGTGAGCCTATTTCTGTTTTGTAAATAAATTCATTTGTATCAGTAAAAAATTAGATTCCACATATGGGGATATCATATGATATTGTCTTTTTACATTTTTTTTTAACATCTTTTTCCTTAAATGTAAAAAGCTACAAGGGGTAGGGCTTCCCTGGTGGCTCAGAGGTTAAAGCGTCTGCCTGGAACGCGGGAGACCTGGGTTCGATCCCTGGGTCGGGAAGCTCCCCTGGAGAAGGAGATGGCACCCCACTCCAGTACTCTTGCCTGGAGAATCCCATGGAGGGAGGAGCCTGGTGGGCTACAGTCCATGGGGTTGCAAAGAGTCGGACACGACTGAGTGATTTCACTTTCACTTACCTTTCTCTGTTGGATTTACTTCACTTAGTGTGATCATCTCTAGGTCCGTCCATGTTGCTGAAAATGGCATTACTTTGTGCTTTTTTAACGGCTGATATTCTATAATATATATGTATCACATCTTCTTTATCCAGTCATCTGTTAATAAGTAGCAACATTTTGGGGACAATTTATTATGCAGCTATAGATAACCATTACACAGGAGGAAAAAAAAAAAAAAACAACAACCCCAGAGCTGAATGAGGGAATGGTATAGCTTTCAGCTTGATAGAACTTGTTCAGTCTGCTTTACTTAAGTTAAATGCAATTGGAGAATATTATGCAGCTATTAATGAATTATCCCCTGTAGAAGCAGACTGTTAATTTGACATGAGTTCAGGCATCCCCACCTATTTTCAAACACATGCTGGGTCTCTTTGTCCTCTCATAGGTTTGCATAGTGTGCTGGGTCCTCAGCTATCTTTATGCACAGACCTAATATCTTAGCTCCTGCAGAAAAATGGCCTTATACATATGAACTGGCTAATATTTATATGAAAGAAAATGCCAGAAAAATGCCTACTTTATATTGAGCTGCTGCTATTTCTTTCTTTGAAAACGAAACTATGGCACATCACAGATACAGGTTTGGACTTTGCAAACATTCCCGCTTTGACCCATGTTCACTTGGTGGAACAGCTGTCGTGCTCAGCAGCTTCTAGCACCTGCGCTCTGCAGAGGAGCCACGCGCAGCAGGCACTGGGCAGCTGCAGCTGGATCCTCTCACCCCGCTGCCCCTCAGACCTCTGGCAGCTACCTGGGTGGCTGTCAGCCAGAGCTGTGCAGGCAGCGGGAGCAGGACTCAGCTGCCAGGGCTGCTTGGCCCAAGATAAGCTGCTTCTGGAAAAGACAAAACAACTCAACTCGTATGCTCTACTTTTCTTCGGTCATTCTCACCGGCAGAATCTTGGAGCTATTTTCTGAACATGGGTATAAGCTTAGAAAGCACGCAGCCCTGGACACGTAGACACACACGCAGACACGCATGTCTGTGCAGACACCTTCATTCTCATGCTTGCTTCGTGTGGATGGTTAACAGAGCCGAAGAGCCCTCCAGTCCTCTAGTCCGTCCGGTGCCTTTAGACCGACCGTCCCTTGCTGTGCCTTGGGGGTGATTTTTAAATGCAGATTTGGAGTCCTGTCCTGATCTGGTTGAATTAGTTGCTGGTGTTGGTGCCCAGGAGTCTGTATTTATGACAGATGGTGGTTTGTCCATAGCCATCTCCACCCACCAAGCGGCCATATGTGTTTGGTGAGTGGTGACCTCTTTTAGTTTGTTTATGCTGCTGTTAACAGGCTTCCCAGGTAGCGGGGTGGTAAAGAATCCACCTGCCAATGCAAGAGAAACGGGAGACGTGGGCTTGATCCCTGGGTTAGGAAGATTCCCCTGGCGGAGGAAACAGCAACTCACTTCGCTATTCTTTCCTGGGAAATCCCATGCACAGAAGAGTCAGGCGGGCTCTGGGTTGCAAAGAATCAGACATGACTGAGCAACTGAGCAAACACGCTGTAACAACGTACCATATAGACTCACGGGCTTAAACCAGAGATGTTGATTGTCCTGTAGCTCGGAAGGCCAGCAGTCCAGACTCAAGATGCCTGCAGGCTGGTTCCTTCTGAGGCTGGGAGGGAGAACCTGTTTTCAGGAGTCTCTCCTCAGCATGTAGACAGCCACATTCTCTGTGTCTCTCACAGGGTCTTGCCCCGTGTGTGTCCAAATGTCCCCTTTTTATAGGGACACCCATCTTATTGGATTGGGACCCACACTAATGACCTCATTTTAATTTTATTACAGCCTTGAAGACCCCCTCTCCACATACAGTCATGGTCTGAGGTACTGGGGTCAGGACTCTAACATGTCTTTTTGGGGGATTCAGTTCAACCCACTGAATACTTTGAATGGTAAAGGATCCAACGTTTACTTTTTTCCAGAGTTTGGAGTTTTACCCTTCACTTCCTCCAGAAGCTCCCTGCCTCAACCGTCAGTAATGAGGTGTTGAGAAACCATGGGTTGCTGGGTGGCCGTATTATGACTATATGGCCATAGCCCATAATAGACAGTATGTCCTCAAGTTTCCACAATAATAACATGATCATGGCTATGCTTATGGGCACTTACTATCCATGCAAAGTGTCTTACATGCATTATTCTATTTTAACTTTCACAGCAAACTTTGAAGAAATTGCTGTCATGTCTCCTAATTTAAAGATAATAAGACTGAGGCATAAGGAAATTGGGTAATTTGGCCAAGACCTCAGAACTAGGGCTTCCCTTGGGGCTTAGCTGGTAAAGAATCTGCCTGCAATGCGAAAGACCTGGGTTTGATCCCTGGGCTGGGAAGATCCCCTGGAGAAGGGAAAGGCCACCCACTCCAGTATTCTGGCCTGGAGAATTCCATGGACTGTATAGTCCATGCGGTTGCAAAGGGTCGGACATGACTGAGCGGCTTTCACTTTCAGAGCTAGTAGATGCAGGTTAGGGCCCCAGTCCAGGTCAGAACAATTATAGAAGTCATGCTTTTCTCTCTCTCTCTTTTTTTAGAGTTTTATTTATTTATTTTACTTTATTTTACTTTACAGTACTGTATTGGTCATGCTTTTCTCTATTGTACATTGTTATAAAGTTCTCAGTTCAATTCAGTTCAGTTCAGTTGCTCAGTCATGTCCGACTCTTTGCGACCCATGGACCACAGCACACCAGGCTTCCCTGTCTTTCACCAACTCCTGGACCTTGCTCAAACTCATGTCCGTTGAGTCAGTAATGCCATACAATCATCTCATCCTCTGTTGTCCCCTTCTCTTCCTGCTTTCAATCTTTCCCAGCATCAGGGTCTTTTCCAATGAGTCAGTTCTTTGCATCAGGTACCCAAAGTATTGGAGTTCCAGCATCAGCATCAGTCCTTCCAATGAATATTCAGGACTGATTTCCTTTAGGACGGACTGGTTGGATCTCCTTGCTGTCCAAGGGACTCTCAAGAGTCTTCTCCAACACCACAGTTCAAAAGTATCAATTCTTTGGCGCTCAGCTTTATGTTCTAATTGTTACCAAAGCCTCTTTGCATTTAGCTGGTCTTTCTTCCCTATCTCATTGGTCTAACTTTTTTGTCCCCCTTCTGTAGCCTGAGTGACTACATCCTTTCCTCATTGTCAGATGCTTCCATAAGGCTTCTAGGCCCTTTTGAGTCCTTAGTTTTCCAGGGTCCACACCCCTGTTCTTTCCTTGGGTGCATGCCCAGAGTCATCTGACCACAGTCCACCTCTTGGACCCTCCAGTTTGCTGATATGCATCTTAATGTGTTGTCCCAGTGTAGACTGAAGCTAGGTTTACACACAGTCTTGCTATAAATGAGCTGGCTTATTATGCTCAGAGTAAAGAAACATCTCCCAGTCAAGTGTGCTTTTTGTCCCATCAAGACAGATCACACAGCTTCTGTTCCTTCCATGTAAGTACATCAGAATATGGGCTAAGCACACATTGTGGGCCAGGACTCTATGTATACATCACCCTAAGAAATGCATTCCCACTGTGTTAACCAGGGCAAAGTTACAAACCAAGGCAAGTGAGCCTCAGTATTCCAGGGACAAGACCCTACTGTTGGGGCCATTTCTGGGGTTTCCAGCTCACTGATTAGTGCCGACCACAAAATCCCCTCTTAAGCGGGCTTATCACGGTTGCAATTATTTGGAATTATCCAGGGCTTATTCCAGCCTCTGGAACTGGGAAGGACTCTCCTTCTCGCCATCTTACTCTTTTTGGTTTATACAGTTGCCCTTTAGGTAACCTTGGAATCCTAGAGGTGGTCATTGTCTCACATCCATGGTTTTGTACTTGGCTTGCTGAGTATGGAGGAGACTGATATCACCAGCTTGTGCAGGGCTGTTCAGCATGGTTGATTTCAGCATCTATTATGGGATAAGAGCCAAGCTGCTAGCCCTCCTTCCTCTCCTCTCTCCCAAACAGTGATGAGCTCTGGCTCCAAGGGTTCTAGATTCTGGGGACCCTGCAGCTGAACAAGACACATAATGTTCCTGCTCTCAGAGGCGTTCTAATGGTGGATTGACAGGTGACAAACAAGTAAACCCATGAAGTGTGCTCAGGTTGTGTTAACTGCAACGATGGCAATAAAACAGGATAACAAAGGGTGTATGCATGTGTGTGTATGAGCGTTCTTCTACCAAGTTTGTCCAGAGCTCAACTTTCCAGCTTCTAATTTTTGCTTTCTTAGCAGACCTACAGTCTCTTGATACATCCTTTGTCAGTACCAGCTCACCTGTCTCAGCCCCCTTCATTTGTCAAGTGAAGTTCTGCAAAGTGATTTTTGAATTTACGCCAATAGTGGAGTTAAATTAAATATGCAATCAACCGATTTAAAACTACAAGTGGTTCCTGCCAATGTTTTCAGTCAGCCTAGCACGATTCTAAACTTCAGATATGATATGAACTCCTCGACACCACCTCTATTTTGTGAGTCAGTGGAAGCAGAGCAGAGCCCTGGAGAAATTGCAGAGTCCAGCAAGATGGTCTTTGTTTCCTGTTCCTCTGCCCTTTCAACTCCTTGGCAATGCCCCCATCTACCTCTCAGCCCTCTTCATCCTGGATCCTCTCCACTAATCAAAACAAGAAACCATTTATTCATGGTTAGGAGGAAAATCAGGGTCACGGTTACCAGGCCTGAGACCCTCTCTTCAGGAATAACGGTGCATTTGTCAGTAACCTCCACAATTCTCATTCTTGAGGACCTCCAGCTTTGCCAAGCAAGTTCTAGGTCAGGGACCCTGGCAGGCCATCACACAAGGAAAGAGGAGCTGTGAGGCCAGTGCTGGCCCCGCCTACATCAGTAAGGCCCAGACAAGGCAGCCAGGGGTGGGATCCACATCAGAACAGACACTGCCTTCCATGGGGGGCAAAGGCCCCAAGTCCTGGGAGGGAGAGACGGCTCTTTCAGGCCTTTTTCCCGAGGTTCGACAGGACAGAGCTGATGCTCATATAGAGTGTCCTAGAGCCCCTACTTGGGCTATAACTCAGGGAAAATGATCTCAGGCTGTTTTTCTAAATTAACATTTTAGGAACCACTCTCCTCTTGTAGAGTGGGAGGTCCTACCCTCTTTAAATGACATCTCAGACACGAGCCACCTAACCTGCCTGTCTGCTGGACACTAGGGGTGAGGTGGGAGTCTGGGTGCTGCCCTGAGCCCAGCCTCTGGGTCTCTGGCAGACCCCGCTCTGGGTTGGAGCCGTTCCCAGGGCGACCTCCCAGCCTGCTTCTGAGCAGTCTCTGGATGGGGTCAGGTCATCTCGGTTACTTCCGGGCTACTGACGGCATAATCCAAGCAGGGGCTGGGGCATCTGGGCTCCCCCGGCTGCAGCCCCAGGCCCGAGTTCACTCCAACTTCCTTGGAGTTCTGCCCTGTGGGGTTACCACGCCTCTTCCTGGCCCTCCCCACTGGCTCCCTGCCTTTGCTGCCTTCACAGAGGCTGGGGCTTCTTTTCCCCTCATCCCTCCCCTTCCTTTAGCCTCTCTTCTTTCCTCCTCCTGTGCAAAGAGTTTCAGCTCCACGGAGCTCAGTTCCTGAGTATCATCTGACCATCTTTGCACTAAGTCTCTGCCTCTAGGCAGAGGCACCGGAATCTTGGGCCAAAACTGGAAGCTGGAAGTGGGAAGTGAAAAGCCGGAAGCGGCAAGGGGGGGGAGTGAGAAGCCGGAAGCGGCAAGGGGGCAGTGAGACGCAGGAAGCAGTTGTTTCTGCTGCTTCCAGATTCCTTCCTTTGGGGCCCAAGAAACTTCATCCTGGTCAAGACCAGTGAGATTAGGGATGCAGAGAATCCTGCTCTTGGGGCTAAACTGTAGAAAATATTCAGGAAGATGGTTAACCAGGATGCTGATTTCAGCTACAAAGCAAGGCAAGATAAGAAAAGTTATCAGGGAGCTACTGCAGAAATGATTTCAATAACTATCATATGAATGAGTGACATGATCCATGGCTACTTGTCACGGGGTGGATAAACACTTATGCATATCAAAAAATGTCAACCTAACTTAGAGGCAAGTTTTCATTAATTATAGAGGCAAATCCAGCTGATATATGTCCCACCTTCCTGGTGAACTGCTCAGGTAGAATGGTTTAAAAAACAACTAGAGACATTGGCCTGTAATGAACACGGTGTGGACACCTCACTGTGAACGTTTTATCAAATATGCTATTTGGGTTTCCTTCTTTTCAGAGTTGACATGTCATGTAAAAATTGAGTGCAAATAAAACTGTCCTGTCATGTAGTATTTCAAATTCTCTCTAAGATCTGTTTCTAAAGCATGCACTCTAAAGGGGAGTAATTCTGCACTCAAAGGGGGGTGAAAAATCATTTTTTAATGCATTGTTTATATAGCTTTTTATGAACGAAGCACAGATATATAATACATAAGTAGATATACAGTATGTCTTTAGTATTAATATTTCATTGGGGAGTGATTAGGACAAAAATATCTAAAAAGAATCTTTGAGGGGTAGAGATGATGATAAAAAAATGAGTTGAGAAACATTACTTTAAATGAATGATTCTTTTGTGAAGGTTTCTATTCTAAAGTATTATCTCCTAAGTTAATTTTTAAATTAGAGATCCAGATTTTCAGATCTTGAGCTGCTTAAGACAAGACAGATCTATAGCAAGTCCCTTACTGCTAGAAGGCAACATCCATCCCTCTTTACCACAGCATGGAGTCCCCCAGGAGAGTCTTCCAGTCTGGAAGTCTGTGCCATGCTGTTTTAAAATAATAAGGCTGCTTATTGTCCACAGCCTGTGAAAGCGGTCTCATTATTGTTTTATGGTCAGATCTCTTTGGTAATAATAGTACTGATAATTACAACTCCGTGTTTCATCAAACCAAGACTCGATTGATGGTAGGATGTGCAGTTAAAGTTTGACACAATGCCAGGATGCTGCAGACTGTCATATGCATGGAAGAAATGTTAAACTGTGGGAGAACTGGATCAATGAAATGCAGAACCAATAGCTGACAACCGGTGAACCTTCACCACGTGCCTGGTGTATCTCACTGAATAATTTCAACAGTAATGCTGATTGCATATGATGATACTTATTACCACCTCTATTTTTCAGATGAGGATAACTGAGATTCAGAGAGGTTAAGTAACTTGCCAAGGATTGTACAACTTCAAAATGGTGGAAAAAGGAATCAACTAGAGGACTCCAGGACCCTCATGCCTTGACTTTTGAGGAACACAAGGCTGCATCTTTTCCTGTTCTATCCCCCGTTACCTGGAAAAGCAGATTCACCTCCATTCATTCACTGTCCAAGTTTCTGGAAAAATGTACAAGATAGAATGCTTGTAACTTTCAAATTCAAGAGGTGGAAGTTATTTTATAAAGAAATGTTTTGGAAAGAACGCTTTGATAAGGCAGCATCTGCATGCCCTCCTGACCTAATTTGGCTTGAACTTGGGGTTGGTCCTGACTCCTACCTCCTACAGTGGGATTGTGGCTGGACATTCACCTTTTTGTGTCTGAGTGTCAGTCCTAAAGTTTGAGCCTCATAAATCTAGGCTCTGATAGTCCAACAGTGTCATTAATAAGCTCCTGGAGGAGGAGACATTAAGCCCACATTTCTAATAGGTTTACAGTCTTCTGCTTGGGGTTACTGTCTGGGGGTGGTGTTCTGTTTCTATGTCTTCTTTGCCTTCATTCAGATTGCTGTTCTGTAAAGGATCCTGGCTGTCCAGAGTATATTTAGCTCATTTGGCAGGGACACTTTCTTAACAGTATAGAGATAACCAATAGTATAGTTTATATTGAAATTGAGGATTTTGTCTCCCTCAAGAATATTATAATCTTAACTACTGTTTGAGGCTCCATTGCTTTTAGATAAATACAAAAATGTGTTTTCTCTTCCCCTATTCTAGTGAGTGGTTTTTCAAATGGACTGTAACCAAGGCTTTCTCTGTTTGCATTGAGAGTCATCTCAGGTTTATTTTAAAAACCTAATAAAAATGTGAGCTGCAAACAACTAGGTCAAAGCAGAGGAATGAAAAGAAATTGTTTGATGAGGATTTTGCTGAACAATGGGACAAGGCCGTCGCTCACAGGAGGACTTAGTTTTTTTCTCAGGAGGGGGAAGTTTACATCTGCCCACCCCAACTAGTCACTCCAGAAGGTTCACATGACCCTTGACCCTTCATACAAAGCGATCCCACACATCTGAGGCAGAGACTCCTTCCGCATGACCTCAGTTAGATTGGGGTGCCTTTCTAGTAAGTTCTTTGCTGACTTTGTGTGTTATAAAGCCTTTTGAAGTTATTTTAAACCAAAACAAACAAAAATTTCCTGAGATGATGTCTCCCTGAGCTTATGCTTACCTGGTGATGTTTATCCTGCCAATTTCTAGACTGAAAAGCATCCCACCTATGTTAACTATTGTTATTGCTGTTCAGTCACTGAGTCACGTCTGACTCTTTGCAGCTCCATGGATGGCAGCACGTCAGGCTTCCCTGTCCTTCACTATCTCCTGGCATTTTCTCAAACTCATGTCCATTGAGTTAGTGTTAATTATATATTTTGGCAAAAGTCAAAAGGACTATTTTTCCCCTAAGGTTGATCCATGGTTTTTGTTTACTTCAATAAATATTGTCAGTTGAATAAATAAACTTTGGCCAGCAGCTGGGCTGGTGTTTTGGTTCTGTTTCTTGCGAGGGTTGAGTACTCTGGTTTTTTAACTTGCATTCATATCACCTGTGATTCCCTGGTACCCGAGCAGAAGGGATGCTCATCACAGTTGATGCGAGGAGTCTCTTCCTGACCACGCTTTCAGTGACATCATGTCAGGGCCTGAAACTAGCATCAAGGGAGCATTTACACCCCAGAAATTGGCAAGCTCTACAAATCATGGCAGGTTTCCCTGGTGGCTCCGAGGTAAAGAAGTCACCTGCCAAGCAGGAGACCTGGGTGAGTAGAGATTGTGGACAGCTTGTGGACTTCACGCTCCACCAGGCCAGCTGCGCCCCTTTGTGAGTACTTCCCTGTACAAGAGGGTACCTCTGGGCTCTGCTGGGGGTGGGGGTGGGTGCGTGAGAATCTTGAAAGGCAGCAGGAGATCACCACTGTCATCCCCCAGGAGTTGCTGCAGAAGGACAGGGCCCATCTGAGAAGAGATGCAGAAATGTCCCAGGTGCCTGGTGGGCGGGGCCGCTTTAGGCCCTGGATGTGTGTCATCAGTGGGCACTGTGTGGGTGTCGGTGAAATGAATTGAAAGCCCATGGCTGCTGGAGGCCAGGTGTTTGAGCCCTCCATCCCCACCCTCACCCCCCAGACCTCTCAGAGCCATCGCAGGGCTAGAGGGAGACATTTACCTCTGAGAGATTGCCTCCCTAAAGTGAAAGTGAAAGTGAAATTTTTTCAGTTGTGTCTGATTCTTTGCATGCAGTCCATGGAATTCTCCAGGCCAGGATACTGGAGTGGTAGCCTTTCCCTTCTCCAGGGAAATCTTCCCAACCCAGGGATTGAACACAGGTCTCCCGCATTGCAGGCTGATTCTTTACCAGCTGAGCCACCAAGGAAGCCCAGGAATACTGGAGTGGGTAGCCTATCCCTTCCCCAGAAGATCTTCCCAAACCAGGAATCCAGGTGCTTAAAACCTCCATCAACTGATGAACAGAGCAAGGAGGGGTAGACAGCCCTGATGGTGCCGGGGGCAGGAGCGGGGAGCACCTGCTTGACTGTCTTCTACGGTTTCTTTTCCAATCTTGCCTCTTCTAAGGAGTCTAACCTCAGCCCAGATCGAACAAAGCCTTGGTTGTGCTCCTTTCCTTAGCTGGAATTGCTTTTGTTTGAGCATGGCTGTCATTTTCCTGCCTGCCTGTGAAAGGGAATACGCTCAAATTTTACAAGTTCATGAATTTCATATATTTTCGATTTTCAGCAGGGTCTCCAGGCTGATTCCACATCTCCCTCCTGGCGACAGTTGTTCCAAAGACAGCAGTTCTTATATTTTTTGAAACTCTTTGTAATAAAACAAGGGCACTGACATGTCAGGTTTCGTGCAGAGGTGTGTTTTTGTCTCAACCTGTTTACTGTTAGTAGATGTTAGATCAAATCTGATTTTCAGCAGGCCATAAAACATTTGACTGTTGGTATTTTTTGTCGTTGCTTAGTTTGCTAAGTCATGCCCGACTCTTTTTTGACCCCAGGGACTGTAGCCCATCAGGCTCCTCTGTCCATGGGATTCTCCAGGCAATAGTACTGGAGTGGATTGCTATTTCCTTTGGGGATCTTCCTGACACAGGAATCAAGCTGGGGTCTCCTGCATTGCAGGCGGATTCTTTATCACTGAGCCACCAGGGAAATTCCTATTGGTATCTAGATAATTACAAAAACATCCATTTCAGATGCTGTATTTTCCTAACAGTTCACTTCCGTTTCAGATAGAAGACTGTCAAGCTTTAAAATATTCTGTAGCCTGGGTGGCCTGGGTGGAAACACGGAGGAAACACAAAAAAGGAAAGTGTTTACACAAAGTGTAGAAGACTCTTTTTTCCCTTCACTTACGAGGAAGAGGTTTTCTTGTACCGTAGAGCTCAGCCGAACGTGACATCTGCTCTCTGCCTCCGAGTTCTCAAAGGTGTGCTGAATAAAACTCAACAACAAATCCTAGAATAGTCCTTACTATTAGGTGTTGTGAGGACCCACAACAGTGTGTGTGATGTCCTCTTCACACGTGAGCATGAGCCATATCTGGATGTGTGAGCATTCCAAAGTCCCCAAGGGGCACTTCCCAGCTCAAGGTCAAGATTGCAGCCCTGACTAAAGCCACCTCTTGGTCTGTTCTTTCATCTTTTAGGTGTAGGAACTGCTACCCTCTCTCATGCGAAAATATCCCCTTGACCTTGTGATCATCAAAGACGCCTCAGCTGATACTTTTCTAAGGAATTCTAGATTGACCTGAAATTGTCTCCACATTGAAGGGCTAAGACAATCTTATGCACCAGTTTCTCTCAGCCCTCCAAATTCAGCCCCTGGGATGGGCCTGCATTCTTTACTCCTCCCTCTTTCCCAGCCTCTTATCAGGTGACTTTGCATCTCTGCTTATCAAGAGGTAATGTGTATTTCCCCACCTCTGCACATGACCTGGCCTTATGTCTGCAGTGACTCAATGAACGCAGCAGGTGAGACCCTGGGTTCAAGCCTGACCCTTGGCCTCCAGAGACCCTGTGCACTTCTGTTCTCTCTCATGCGTCTCTATGAGAACATGGCCAGGCTAGCCCATTTAAAGATGAAAGGTTATGTGAAGTAGACCCAAGACGTCCCAGCCCAAGACCATCACAGACCTGCCCGTCCCCAGCCACACTCTCCGCCTATTGCAGATGTGTGAGCATGGCAGCCAACGACACCCAAGCCCATTTAGCTGATTCAGAAATGATAGTGGTACATGGCTGTGGTTTTAAGGCACACAATTTGGGGGGCTTTTTGTTACTCATCAGTAACTAACTGATACACCTGGAGCACAATGAGTGTTTGTAAAAATAGATAATATTTTTAGATTTTTATTCAGCTCATCAAAGAAGCCCTGGCTCCACCACTGTGAGTCCCCATCCCGTGGGTCTAGTCCCATTTACTTCTACTCTCTGTGCTAAGTACATGCATCGGTCAGCTTCATAAATACTAGACATCATCCACTCTCCACATTTCATTTTCCTATAGAGAGTCCAAGAAAAGAAAAAAGAAAAACAAATCAAAGTGCTCCTTCCTAGTGGGAGAAAGAGGAGAGTATATTAAATTCCTGGAACCACATTACGTTGACACAAAAGTACAAGATGAGTGGCGACTCGATTCCAGGCCCTGCAATTTGGCATCAATTTGACCTCCCTCTATCTCTTTAAAGCAGGAACATCAGTCCTCATTCTCACAATTGTCTCAGGCGAGCCCCCAAATGCTGAGCACAGAGGGAAGACAGAGTAAATACACGGGGAACAGAATTGAATTAGATGGAGAGAAACTGTCTAATTCTGGGTTTGATTTCTGCTAGTGCCAGGCATCTGCCGTTTGACTGTGGCCCAACAAGTCATCCTCTGTAAATGTGTTTCTTCTTCCGCAAAATAGGAATAATTCTGTCTGCTCTAGTTATCTCATACATCATTGCATGAATGACATTAGATGGCACATTGGAAATGCCTTGTAAACTATAGAGAACTCCGTAGTATAATGTGAGGCATTGTTGTGGTTGTTACTATTTCAGGTCCAGCAGGGGAGACTGGATCTGGGAAAAATGGCAGACATCCCAGGGTGGCCTGGCTGGGAAGAGAACATGTTTCTTTATCAGCAGATAAACGTAGGCAAAGCATTGTGACTCAGACCAGAAAAGAAGCCTGGCAATAAACACAAAGAAAATAGTCTGGGGAAAGCTGACGAGCCCACAGTTGGAATTCTGCATTGGGGTTTAGAAACACCAGCACTGGGATGCTGAAAACATTGGAAGGAGTCCAGGGAAAAGCCATGTGAGTCACTCCAGAATGGAAGATCCAAATCGGGAGGGAGTGGGCGTGTGAACTTTGGCTCCCAGAAAATAGCACTTGTTTTCCCAGACTCCTCCAAGAGGTGGCTGTTTCCAGGATGTGTGCCTTGCTCTGAAGTGGGGGAAGCTGGTGTACAGAGCCCCGCAAAAGGGGTGTCCAAACTCCACCCCTAGTCTGGGTGGAGAAGACAGAGATGCTCCAGAGGAAGAGAAGTTGAATGAACTTTTCCGTGTGGACCATACAGAGTTATACTAATTAGGGTGCTTTGGGCTGCAAATAACAGACAACTAGCAAGGCTCAGGTCATTCATTACCCTTTAAAAAGAAGCCCCAAGATGGGCCAGTGCCAGGACTGATTACATCAGCAGCTCAGAAGAATCATCTAGGACTCACTTTCCTCCCCCTTCCGTCTCTGTTGCCCCTGGTGGCTTGAAAGCGTGTTAGTCGCTCAGTCGTCTCTGACTCTTTATAACCCCATGGACTGTAGCCTGCCAGGCTCCTCTGTCCGTGGAATTTTCCAGGCAAGGATACTGGAGTGGGTTGCTATTCCCTTCTCCAGGGGATCTTCCCGACCCAAGGATCAAACCCATGTCTCCTGCAGAGCAGGCAGACTCTTTATAGTCTAAGCTACCAGGTGGCTTGGTTTGTCCTTTTAAACCAGCTTCCCACATAGTCCAACGGTGGTTGCTATGATTCCCATCATATCACACAGATGACAACATCTCTATCCCTTTGTAAAAGCAGGAAATAATTTCTCTGATATTTCCTGGCAGATTCCTCCCCCCAGTTGCCCTTGACCATGACGGCATCCCTTTGCCAAACCTACATCCATCATCCACAGGGGAGTAACATGGCATGACTGGCTTGGACCAATCAAGATTGTCCCAGGAACTAGAGTGAGCCTCGTCCACAGAAGCACAGGGTCTTCTAATCCCTGAACACAGTTGGGATTCTGATGACAGGCAACAAGGGAAGCTGCAAGAAAAGAGCTGGCTGGGCATCAGCCAGGGGCCACTGCATCCCTCTGGTCCCTTCACAGGAGATGCTCTTCAAAATGGCATACATCAGAGACAGGATGTTGTCGGTGCCATAGCGACAGTGACATGATGACATATTGGGCAGTTACTCGGTACCACGTGGGGTGCTTAGCACTTTATAAGTGTCATCCCATTCACCATCTCAACAGCCAGAAGTCCCCCTGTAATGAAATTTTTGGAGGAAGTGGGGTGGACCTTGAGTAACTGAAACTCCTAGGAAGAATCCAAGGTTAACTCTTCTTATATCAAATTACTCTCTCTAAATAACAGTTTTGTTGTGGTTCTGGTGAGTTTCTTCTGCTCTTTCTAGCAGCTGGCCTCACCTCTGACCTCGGTGATGTCTTCCCTGGATTGCTGTCTTGGACGATGTCCTCAGCATACATGACCAGGGACCTAGGAGAGAGTCCAATGATATAAAAAGCCAGACCAGAAGGGAAAACCCTTTGAAGTTCGATAATTTTCTTTTTTACTTTTGTTTTTGATTTTTTGAATTGACACAAAATTTTTTAAAAGCCACAACACAAAAGTACTGTTAAAAGTAAGTTTGGTAAACAACAATATCCTACTTTACAACACAGGGAACTATATTCAATATCCTGTGATAAACCATAATGCAAAAGAATATGAAAAAGAATGTGTATATATATATATACATATATATATGTATAACTGAATCACTTTGCTGTATGGTAGAAATTAACACAGCATTGTAAATCAACTATATTTCAGTAAAATAAATGAAAAAAATAAATTACAGAAAGTAAAAAAAAAAAAAGCAAATTTGCCTCCCACACTAGTCCCTGCCTCAGTCTTCTTTCCCATTATTCCATTTCTTCTTTCCAATTTACTGGTGAATTATATTTTCTGGTGGCTCAGATGGTAAAGAATCCTCCTGTAATACAGGAGACCCACGTTTGATCCCTGGGTTGGGAAGATCCCCTGTAATAGGGAATGGCAACCCACTCCAGTATTCTTGCCTGGAGAATTCCATGGACAGAGGAGCCTGGAGGCCTAAAGTCCACAGAGTTTAAAGAGTCAGACTTGACTGAGTGACTAACACTATCGTATGCCCATTGCAGGCCGGCCCATGGAAATTCATGAAGTTTCCATTGGTTTCTTCCCTCTCAGCATTTCCAGCATCCATCAGTGCTAAGCCCTAGGCATCCATTTCCACAATACCTCCTCATTCCTGTCCAGTCATTGCTTCTCCCTGGACCCATGGTGCAAGCCTCCAGTGGCCTCCATGACTCCACTGCCTTCTTGTTCTTTGTCTCCATCCTCTTTAAGGGTATATTTTGCACAGACCACAACACGGACTGAGTTGTACACCCAACCCATCCATTCATATGTTGAAGTCTTGACCCCCAGTACTTCTGAACATGACTATATTTGGATACAAGGCTTTTAAAGAAGTGATTAAGTTAAAATGACGTCATTGAGGCAGACCCTAATCCAGTATGCCTGGTGTCCTTACAGGAAAAGGAGATTCGGGCATGGAGGTGTGCACACAGTGGAGACCACCTGAAGAAACCTGAGAGAAGATGGCCATCTGGGCTCAGAGAAAGGCCAAGGGGAGAAGCCACAGAAGAAACTGACCCTGCTGCCCTGTTGAGCTTGGACTTCTAGCCTCCAGAACTCCAGGTAAATTTCAGTTGTTCATGGCAAACAGATGAGGAAACAATGAAAACAGTGAGAGACTATTTTCTTTAGATCTAGAGTGATCTAAATCACTGCAGATGGTGACTGCAGCCATGAAGTTAAAAGACATTTGCTCCCTGGAAGAAAAGCTATGACCAACCTAGACAGCATATGAAAGAGCAGAGATATTACTTTGCCAACAGAGATCCATCTAGTCAAGGCTGTGGTTTTTCCAGTAGTAATGAATGGATGTGAGAGCTGGACTATAAAGAAAGCTGAGTGTGGAAGAACTGATGCTTTTGAAATATGCTTTTGCAGAAGACTCTTGAAAGTCCCTTGGACTGCAAGGAGATCAAACCAGTCTATCCCAAAGGAAATCAGTCTTGAATATTCATTGGAAAGACTGATGCTGAAGCTGAAACTCCAATCCTTTGGCCACCTGATGCGAAAACTAGTCTAAGTCGCTTCAGTCGTGTCTGACTCTGTGTGACCCCATAGACGGCAGCCCACCAGGCTCCCCCATCCCTGGGATTCTCCAGGCAAGAACACTGGAGTCGGTTTCCATTTTCTTCTCCAATGCATGAAAGTCAAAAGTGAAAGTGAAGTCGCTGGCTCATTGGAAAAGACCCTGATGCTGGGATAGATTGAAGGCAGGAGGAGAAGGGGATGGCAAAGGATGAGATGGATGGATGGCATCACGGACTCAATGGACATGAGTTTGAGCAAGCTCCTGGAGTTGATGATGGACAGGGAAGCCTGGCGTGCTGTGGTCCATGGGATCGAAAAGAATTCGACACAACGGAGCAACTGAACTGAACTGAAACCACACATTCCGTCTTATGGTACTTTGCTGCAGAAGCTCTAGGAAACAAATACAAGCAGCTCTGATCAAGTCAGTCATTTGTTCAAAACTTTCTGACAGTTTCTAGTTTCTTAGCATTAAGCAGACTTCCTCCGGGAGGCCTTTCTGGGACCTTAGGATCTGAAATTGACCTGCCTTTACTGTCTCTCTGCTTATGCACCCACCTTCCGTGCTTCAGCCCAGAACCAGCCCAGAACTCTGGACTGATTTTCATGCAGTGAACATGTCCTGAGATCTCCTGCCTCTGTGGCCTGGCACACACACAGGTTGTTCCCTTTACGGAAAACACGTTTGCATTCCCACACCATGCCCCTTCCATCTGTAACTGCCGAAACCATGTCTATTACTCAAGTCTGACCTGAATACCGCCTTCTTTATAAAGCCATTTTCTCTCCCAAACCCACGATTCGCTGGGACCACTCTTTCCCTTGCCTGTACTGCTTTGTAAAATCCTCACGACAGCCATCGCATTCTGCCCTATGTTCTACTTAGGTGTATTTTGGATCACCTTAATATGTGACTGTGAGATTCTTAAGCACAGCTTCCACATGTTGCTCAGCCTTCCCTCTTTGTTCAAGGATAGGTAAATGAATAGCATATTTTCCTGAAGATAAGTGGGATAAAATAACATTGTTTATAAATTTTTTGCTCTATTTTTTTTTTAATTAGTCATTTATTTAGGGCACCCAGGATTCGCTGTGGCACACAGGATAATCTGTTGCAGTGCATAGGCTCAGTGGCTCTGCAGAGTGAGGGATCTTAGTTCCCCAATCAGGGATTGAATCTATGTACCCGGCCTTGCAAGGCAGGTTCTCAACCACTGCACTACCAGGGACGTCCAATTTTGTTCCATTTTGAAATGCTATTTATTACTATTTAAAAAAAATTATGTATTTTAGTTGGAGGCTAATTACTTTACAATATTGTAGTGGCTTTGCCATACATTGACTTGAATCAGCCACGGGTGTACATGTGTCCCCCATTCTCAACCCCCCTCCTACCTCCCTCCCCATCCCACCCCTCAGAGTCATCCCAGTGCACCAGCCCCAAGCACCCTGTCTCATGCATCGAACCTGGATTGGCGATCTGTTTCATATATGGTAATACACATGTTTCAATGCTATTGTCTATTGAAAAAATATTTATTTATTTGACTGCCCCAAGTCTTAATGTTTTTTTGTTTGTTTGTTTCAGTTGCGACGCCCAGGATCTTCATTTATTTATTTATTTTTTAATTTTTATTTTTACTTTATTTTACTTTACAATACTGTATTGGTTTTGCCATACAATGACATGAGTCCACCACGGGTGTACATGAGTTCTCAAACATGAACCCCCCTCCCACCTCCCACCCCATATCATCTCTCTGGATCATCCCCGTGCACCAGCCCCAAGCATCCTGTATCCTGCATCAAACACAGACTGGCAATTCGTTTCTTACATGATAGTATACATGTTTCAATGTCGTTCTCCCAAATCATCCCACCCTCTCCCTCTCCCTCAGAGTCCAAAAGTCCGCTCTACACATCTGTGTCTCTTTTGCTGTCTCGCATACAGGGTCATCTTTAGCTGTGGCATGAGAACTCTTAGTTGCAGCTTGTAGGAGCTAGTTCTCTGACCGGGGATCAAACTCTGGCTCCCTGCACTGAGAGTGCAGAGTCTTGGCCCCTGGACCATCAAGGAAGTCCCTTGATTCTATTTTGTAATTAGGAGCCAAAATTTTAAAATAATCCCATTAGAAAAGCAAGAAACAGGAAAGATGAATTTGAACTGTGTCCCTTCTGGAATGACCCAGAGGAAAATGTGAAACTCTGGGGGGAGAAACCCTGACTACACAATTTAACTACTTCACCTGCTATTGTAGCTATGTTGTAAAATAGAGGCTACTTAGCACAGCATTTTGCCTGAGTATCCTGGAATGTTTTCTGCGAGAAAAACGTTTGATCTCTGGAGACAATCCTACAGAGGCTTTGCCTCGGAAAGGTGGCTGGATGGGGGCAGGGCGGTGGGGGGGGGCGGGATTCTGTCTTTTTCCTCTGGAATTAACTTGCCTTTGAGATGCTTCGCAGCGTGTGAGAGCAACAGTATTCAGCAGGGAGCAGGCTGCTGAGTGCAAAGCTACACCCTTAAAACCATCTGCTCTGCACACACATAGGAACCATTAATAAACTGTACGTGTGGGTTGGCCTGGACTCGCTGAAATGTGATCAAAGGGAGAGTGATTTACACCAGCTCTCCCTTCCTATTTACTTTCTGCGCTGTCATGAGAGTGAAGAACCCAATTAGAGGTAAAAAAAAAAAAAAAAAAAAAGGAAAAGGAAAAGGAAAAACAAAAATATTACCTCTCCTCCAAAATGCCTGCAAAATGAGAGGAAAAATGCTTTCTTTTCACTACTGCAGGAGAAAACCGAGAGATGAAACTCTTAACGACGTGAAATCTAATGGGAAAATGGATGGATTTTCTTTCCCCCTAGTGAAACCCAAAAGAGCACCATTTCCACCCTCCACCTTTATTTTTCTTCCTCTCCCCCTTGTCTGTGCCATTAGTGAGGCCTGCTGGCAGGCCCTGAATAGGATCTGTGATGGTTCGCAGGCCTCCCCAGAACAGTGACACGCGCATGCCTTGGGCAGCTGTGCTCGAGGGGAAGGAGCCGGGCAGTAGTTTTTCTCCTCCACTGGGGAGTAACATGTGCTGCTGTCCCTGGGACCCTGAGATGTGGCTCGGTGGAGGGAGGGGGACTTCCTGGCCCTGAGACTCCCTGATGGAGCTAGGTTTCTGGGGTGCTCTAGAATCCCAGCTGTCAGAGCCATGAGGTTTCAGGGAGAAGGGATGGCAAGCTGGAGACACGGACGTGCCTCTGTGCTGAGAAGGGCTGGGGGAGGCTAGGAGGACTTCTGGCCACTCAGACACCCTGACTCAGATGCTGAGTGTCTTATATCAGACAGCCCAGAGGCAGGGCCTGAGACAGGACGTTGTTCAAGGTGTTTGTTGGGACAAGGGCTGGAGGGGCCAGGAGAGAGCAAGTCGGGGGGGCGGGGGGGGGGGAGCCCGTGAGAATGTGGGCTCCACTGGAGACCAGCTTCAGCCCGATCCCACAGGGAACTCCAGAGCAGGCCTCGTACCGCATGGTTGGTCCCTTTAGAGGCAAGAAGGCTGGCCCTGTATATCATGTTCGGTCATGGGGTAGGAGTGGAGCAGCTTCTACTGGGGCAAGGGGAATGCTCAGGAGATGAGGCCAGTGGTGCATTACCAGCTGTGTTAGTCCATGCAGGCAGCTGGGACAAAGGACCACAGACCAGGGGTGGGGTGGGGAGTATGCTTAAACAACAGAAATTTATTGACTCACAGTCTGGAGGCCAGAAGTCCAAAGTCAAGATCCCCAGTGTTCATCACTGCAACACTATTCACAATGGCCGAGACTTGGAAGCAACCTAAGTGTCCATCAATAGATGAATGGGAAAAGAAGATGTGGTGCGTATATACAATGGAATACCACGCACTCATGAAAAGAATAGAATAAGGTCATTTGCAGCAACACAAATGGACCTAGAGATGATTACACTAAGGGAAGTAACTCAAACTGAGAAGGACAAATACCATAGGATATAACTTACAGGTGGAATCTAAAAAAAATGATACAAATGAACTTATTCACAAATCAGAAACAGACTCACAGACATAGAAAATGAACTTAGGGTTACCACAGGGGAAAGGTGATGGGGAAGGGATAAATTAGGAGTTTGGAATTAATGGATACACACCACTGTATATAAAACAGATTGAAAAAGTCCTACTGTAAAGCACAGAGAACTACTTATTCAATATCTTATAACAACCTACTATCAAAAAAATCAAAAGAATCTAAAAAAGAATATTCTTGCTGTGTCTCCTTATGTCATGTTCCCCTAAGTGTCCAAATAAAAGGGGACCTTTCTATAAAGACACCAGTCATAGTGGGTTAACCATCTTTCCCATGACTTCATTTGAACTTGATTGCAGCCATGAAATTAAAAGACGCTTACTCCTTGGAAGGAAAGTTATGATCAACCTAGACAGCATATTAAAAAGCAGAGACATTTCTTTGTCAACAAAGGTCCGTCTAGTCAAAGCTATGGTTTTTCCAGTAGTCATGTATGGATGTGAGAGTTGGACTGTGAAGAAAGCTGAGAGCCGAAGAATTGATGCTTTTGAACTGTGGTGTTGGAGAAGACTCTTGAGAGTCCCTTGGACTGCAAGGAGATCCAACCAGTCCATCCTAAAGGAGATCAGTCCTGGGTGTTCATTGGAAGGACTGATGCTGAAGCTGAAACTCCAATACTTTGGCCACCTCATTCGAAGAGTTGACTCACTGGAAAAGACTCTGATGTTGGGAAGGATTAGGGGCAGGAGGAGAAGGGGACAACAGAGGATGAGATGGCTGGATGGCATCACTGACTCGATGGACATGAGTTTGGGTAAACTCTGGGAGTTGGTGATGGACAGGGAGGCCTGGTGTGCTGCAATTCATGGGGTTGCAAAGAGTCGGACACAACTAAGTGACTGAACTGAACTGAACTGAACTGAACCTCTATTCAGACCCTATTTCCAACAAAGTCACAGTATGAGGTTCTGGGGGCCAGAACATCAACACAAAAATGTTTGGGGTGGCACAACTCAATTCATAACATCAGCCAACATTTTTTAGCAGCTTGGGGTGGGTGCAGCTACAGGTTGGTCAGAAGAACCTGGGTAGAGCACCGCTGGCCTCCAGGCTGCATAGAACTGAAAAGAAAGCGCCCGTGTGAGGTCATTTTAGTTCTCACCACTGGTTTCTTCTGGCACCTTCTTCTCAAATGCAGCAGCCTCTGGAGGAGATAATTCTCAGAAAGCACTAAAGGCTGCTAAACACTCATATCTTAGCACAGATTCCTGTTGAAAAAGCACTTTTCTCCACAAGGAGGCCATGCTACTGAGGAGACGAGTTGAAAAACTAAGGAGAAGGGGAAAGGCAAGGAAAGGGGAAAAGTTTTTCTGAGTCCTTGGGGCCTCAGGCAGGCTGGGCGGGTGGGACGGGATCGTGGTCAGGGCAGGGGGCCCGGCCAGAGATGCAAGCGTGCTCCTCCCCCATTTGAATGGGGACAGCATAGTCTCTGATTGGAAGAAGTGGTGTCATTGTGGAAACAGAATGGTGGGAAGCGTAGGATCAGCATTAGAAGTGGAAACAGGAAGCACTGGGTTGGCCAAAATGTTCTTTCAAGTCATCTGTAATCTGTTACAGAAAAAGAATGAATTTTTTGGCCAACCCAATATGACTGCAGAGGCGTCTGGTTCACAAAGCCCCTACTTCTCCATGTCATGGATGGAGGGGGCAGGACTGGGGTACCCCCTGAATTCTCCCCACGGCTCTTGCCTCCTCGCTTCCCTCTCAGGCCATACCTCCTGTATCCAGTAATCTCAGACCCCAAGGGTGGGACTGAAGGTGTTTACAGAGCTCCTTTCCACCCACGCTTAAAGACCAACACAGTTTCAGAAGGCTCTGCACAGGGGACAGTTAATAAGAATAGACTGCAGCCATTTCTGAGGTTCTGAGGGAGGTTCTTGTGAGGCAAGTGGGTTCTCCCAGCCTCCTTGTGTGATGTTGGAGAAGGAGATGGCACCCCACTCCCGTATTCTTGCCTGGAAAATCCCAAGGACAAAGGGATCTGGTAGGCTACAGTCCATGGGGTCGCACAGAGGCGGACATGCCTGAGCGACTTCACTTTCACATTGTGTGATGTTGAGGAGGGAGAAACTGCATTCCTCTTTGGAGAATAAAAAGAAGCAGTGTTTCTTTCTGACTGAAGGCACTTTAGCCTTGCGGGGGCAGGGGTTGGTCAGTTCTCAAAGAGTAGAGACACTCGTGGGAGCACCTTTGTCTCTTCCTGTTTTGTGAAAAGGAGGCTGTGATGGATTGGAGGGATACGGGCTCCAGTGATGGAAGGCAAGTTAGAAATGACTTTTGGTGGTATACAGGGTGGATTGTTCTATACTCTGGTTTCAGGGCAGCTTTATTTAAAACAGATAAATTATATGTGTGTTATGCTTTATGTATTGTAACTTCCCAACAAAAGTAACAGGAATGTCTTCATATCATTAAACACCCAGCAGGGCTGCTTTTTCCTGATTGGCTTGTTCATTTCTGTGGTTTTCCTCCATCTGTTTGAATCAGGATGCAAACACAGTCCTGGCAGGGCATTGGGTGACATCTCTCTCACATCTGCCTTCATTCACAGGTTTTTCTTGCACTTGCTGGCAGATATGTCTGGCTCTTTATTTTGTAGGGTCTCCAGCAGCCTGGATTTAGCTGATTTTTCTCCCTTGTGATATTCTTCCTGTCCCTCTGTCCACTGTTCTTTCTATGAAGTGGTAGGTAGATGAATGATCAGATTTGAATTTGGTTCATTTGGCAAGGCTGCTTCTTGGGTGCTGGGGTGAGCTTCCTTCCAACTGTGCTTAAATCTCTCAGTTGTGTCTGACTCTTTGCGATGCCATGGACTGTAGCCCACCAGGCTCTTCTGTCCATGGGGTTTCTCCAGGCAAGAACACTGAAGTGGGCTGCTATGCACTCCTCCAGGGGATTTTCCCAACCCAGGGATGGAACCCAGGTCTCCTGCATTGCAGGTGGATTCTACCAGCTGAGCTACGAGGGAAGCCTCCTTCCTTCCAAGAGAGGTACAAAAAGATCGCTTGGCTCTCTCTGTGGTGCTGAGCACTGTGGATGAGCATGTCCTCCTTTGTTTTGTTTCACTTTAGAACTCTTGATAAAAATCACTGGTGGGCTGTAGGAACAATCCCTGACTGACCAAATACTTTAATTTATTACAGATTGCAAAATGGTGATGGTCTCTCTTTAGTCTTCTTTTATTTGTGAATTATTTCTATAAAGAAAATTTCCCTCATTATCTATTTGTCTTCAGAGACAGTTCATTTAGAAAAGGCAGGATAAAGCCTTGTATTTTTTCTTTTTACCTACTGATTTTAATATTAATAATAATTAGTTGCTTCCCAGACATTTCCCAAAGATAACCAAGATTTTTTTCTTTTTAGTATTATTATGAATTTAAGGACTTGACCATTCTATGGGTGTACCTCAGATATGCAGATGACACCACCTTTATGGCAGAAAGCCTCTTGATGAAAGTGAAAGAGGAAAGCGAAAAATCTGGCTTACGACTCAACATTAAAAAAAATTAAGATCATGGCATCTGATCCCATTACTTCATGGCAAATAGATGGGGAAACAATGGAAACAGTGACACACTTTATTTTCTTGGGCTCCAAAATCACTGCAGATGGTGACTGTAGCCATGAAATTAAAAGACACTTGCTCTTTGGAGGAAAAGCTATGACAAACCTAGACAGTATATTAAAAATCAGACTCATTACTTTGCCAACAAAGATCCATCTAGTCAAAGATATGGTTTTTCCAGTAGTCACGTATGGATGTGAGAGCTGGACCATAAAGAAAGCTGAGCACCGAAGAATTGATGCTTTTGAACTGTGGTGTTGGAGAAGACTCTTGAGGCTCCCCTGGAATGCAAGGAGATTAAACCAGTCAATCCTAAAGGAGATCAGTCCTGAATATTCACTGGATGGACTACTGTTGAAGCTGAAGCTCCAGTACGTTGGCCACCTGATGTGAAGAGCTGACTCATTGGAAAAGACCCTGATGCTGGTAGAGATTGAAGTCAGGAGGAGAAGGGGACAACAGAAGATGAGATGGCTGGATGGCATCACCAACTTAATGGACATGAGTTTGAGCAAGCTCCGGGAGACGGTAAAGGACAGGAAAGCCTCGGTGCTGCAGTCCACGGGGTCGCAAAGAGTCAGACGTGGCTGAGCGACTGAACAACAACATGGGTGTACCACAGTTCATATGTCTGTCCACCAGGTGATGGACATTTGGGTTGTTTTCACTTGGATCTAAGCTTACCTTTTTGGTAGATACTAGCTTCCCTTTGATAGTGTAGCTTTCCAGATAGCAAAAAATATTCAAACTCAGTTCATGTATTTCTGCTCTAGACTTGCAAAAGCCTATTTTCCAAGAAGTCTGTGTGTGTGTGCGTGTGCGTGCACGCATGCTCAGTCACGTCCAACTCTTTGCCATCCCATGGACTGTAGCATGCCAGGCTTCTCTGCCCATTCAGTACTTATTCTTTGGAAAGACTGGTGCTGAAGCTGAAGATCCAAAGAGCTGACCCTGATGCTAGGAATGATTGAGGGAAAAAGGAGAAGAGGGTGGCAGAAGATAAGATGGTTAGATAGCATCACTGACTCATTGGACATGAATCTGAGCAAACTTCAGGAGGTAGTGAAAGTCAAGGAAATCTGGCGTGCTGCAGTCCATGGTGTTGCAACGAGTCAGATATGACTTGGCAACTGAACAACAACAAACATATTTGTTTATTCAAGCACCTATGCAAACCTTTCAGATTATAGAAGCTTTATAGTGAGTTTTAATATCTGAGAAGTCCACCCTCCTTTCTCACTCATTCCTGTGACTTTTTGAGGGTGTTATGCTTGCTTGTTTGTTATCACAGATGATCTCTATAACCAACCACTCTGATCCAGAGGGGAAAAACATAATACATTTTACAATTCAGATCACGTTAAATTCATACATGGGCTTGTTGAGAACTCATACTTTTTGGATGGTAAATCTTCCAGCCCAAGAATGTAGAGTGTCTTCCCGTTTGTTTCTCTATTTTTGTGTCTTTTAGGAGTGTTTTCCTCTTGTGTGTTTCAGATACTTCTCCATAAGATTTGTGCCTGAAATATGTATGTCTTCTCTTTTTCACTATCGTTGTGTGATCTTTTATATCTTCCTAGTTTTTTGATTATTTTACATACCAGGTATTTATTTATTTATTTGTTAAAAAAATCACCACCTTTCTAAATCTTTTATTATCATGATATCTTTCCTTTTGATTCATTTGGGTTTTCCAGATGTGCAATCGTGAAGTTATTTTTTTATATTAGCAACTCTAGAAAATGTTTGATATCTGAATGTCTGAGAAAGTTTGCCTCTTAGGAACCACTGAATGGCATCAGTGCGGTAGCCATGCTGGCAATGTGCTGAGGAAAATACCTGCAAGGGAAGAAAACAGAGCTTTTTCTGTGCTCAAATTTGTATCTCAGAGTTTTGAAGTTGCAGATGGCATTGCAAAACCGTGTGATTAACGGTCCCTGTCTCTCTCTCCTTTCTCTGAAGCTCTTCCTTCTCTGCCTCCTTGACTCCATTTTCTTGTATATTAGCTCTTTCCAGTGCATATCCTGACATCTTTATACCTTTTAAGGTTCTTCTTGTAGCTACTCTTTACTCTGTGATTTGTGTCTTCTTCCCATTTTATTAGTTTCTGTGGTCTTAATAATTTATATAAAAACATCTCACAGACTTCCCTGGTGCTACAGTGGATAGGAATCGGCCTGCCAATGCAGGGGACACATGTTCGATCCCGGGTCTGGGGAGATTCCACGTGCTGTGGAGCAACTAGTCTGTGTGTCACAACTATTGAGCCCACAGATTGCAGCTCCTGGAATCCGGATGCCTGGAGCCTGTGCTTTGCAACAAGGGATGCCACTGCAATGAGAAGCCTGCCCACCACAACTAGAGCGTAGCTCCCCCTCGCCGCAACTAGAGAAAACCCAAGCACGGCAATGAAGACCCAGGGCAACCAAAAGCAAAGAAAGAAGATGTTAATTTAAAAAAAAAAACAAAACTCACTGTAAATGTTTACGATTTTGTTCTTTGAAGACTGAGTTTTCTGTCTAACGTGAAGCACACAGTACCTAGCTTAGTTCCTCCTGAGAGCCTAGATGATAAGAACACAGTAGTTCCTCAGTATCCACGGCGGGTTGGAGAGGGTAGGAGAGGTGGTTTCAGAAGCCCCGAGGACACCGGCATTCCCGGATGCTCTAGCGCCTTGTATAAAATGGTCCAGAGCAAAGAAGACAGTTGGCTCTCCGTGTGTTTGGGTTTCGCATCTGCAGATTCAATGATTCGCTAAGGGCTGACTCATGGTGAACATGTCCAGTTAGTGGGCTGCTCCTAAGTGCTGGACACTCAACTCATTCATTCAGCAAATAGTTATTGAGTTCTGGGCACCATTCAAAATGTTGTGGATAAAGTCTATGACCTCACCAAGCTTATCTTCTAGGTCGAAAGTAGAAAATAATTGAAAGAAATCACCAAGATATATAGGATCTGTCTTAGCCCTTCTCCCCCAGAAAGTCCAGGTTGAGGGCAGAGTGGGAGGATTGCTCCTGTCCGAATTTTGGCTTTTACCTGGCATGAAAGGGCAAGTCATTGGAGGGAGGTCTTGGGGCAAAGGAATGATGTAATCTGACTCACGTCCTCACCAGATCACAAGAGCCCTGCAAAGTCCACCATCCAGGTTCAAGAGATGGAATAATTTCTACATGTAACACTGAATCACTTTGCTGTACACCTGAGTCATTGCAAATCAACTATATTTTGCTTTTTAAAAAAAATTTTTTTTAAAGAAATGGGGTTATTTCCCAATGATCACAGAGAGAGAAGGTGATGGGGCAGGATTTGCTCAGGTGTCTTACCTTAAAGTCTTCGCTTTATCTACTAGGGGTATTTCCTGCTGAATATACTTGTTAGAAAGTTTTTATTCTATGTGTCTTTTTTATGCCTCTTTTTAGGCCTACATTTCTGTCTGATG
The DNA here is from genome assembly GCF_032405125.1 of Capricornis sumatraensis. Lineage (NCBI taxonomy): Eukaryota > Metazoa > Chordata > Mammalia > Artiodactyla > Bovidae > Capricornis > Capricornis sumatraensis. Next base: position 68,751,653 of record NC_091086.1, on the reverse strand, counting down.
GAGAGTTAAGTTATGCTGGGTTTGTCTTCTGTCACTCATTCCAAAAATATTTATTCACTCCTTGCCGTGTTTGTGGCACGGTAAACTGTACTATGGGCAATAAAAGATAGGGAAGACAAGGGCTCAAGTTTATAGACAGGCTATAAAAAGAAGAGAGAATTTGTATTTAAATTATGTAAATTGAATGATTTTTACACTTTTTTCAGGGAGAGGGGGACTTAAGTTGTTTTATTTGCTCACCTAAAAGAACATTGCTATTTCTCTTGAAAGAACTGCCTCATCTAAGAACTGGAAACAGACAAAATATGGGATTCCCTCTTCGATTTTAGAGATCTTGACTTCCAGCCTGACTGTTCAGTTAGTGCATTAAAAGACGACTGTCTCTCTTCCCAACCCTAAGCCTGGCAAACCCAGCTTGTGATCCGAAGATCCCGCTGGGCCTTTGCTATTTCTTGCCTCATTGCCAGGAATAAAGATTCAGCAGCAATTCCTACTCAGCTGACAACCTTGCCAGTGACACCTGAGGCAAAGTAAAACCCAGCTCAGCAGCTCTACTGTCGCTGAGCCTTGTGGCTTCGAATTAGACAAAGCCAGGTGGTTCCTGGGCTGCCTCCTCCTTCCACCCTCCCTGGGGTGGGGTGGGGTCTGCGGTGGTCGGCAGAATGTTCAGCATCAGACTGCCCTCTCAATTTGATTCGGGCATGTGACAAGGCTAAATGACAAGCATTGAGTCAAAGGACATTTCTGTTTCCCACAGTATCAGTTATTTTCTGAAAGGGTTATTTTCTGATATCAGTGATTTTCAGTTATTTGCTTCCCTGGTGGCTCAGACGATAAAGCGTCTGCCTGCAATGTGGGAGACCTGGGTTAGATCCCTGGGTTGGGAAGATTCCCTGGAGAAGGAAATGGCAACCCACTCCAGTACCCTTGCCTGAAAAATCCCATGGACAGAGGAGCCTGGTAGGCTACAGTCCACTGGGTCACAAAGAGTCAGACACTACTGAGTGACTTCACTTTCCTTTCCTTTCCTTGGTTATTTGCAGGACTTGAGTCCATCAGTCAAACCCTTGGGCTTCTTGCTAGAGACTCAGGAAAGCATTATGTTTTAGGAAAACCAGCTCTGGACACGGACTGAGAACTCAAGGATTTGGCAGCTACCTCTGTTGCAATCCACCCATGGACTGGAGGAGAAAGGATTCATAAACTCATCTAATTTTCTAAATGGTCTGTGTGAACTTTATTTGGGTCTTGCAGAGTCCTTCCCTGGTAGCTCAGCTGGGAAAGAATCCGCCTGCAATCCAGGAGACCCTGGTTCAATTCCTGGATTGGGAAGATCCCCTGGAGAGGGCATAGCAACCCACTCCACAACCCACTCCAGTATTCTTGCCTGGAGAACCCCCATGGACAGAGGAGCCTCGCGGGGTACAGTCCATGGAGTCGCAAAGAGTCAGACATCCCTGAGAGACTAAGTGCAGAGTCCACAATGGGAAACCAACAGAGCTGTAGTAACTGCAACTGGGTAGTGAAGCTTTTAAAATATCCCGGTTTAGAAAGCCTGTCCATGTTCTGCGGGGAGGCCTGGTGCGCTGCAGTCCACAGATTCGTAAAGAGTAGGACACGACTTAGCGACTCAACAACACCCACTTTCTGTTGGAGTTGCCTTCCTGCTCTGTGTGAATAGGAACAATCTTTCTAGCTCTACAGGTTAGAATAAATCCATGATTCATTCTGGAAATCAAGAACAACCTCCATTTTAGCTAACTTGATCTCTGCTGCTGCTAAGTCACTTCAGTCGTGTCAGACTCTGTGTGACCCCATAGATGGCAGCCCACCAGGCTCCCCCGTCCCTGGGATTCTCCAGGCAAGAACACTGGAGTGGGTTGCCATTTCCTTCTCCAATGCATGAAAGTGAAAATTCAAAGTGAAGTTGCTCAGTCATGTCCGATTCATAGCGACCCCATGGACTGCAGCCTACCAGGCTCCTTCATCCATGGGATTCTCCAGGCAAGAGTACTGGAGTGGGATGCCATCACCTTCTCTGATCTCAGGTAATGCTAACTTGACATTCTGTTAAGCCAGTGGATTTCCTCACTGGGTTCTTACAGCTATTCTTTAATGCTCTATGGCCCTGGAACTGTTATCTTTTGCTTATTATAGTTTCGTCTTACCTGGCCGTGCCATCCATCCATTCATCCATCCTTCTATCCACCCATTCATTCAAAAAATAAATGTTTATTTATTAAAAGCCTGTTATATGCCAGGTGCTATGAAACCCAGCATCAGTCCTTCCACTTTGGGAGGCTGATGGTTCACGGGCTTCACATTTATGCTTTTTGTTTTTCTGAGTGCTTTTGCTGTGGTAAATTTACAAAAGGGAACACTTCCAGTAAACTATGATTACTTTGGGTTCAGTCCTTGGGTTGGGAAGATCCTCTGGAGAAGGAAAGGCAACCAGCTCCAGTAATCTTGCCAGGGAAAGCCCGTAGACAGAGGAGCCTGGAGGGCTGCAGTCCATGGGGTCGAAAAGAGTTGCATACAACTTAGTGACTAAATCACCACCACCATGGTTACTTTGCTGAACAAGTTTCCATATACTAAATGTTTTTCAAGATTCAGTATTAGAAATCATTATGATGAGGAAGTCTTGATTTATTTGTATGGAAAAATTCACTTAGTAATGGAACGTGCCCCCCCACCTCCCACACAAAGAATTGAAAAGGCAGAAATGATTTGAAGGAAAATTACTGTTCATTTCTTTCTTTAAAAATAAGCTGTTTGGACAAGTTCCTTTGGGCTACAAAAATACACAACATTGGTGTCAGTTTCTGAAAGAAGACTCAGAATATGCCTGTTGTATAAGCTAGCTGAAAATTTCTACTGAGAATAAAGTATTTGAAACAGGCAGAATTTAACCTGCCAAATAGTTTTGCACTAATTATGAAAAAAATAAAATCTTTTTAAAGTCAGCAGTAATCTAATTTAAATATGGATCTACCAAAGAGTATACTAGCATAAAAATCTAGTTTTATCCCCAATTTATCGCTTTACTTTGGCACTAAAAATGTATTTTTACTGGACTTCCCTGGTGGTCCAGTGGTTAAGAATCTGCCTGCGAATGCAGGGGACACTGGTTGTATCCCTGGCCTAGGGAGATCCTGCATGCTATGGGGCAGCTAAGCCCATGTGCCACAAATACCGAAGCCCGAGCTCCCTAGAGTCTGTGCTTCGCAATAAGAGAAGTCACCGTGAGAAGCCTGCACACGGCAGCTCAGAGCAGCCCCCTCTCCCCACAGCTGGAGAAAGCTCATGTGCCAACAAAGACCCGCTGCAGCCTAACTAAGCAAATAAATAAAATTTTAAATGTAGTTTTACTGTCAATTCCCATTTTGGTTAAATTTGTGTGTGTGTGCAAAATGTGTAATCAAATGAAAGTGATATTGTATTAATAGATTGTGGTACTAGAAGGACACGGAGGCTCGGAATAGAGTTCGGTGGTTAGTCTATTTACTTCAACATCTGTTCCAATGAGAAGAGCCCTGGTTCTGCCGCAAACTGTTAAGCACTTACAGATTTTTTTGTTCCTATGTGTGCGATAGAAGAAAGAGCAGAGCAGAACTAAGTGCAGGGAGACGTTACAATATCATATTTCACATCATACCATCTCTGAAATCAAGATGTTTCTGACATTTGACATGTCTTAGATTTGATGAAATGCAGTTACCAAGAGACTGGAATGTAGGAGTCTTTTATTTTGCTTTTATTTTTTAATACCAAAATCATTTTATATTGGGTACAGCCAATTAACAATGTTGTGATAGTTTCCGGTGAACACCAAAGGGACTCAGCCACACATGTACATGCATCCAGTAGTCTTTATGCTGGTCTGGTGGTCTACTGCAGATAAATCTGTTTCAGTTTGCAGAATCCGCTGTCCCTAGTAGAATGCGTGACACACACACAGCAGACTATCAGATACTTATTACTGAAGACACGTAGTGAGGAAATAGAGCTGAGGAATACTGAATGGCCAGTAACTTTATGAAATAGTGTCAGCTAATTTAATCAGGGAAGATGAAGGGCCCCTTTCAAGATTAGATTGTCTCATTCAAATATTTTTTATCCATGATGGGCTCTGCATTGAACAGTGAGTCAAAGGTATCCGTGAAAATGTTTCCAAGCTCTTTCAACTCTGAATGTCTTGGAGCTACTGCTGTTGAGCTTTCAGAGGATTCCCAGGGGTGATGACTCCTGAGAAGCTCACTGGTTCCCTGGACCACGGACAGTGAGAACATGCCTTGGATTCTCCCAAATCCAAGGATGGAGATGAATCCCAGGGGTCTTCAGGTTGCTGCCCCCTACAAATATTCTTTGAGTGCCTTCCATGGGTATGGGGACACAGTGGCAGGCAAGGCAGGCGAAGTATCTTGTCTGATGGGACAGACCTTCTAGACAACAGGCATACCGCGCGTGAAAGCCTGAGTGCAACACCCAGGATTCAGTACGTGTGCCGCGAGTGTCTGTTTCCTTTCCTTCCTGGTAGAGTTCACCAGCTAGACAAAGCAGTGAGGCCCCGCACCTTCCCATCCATACCCTCAGCTGGCTCTTCAATCCCCTGGTGCTGTCTTCTTGCAGCAAAACTTTTGCCTCAGTGCACTAGGAGAAACATGTGGTTGCTAAGAACGGAAGCACGGCTGCAAGGAGCCACAGCAGATGCCCGTGCATATTAGAGTCTAAGAAAGTGTTCCCAATCCTTTAAGAAAACCATTACTTGGCTCACTGCAAGCTAATTGCATTTGTTCAGTCATTGTGAAAATGGATGCAGATGGGATGTGGAAGCTGAGAGATACCCCACTGTTAAATCAGAAATAAAGCCACAAGCTCAAGAGAGACTGTGGCCTGGGATATAAGGTTTTCACCAAGAAGTGGGAAATTGCTCAGCAAATTTCTCTTTTCTGCTTAAGTAACTCTTTTAATTAATTTTTACTGACCTATTCCTCCTTTAACCCAAAAGGTGTGAGCATAGAAACTTGAGGGCTTGCTGACAGCACCTTCCAGAGTCACAAAGCTCTGAAATCTTTGTTCCGTCTTTTGCAAGTTCGGAACAAAGTTTTGCTGCTTTGGGATCTGCAACTTTGATGATGAACTGCAATGGAAATAATGTTGTCTTATTATCTTCTTACTTCTATGTTGGTATGAACTTACTTTTTAAATAAAATGCCATGATGGGGCTCTTAACCCCAAAATGAGAATCAGATTGTAATGGGAAGAAGTATACAGGCTTATGACAAAACTATGTCTGATCTATTTAAAGATGACAAGTTAACAGTCCCACACAGTTCTTCTCTCACTTAAAGCTGTTCCTTCTATTGGTTTGATTAAATGATGCTTATTGTTCTCTTTTAACTAGTACTTAAACACAAAGTGTAGTGTCATTTAGTACCTGGCTTCCATGTGGCTGTTATTGTTGTTTAAAGTCACTAAGTCCTGTCCAACTCTTTTGCGACCCCAGCCTGCAAGACTCCTCTGTACATGGGATTTTCCAGGCAAGATGCTAAAGTGGGTAGCCATCTCCTTTGCCAGGGGATCTTCCTGTGCCAGGGATTGAACCCGAGTCTCCTGCACTGGCAGGTGGATTCTTTACCACTGAGCCACCAGGGAAACCCTTCCATGTGGTAGAAATTCTAATTGGTCTCAGAATTTGGGGAGAAATGTTAATCGTGATTATTAGGGGAGTAAAGCCTTCTGGAAAGCTGTTGTTCCCTAACCTTATCATCCGTATGGAAAGTTATGGGTAGCCTGAAGAAGCATGTCCAATAGAAGGACTATATTATTGTCTGAAGTTGCCCAGTCTCTGGAACACACGAGCATGTGGAGCCCATTAGAGCTGGACAGGGTTCTTAGCATGTAGCTGGGAAGATATAACAATGAGAGTCAGACATCTGGGAAGAGAACCCCCAGCCCAACCCACCAGCTGTCTGGTCAACCCATTGGTTAGTCAACCGTGCAGGTGAAGCAACTTACTCGAGTTTACACAGTTAGTCAGAACAGCACCAGATTAAAAACCTAGGTCTCCCAAACTGGCCAAGTGTGCTTCCACCTTTTTGGAGGAACATTATAGTCACTCCTGTTAAATATCCTGCAAAGCTAGTGATGAAAGAACCCTTGGACGTCTTATGAAATACCTAGGTTTCTTTTCAGGACAGCTTTTAGGAATTATACATTCCATCTCCAATGATTTGGTTTCTGGCTCCAAATGGAAACCAAGGCAGATGCCAAGATTCTTATGTTAGTATTGGGTATAAATGGGTTCTCACAGCTTCCTTATGGTGCCAGGGCCTTCCATCAAGAAAAAAAAATCTCTTTTCTATGATCATATCAAATGATAAACATGGGAGTACAGAGACTTCAATATGATGTTTTCACTTCTTTTGGACATATACCCAGAAATGGGATTGCTGGATCATACGGCAGTTCTAATTTTAATTTTGAGAGCAATATGGATGGTCCTAGAGGATATTATGCTGGGTGAAATAAACCAGACAGAGAAACAACTACTGTATGATTTCACTTATGTGTGGAATATAAAAATGCTGAACTCATGAAAACAGAATTGAATGGTGGCTACTAGAGGCTGGGGGATGAGAGAAATGGAGAGATGTTGGTCAAAAAGTGCAAATTTCTGCTTAGAAGATGAATGAGCTCTGAGGATCTCATGTAATGTCTTATGTTTATAGATGACAATGCCCTACCAAATACTTGAAAGTTACTGAGACAGTAGATCTTAAAAGTTCTCATCACAGGAAAAAAGAAATGGCAATTATGTGACATGATGGAGGTATTAGCTGATGCCATGATAGTGATCACGTTGCAGTATCAATGTGATACTGTATCACATTGTATCAAATCAACACATTACACACCAGAAACTCACACAATGTTTTATGTCAATTACATATCAATAAAGTTGGGAAAATAGAAGGAAAAAAGGCTCTGTAACAATTCATAGTAGCATCTGAAAGTATTAAGACAGAGGCTCCTGTGTCTGGGGTAACAAACTGTCTTGGTTTGCCTAAAATTGAGGAGTTTCTCAGGAAACTGGCACATCTCAGTGCTAAAACTGGGAGAATTCTGGCCAGCCTGGAAGGAGATGCCCAAGGGTATCTGTGACAGAAAGGAAATGTATACCCTTCCTCGCTGATATACACACATGCACACACACACAGACTTCATAGATCTGAACTTGAAATATTAGCCATTTTATTAGCATCCTGGATACTCGATCAGAAAAAAGATAAAAAGCCATGCCAGTAGTGCTTACTCAAAAATAGTGAACATTCCTAAAAGCTGTCAGACTTTCTGTAAGAAGTGTGGCAAGCACCAGGGCCACAGAGCAGGCAGGGCAAGGCTTCTCTGTATGCCCAGGGAAAGCAATGTGATGGCAAGAGGCGGCATGTCTAGGGCCGACAGACTAAGGCAATTTTCCAGACAAGGGCTACAATTACCAAGAAGATTGTGCTGAGACTTGAATGCTTCGAGCCCAGCTGCAGATTTCAGAGAATGCTGGCTATTGAGAGAGGCAAGCGTTTCGAACTGGGAAGAGATGAGAATGATAGGATCAAGTGATCCAGTTCTCAGCTTCGCATCTTGTTTCCTCCCAAAGACAACATCTTGAGATTATGCTTTTTATAAGAAAGATAAAAGCATGGTAAAGATATTTTGGCTGAAATCATATTCAAAGTTTGCAAATATATAACTGTCTGTTCTCTGTATTATCATGTGAAAAAGATGATGGTTTTTGACCTCAGGTAACATACAACACCAAAGTTTCTGAAAGTGAAAGCTAGTCGCACAGTCATGTCTGACTCTGCGATCCCGTGGACTGTAGCCCGTCAGGCTCCATTGTCCATGGAATTCTGCAGGCAAGAGTACTGGAGAGGGTTGCCATTTCCTTTTCCAGGGGATCTTCCCGACCCAAGGATCGAACCCCAGTCTTCTGCATTGCAGGCAGATTCTTTACCAACTGAGCTACTAGGGAAGCCGTAAAGTTTCTGAGGTGAAATGGAAGTCACATCATTATTTCTGCTTTTCAGAGTTTTAATGATTCAGTAAAGGGCAACGACAGATTCTCCAAGTCTCAGCACATCGAAAAATTCTTTCTTCCTGAGTAGCAAAGCCCATCTGTTTTTAAACTGTGAGGGAGCTGCTGACACTTTATTAAGCTGCTGTTTTGCTTAAATTGTAGTTATTTAAAGTGACACTTCCCTCCACTCCTGCTTCCCAAAGTGCAGTAACCATAACTACGTCTTATTTGGGAAATTGCATGCGGCTGTTCCTCCTTGATTAATACACAGAGTCAATATTTTTGCTTTATTTTAAAGCATCACAGCATGTGTTGTTTTCTTGAATATTCACTTTTTTTTCTTTCTTTACTTTCCCCATCCTCTCCTGCCGTAAGAATAGGTACACTGACTAATCTATTTCTAGCAGGAAGAAACCCCATGGGGGTTTTGTTTAAAAATTTATTTATTTGGTTGCATCGGCTCCTAATTGCGGCACGTGGGATTTTGTTTGCATCATTTGGGATTTTTCACTGTGGCACACAGACCATGGCATGTGGATGTTACAGGGATCGAACCCACAAACTTTGCATTACAAGGTGCATTCTTAACCACTGGACCACCAGTTCCTAGTTGTGGCTCAGTCCTTTCTGACTCCTTGAAGCCTGATGGACTGTAGCCTGCCAGGCTCCTCTGTCCATGGGATTTCCCCAGGCAAGAATACTGGAGTGGGTTGCCATTTCCTCCACCAGGGGATCTTCTTGACCCAGGGATCGAAACCTCATTTCCTGCGTCTCCTGCATTGGCAGGCAGATTCTTTACAACTGAGCCACCTGGGAAGTCCACTGGACCACCAGGGAAGTTTTGAAACCCATGTTTGAAGGAAATCTTTTTTATGCTGGTTATTTGAAAATTTCTAATCACAACCTACAGCATCTGTGGACATACGTGTTGTTGCAAGTCTCAGAGGATACATAGCAAGGGAAACTGGATTTGATTTCTGGACTTTTTAATGAAGAATACTCCTTCCTGAAATTTCAGCTCCCTTCTCCCCCCTTTTTTTTCTAACTTCCTGGTTTTCCTGCAGACCAGTCTACCTTGATCTGGGCTGTCACTTGAATCCTCTTCTTCCCTCCCTATGGAGACAAACAACTCATACACAGTGCTTTAAGTGAGAGGTGCTTTAAATGCCACAATGGGTTTGAGCTTCTGAATCTCAAAGGAATATCTGTTAGGAACATTTTCCAAGGAATTATCGGATTCTAGACTTGGAGTCTCAGTTTGGTGTTCTTGGTACTTATTCATGTGTTTTTATTTTACATATTTTCTGGGTTGACTTCTAGCCACTATATTCAGAAGAAAAAAAAAAAGAAGAGAGATAAGTACAGTGGAGTGGCTTGAGAAGATCAGAGAGCGTTCTCTGCATCTCTGAATGTTTGAAGACTTTGCTTCTCTCTCTTTCTTGAGCTTTATTATTCCTTTTCATTCATCTACTAGTCAAAACCCCATTCACTGTGCTGGTCGGGGGGATTTTAACCGAAGTGGTGATTAGGGATGGTAAAGATAAGAGGATGAACAGGAAGGATGTGAAGGCAGAACTCTGGGAATCTGGGCATGTGAAAGGGGAGACTGGGGGGCTGGGACAGAATCCAGGAAACCCTATGGTGCTGGGGACGCAGATATCCAAGGGAAGGAAATTCTTGTTGCACAGAGTTAAATTCCCTGAGTGTGTTTGGGGTGTCAGAGTGCATGTGAGCTAGGTATTAGAATTCAACAGTACAAGAGAGCAGGCAAGACTGTCACCTGGAGAAACCAGGGGTCAGCAAAGTGAAAAGCCCCCAGAGTAACACAGCTTGTCGAGCTGAAGAGGAACACAACCTGAAAGTTGAGAATTGTGTTTTATTTGGCAGACACAGCTGAGGATCTAAGACTGAGACACCGCATCTCAGACAGCTCTGACGGACTGCTCTGAAAGAGGCAAGGGGTGGGGGCAGGATATGCAGGAGTTTTTGCAGCAAAAGTCAGGAAGTTGGAATGTCAAAGGATTACTGCTAAAGAAAATCACACATCTCTAGTTTAGAAATTTAGTGCTTTTCTATGTATAGGAAGATGTGAGAGTCTGGGCTCACTGAAATAATTCCTTCGATCTATATCGCAGTTACCTGGGGTCAGTATCCTGTTTTCTCATCCTGAGTCTTCTCAGGGTGTACCTTTTGGGGTGGCTGCAGCTGTTAACTGCTAGATGCTGGGCATCCTGTTTTCATCCTGAGTTCCCTCTGGGGTCCCCACTGGGGAGGTTGTGGCATGATGGCTTGATGATGACCGATGACCAACGTCCAGAGAGAGTAGCCCCTGCCTCACACTAGATTCCAACTCCCAGACACAACCGTTTTCAACTCTTTTGCTAGTTTCTTCTGCTATTGCCCTCTGGGCCCCTGGGTGGTTCAGATGGTAAAGAATCTGCCTGCAACGCATGAGACCCAGGTTTGATCCCTGGGTTGGGAAGATCCCCTGTGGAAGGGAAGGGCTATCCACTCTGGTATTCTTGCCTGGAGAATTCCATGGACAGAAGAACCTGGCAGGCTACACTCCCTGGGGTCACAAAGACTCAGACATGACTGAACAACTAACGCTTTCATTTTGAGGCTTCCCAGGTGGTGCTAATGGTAAAGAATCTGCCTGCCAATGCAGGAGATGCAAGAGACACAGGTTCCATCCCTGGGTAGGGAGGATCTCCTGGAGTAGGCAATGGCAACCCACTTCAGTGTTCTTGCCTGGAGAATTCTATGGGCCGAGGAGTCTACAGTTAGTGGGGACCTCGAAGAGATGGACACAACGGAGCAACTAACACTTACTTATTACTACAATATGCTGATGCTGTTACTGATTTTTCAGATTTGGATATCATCTGATTTTTTACCAGAGAAAAGGAATTAGCTCTTATTTCTGCCTTCTTGGTTAGCACTCACCTTCCTTCTGTTATCTTTCAACCTCATCATGCAAATTTTTCTTTCTACTGTCATATTTTTATTTTCCAAGAGATGATTTTTGTGCTTCAGTTGTTCCTTTTTAAACCATCTCCTGTTCTTATTTAATGTATGTGCTGTCTTATAACTCTGAAGATATAATTTCTTTTTTTCTTGCTTCTGTTTCTTCTGATTATAAGTATTATTTCTGTCTCTTCAGAGCCTCTTTTCTCTTTTCTGTTCTTTTTTTACTTCTTTTTTTTTTCCCTTTTCTTTTTGGTATGCAGAGCTTCTAATCAACTTTTAATCCTCACTCACAATATGAACCTAGCCAAAAATTAGCAGGCTTTGAAGTAAAGCATTTCATATAAAAAATAGTAGATGTTTTCTTTGGAGCTGCTTGGTCTCCTAAAAGGGACATCTGGCACTTGCCTGTCCGAGGGGTAGACATTTGCTAACAATATTTTCAAACTCAGATGCTGGAAGGGGCCCGGGTTCATCTTGTAGTTTCTAGAACTTGGCTGGCTTTCTCAGTTTTTAGCATGATCCTTGTCCAAGGTGGAGCTGGGTTTTGCTGAGTTCAGAGTCTGTTTAGTTCAATTTCTCCACAGAGTTTTGTGCTAGGGAATGAGAGAGGAACTGCTCCCAACCTTTGGTCATGCAGCCAGTTCTGTTAGGTTCTAACTGAACTCTCAGCCAGTTCTGTTAGGTTGTACATGCCCACCTGCTCTCAGAGGTACCAGATCTTTGAAGCATGAATTTGCCTGCTTAGGATTTTGCCATTGTTAGCTTAGATGTTAGCTTTCTCTGGACTAAATGTTAACTGCTAACATTTTATTACTGCATCCCTCTCTCATTCCATCTGTCCTTTGGATTTCTGCCTTGTTTTTTTGCCACTATTACTTTAGGGGAATCTGCAGGAAGGAGGGTGATAAATGCTTATGTCAAAAATGTTGTGTTTAACTAGAAACTCCCTTTAAGAAATATCTCTTTGTCAACTGATTCACTTTGCTGTACACCTGAAATCAATACATCATTGCAAGCTAACACTTCTCCAGTAAAAATGCTTAAAAATAATAAAATTAAATAAGGAAAAAATACATTTTGTCTCTCTCTGTGCCACACTCTGGGTAATTTGTGTAGCTCCTGAGCTTTCAGTTGGCTAATTCTCATTTCCTTTTCTAATCTGCTATTTAACCTGACCACTGAGTGTGTTATTTCAGTGGATGTATTTTTCTCCTCTAGGTGTCCTGTTTTAACTGTTGGATCAATGTGTCTCTCCCTGCCCCCAATGTTGTCTTATTCTTTCATTACGATTATTTTCTTTGATCTTTCTGTTATTCTTTTAAACAGATGTGCTTGTAATTTTTTCAAGATTTTTCTAACCTCCCAAGCCCATGGCCAGCTGCTTCTGTTTTCTTTCATTTTTCTTCTGTTTTTGTGGTTGCTGTATCCTGTGAACCCTATGGTGAACTGTTTCCTCTTCTGTTTTTTAATTTTGGGTAATGAGCTCATTTTTAGTGTAGATTTCTTTCTTTCTGTGGGAAGCGCATGTGCCCTGAGTTACAGCAGGGTCCCTACAGAGGGTTTTTGCATCTGCTTCTGCTGGGAACCACAGGGGTTTCACAAGTGATTGCCGGGGATTTTTGTTGTTGTTATTTGTTGAGATTTCCATTTGAATCATTTGGATGGTATAAATCTACGCTGTGTACAAAGTTAGTGCTTTGATATCTCACTGGAGTTGTTAATATTGTTTTTCACCAAGATCCCCATGCAGAGAGAAGCCTTCTTTCCACTTTCTGGGGCCAGAGGGAAGGTAATCCTTCTTGCAGTTTGTCCTGGTTAGTCAGCTATAAGCTGTCAGCTTTGACCCCTTCTCCTTCTAGACTCCATTTTTGGATGGGTTGGGATTCTGCAAATCACATTTCCCTTTTGCCATCTTCCCCTCTTTCAGCTTTTGCCAACGAGGGGCTCAGAATGGGAGTGGGAGACTGAGGGAGAGGGAAGAGACTTCTTGTTTGCTCAGTACTCTGGAAGCATCACCTTGGCGATGGTTCATCATCCCAGTGATGACAGTGGTTCTAGTTTCTAGCTTCTTCTCACACCACCAGTGTCAGCCTCACCCCTAGAGACACCAATACCAGCTGGGCTGCACTTCTTAGAGCTCTGAATCTTAGGTCTGCAAAGTCTCACCTCCAGAGTTCTATGTCCTAATAACCCCACTCCTGGGCAAGAGCACATGGGTCTAGGTCAATAACCATGTGTTCAGCAGCTTCTAAGATGGCACCTAATTATCTCTGTCTCCTAGTCTTCACACCCTTTTATAATTCCCACACCTTGAGCACAAGCTGGACCTAATAAACAGAATGTAGCAAAAATGGTGGGATGTGGCTTCTGTATTGGTTATGGAAAGATGCTGGTTTTCAGTTTTCCTAACCCCTCTTGTTGTTTTGCTTGCTATTTCTGATGGAAGCTTGTTGCTGTAAGGATACCCAGTGGTTAGGATCTGAGAGAGGCCTCTAGCCAATATCCAAAAATGAACTGAGGCCTTCAGGCCAACATTTTGTGTTGTTATTCAGTAGCTAAGTCATATTTGACTCTGTGCCACCCCATGGACTGCAGCATGCCAGGCTTCCTTGCCTTTTACCATTGCCTGGAGTTTGTTTAAACTCATGTCCATTGATTTGGTGATGTCATCCAATTGTCTCATCCTCTGTCATCCCCTTCTCCTCCTGCCTTCAATCCTTCCCAGCATCAAGGTCTTTTCTAACAAGTCAGCTCTTTGCATCAGCTGGCCAAAGTATTGGTGCTTCATCTTCAGCATCAGTCCTTCCAGTGAACACCCAGGACTGATTTCCTTTAGGATGGACTGGTTGGGTCTCCTTGCAGTCCAAGGGACTCTCAAGAGTCTTCTCCAGCACCACAGTTCAAAAGCATCAGTTCTTCAGCTCAGCCTTCTTTATGGTCCAAATCTCACATCCATACATGACTACTGGAAAATTCATAGCTTTGGCTATATGGACCTTTGTCACCAAAGTGATATCTCTGCTTTTTAATACACTAGGCTTTTCATAGCTTAAAATATACTTTCTTTTTGGAAAGAAAGCTGTAACAGCTCGTGAGGAAGGGAATATTGCAAATAGCCACATGAGTGAGCTTGGAAGCAAACCCACTCCCTGCTGATACCCCCATTTCAGCCTGTTGAGGGACCCTGAGTCAGAGGGCTCAGCTAACCCTCATCCAGCTGCCTAACCTACAGAAACTGTTGAATAATAAATATTTTCTGTTTTAAACTGGAGGCTTTGAAGTAATTTGTTATACAGCCATAGACAGCTAGTCCATTTCCAATGATGGAATGACTTCTTGATGGAGGTGGAAGGTCTCCAAAGGTGCTAGGTTGATGTAGGGCTAATAATTCCATCTACTTCTAGCTC